>NC_132803.1:8209375-8538750 GCF_048594095.1 Paramormyrops kingsleyae
ACCCACCACAAGAGCTTGGAGTTTTGGGAGGATCAGATGATGGACGTGTAACATCCCAGGATATGCAGTTAGCTTCTGAAGTAGAACATTCCCTTAAACTGTCCTCGTATTACTCCCGGTCATCTAATGTACTCAGTGACCAGATTGAGAGTCAGCTGGAAAGAGATTTTGGTGAAACGTTGGGTGAACTTAAAGTGAAACCAGACAGTGTTAGAGTAGAGGATGGAGAATTTCACTGTCAGCTACAATCTGAGAAATTACCTGAAACATTAGGCTGGAAGGTGGCATTGCCTGAAGAGGCCCAGCGTCACATGGAGACACTTCAGAAAAACATGAGAGATGTTGCTGAAATTAACAGTCCTGATCCAACCAAAATCCACAGGAGTCCTGAGCACTTGGAGCGTTTGGGGAAAACAGTGGGAGCCGTAGGACTGATGCTGGGAATGCAGGGTGCTGTTCATGCCTATGAAAGAGGAGACATAAAAGACGAAGTCATGGGAACCTTACAGACAGGCCATGGAGTCACAGCAATGTCTTTGGCTGCACTAGCAAAGGCCTCTGTAACTTCAGAAATGAAAGTTATGAAAGCTATGAACATTTTTATGAAGAGTCCAGTTAGAAGAGCTACTCTTAATATTGTTATGCCAATTGTTGGAATTGGATTTGGCATTTACAATGTTGAAGAAGACTTTCAGAGAAAGGACACTCTGGGATATATAAATGGAGGCTTAGATTTAGCAGTTGTAGCTCTGGATATTGTTGAAATCGCCCAACCAGAACTGGCACCAATTATAGCTCCACTAACCTTAGCGATGAGAGTAATACGAATGGGAATTGATGACATTTATATGAGTGTCCAGAATGAATTAGCAAATCTACCACAGAACGCTGGAACGCTGGCCAAAATTGGAGCTTTTTTCAAAGGACTTGACAAAGGAATTTATCATCTTTCTCTTGATGTGCAAAGCTTTTTCTACACAATCCCTTACCGTGAGATTGAGGAAGGACGTAGGCTTGTTGACCAAATTTCAGACTACCATAAATATTATAGGTTTCATGAGGTACAGGCTGGAAGAAAGGCTATTGATTTTTCATCAGGTGACAGTTCTTGGAATGGTGGGAACATCACATTCTGTCTTGCTGAGGAAGGATCTTCTGAATTCTGTATGGAAAACTTTGTATCCTCAGATGGAAGTCTTGGGAAAAAATGTTGGGAGATTGAGACAAATGGAACAAATGATATAGTTCTCGGCACTGGAGAATCACATGATTTAACATACACTGACATACAGTTGAAAGTGTTTTTATTTATACCAGCTGGCCATCAAACTGTGGTGTCTGGTTATAAAGCTTTGTCACACACGCGGTATGGAACATATTATGGAAATGATAAAGAAAACAATTTTTTTGCCAGTCAGTCAAATAATGATAGTCATGATATAGAGTTCATGTTGCATTATTACTACAAGCTTTATGGAAAGAAGGGGGGTGATTCATTCTATTTAGGACCTCAGAGAAGCCATGTAGAGGGACAAGGGGGGAAAGACATTTACATCATTCCAGAGACTGGAGGAAACACTCACATATACAACTATGATCCTGATAAGGCCACTGATTTACTCATTCTCAGTGTCAACTACAGTGACATATCAGTAACAAAATCAGGAAATGACGTTATTTTGCAATATTTAACAGATCACAATGTAAGAATACTAAACTGGTTTCTGGGAGAGGAGTACCGTCACCTAAACATGATGTCAGCTGATGGTGTCTTGTTTGACATCAACCCCACTGTCATTTCTTCCGTTAAGCTTATTGCTCTAGGTGTGAACAAAATGTCCAAAACTCAGGATCAGAGAGTAAATGCATCAGAGCCTCTGCTGCTCAGTGTGACCAACATCATGGGCTCTCCTCATGATGATTGGCTAATTGGAAATTCACAGAAGAATGTGATTGAAGGTGGTGGTGGAACCGACCACATGAAAGGAGGAGAGGGAGAGGACATCTATGTGGTGAATGAAAACTCAAAGGTCTACATTGAGAATCATTCTCATGATAATGAAACTGATATGTTGATTACAGACACAAACCTTCATGATTTTAGAATCAAAGTACAAAGAAATAATTTGATTCTTATGACACGTAATCAGAAAATGTTTGTCACTCTGGTAAATTGGTTCCGTTCCGGCACAAACCGTCATCTTCTAGTGGTCACAAAAGATTTGGTGACTTTCACCATCTCTGAGAACAAGGTTGCCTGCAGAAAGTCTGACCTTTTCGAAAGCAAGTGCATCTTGAGCCAAAGTATTGATTACAGTAAATCCAAAATTTCCCTTGAAATAGACATGCAAAGTGATGAGGCATTTCAGAGTGTAACCCTGGTCTATGGTTCAGACTTAGATGATACCATCAAAGGCAATGCAAAACGTAACACTATTATGCCAGGACAGGGAAACGATTTCCTTCAGGGATTAGGAGAGGAGGATTGGTATGTAGTGACTCCAGGCCATGGTTTGAAGATCATTGACAACTACTCACCAGACACTGTAGTTGACACACTGTTCTTAAGAGAAATATATGAGCTCATTAGTTGCAGATGTCAAGGATTAGACTTATCAATATTTATAAATGAGACCGATGAAATCCTGCTGAAAGGCTGGTTCAATTCAAAACAGTCACAACACCTTCAAATCCAGTCTGCTGATGGTATAACATTTAAACTCATAGGTGATCTCAGCCAATGCAGAGGTCAGCTTAAGTTCCCGCAATCTGTTGATTACAGAAATAAAGCAACAGGCCAGACCATGCTCATGGATGAAGAAGAGTTTGCCACAGTGGTGGAAATGTATGGATCCTCTGGTTTTGACCTCATGGTTGGAAATGATAATGACAATTTGTTGGACCCCTTCACAGGAGGCGGCCAGTTGATGGGTAAAGAGGGAAGTGACAGCTACATTGTGAAACCTGAATATGGGATGAAACTCAGGATTGATAACTTTGCTTTGGATGAGAAGGTGGACACTGTGCTGTTCGAGGCAGATTTCATCTCTGGCCAGTTCACAGTTCAGTCTGAGGAATATGACGTACTGGTAAGCACCACTGAAAAAGGGCAGAAAATGCAGGTTCGGCTAATCAATTACAGTACTGGACGTCAAAATCAACATCTAAGTTTCCAGAGTCGTGATGGAGTATTTTTCTGGGTAAAGTCTCCAGTTAGAAGCAGCACTGAAAACACACAGACTCCTTGGATAGAGCCTTACAAGGTGAAGCTGGTTGAAAGGCAGACAGACTGCCGTATAGATCTGAACTTGCATGCCAACCTCTCCACTGTTCACACAGTGCAGGGCTGTCTCTATCAGAGTAATCACATCCTGGGTAACGGGCGGGAAAATGCCCTCTTTGGTGGCGTGAAAGACGATGCCCTAGAGGGAGGTCCTGGGCATGACACCTTGATGGGTGGACAGGGCAGTGACATCCTGATGGGGAACTCTGGAGATGACACTTTATATGGAGAGGAGGGAAATGATACCATGCTGGGGGGCTCAGGAGCCGACGTCTTTGTCCCTGGGCTAGGGGCCGATTTGGTGGATGGGGGCTCGGGCAGAGACACTGTGTTGTACCAGGGAGATCACAAAAAAGGTGAAGGGGTTTATGTCAACCTGCTGACCGGTGAATGCCGACAGGCAGATGCTGAGGGAGACGTACTCAAGGACATCGAAAATGTGATTGGCACCATTTACTCAGACGTGCTTATTTCAGGCTCAGAGTCAACGCTGCTCAAAGGCTCAGATGGCGATGACATCCTTGTATCTGTGAATGGGGACGATTACTTGGTTGGAGGAGAGGGTAAAGACATCTACCTGTTAGTTTCTCACTATGGCCTGCTGACTATTAACAACTGTGCCGATGATAATTCTACAGATATCTTGTACCTTGACTTCCTGTCTCAGGATGATGCAGTAAGCTTCTCTCAGACATCTGATTGGCTGTCTCTGACTTTCAATGGGTCTGATGGTTCAGTTGTTGAGGTGAGACTGATGGAATGGCATAACAGCAGTGATAAATGCGGCCATTTGACACTAATCCTCAGGGAAGGGGCGACGTCTATTGATAAACTACAGATTAGCCAACATGATGACGTATTAATTTACCTGGTAAGAGTAGCAGTAGCAGTATTAGTAGTTGCTACAGTTGTTATAATTGCAGTAGTTCATGTAACAGGAAGAATACTGTCCTCCTTCCTTAAGTGTGTCCGCAGAAATAAAGAGGTGAACGGTGAAGGAAGGCCAGCCAATAATGAGGGAGAGGCCGGTCTAGAGAGGTCTGAGGATGTATCAGACCTTTAGGCTAAATACTAGACAGAGATAAAACACATCAGTGATGCATCACCCTGGAAAAAAAATCTTGTAAAATTTATGGCAAATTATTGGCAAAAAGTTGACAATGAATAATTCTAATTTTAGAATAATTTGCCATGAACAATATTTTATTGTTCAAGTGTTTTATTGTCACAGAAAAAAGTCATTTTCAGCTTTCATGATATTCTATTTACTGCATTTTACTGTAATTCTCATTTATACCCTGTAATACCCTGTAATTTCACATTTTGCTGTAATTCTCATTTATACCCTGTAATACCCTTTAATTTCACATTTTACTGTTTTATACTGTAATCTTTATTTACATTAAATTCCGGTAATTTCATTTACTAATTGCCAATAAAGTATGGTAAAATACTACCAGTATGTTTCTGTAAAACTACAGCATTTAAAATTGCATGATTTCACAATATGCGCTGGAATAACCTACAGACAAAGAACAGATTACATTTATTGTTTAGTATTTTAATGTGAAATGTTCCAAACATCACAACAGAGTAAATCCAAACCAAATAAAACACAGTAAGCTAAAAAAAATAAGCATTGTACTGTATTGCAAAAAATCCTGTGTTTTGAATAAATAATTCAGTTTTGAAATATTTCATATGAACATTTCATAATAACACACACACACACACACACAATTTAGACTCACTAATCAACCTGCCCCCCATGCGTTTGGGCAGTGGGAGGAAACCGTAGCCCCTGGTGGAAACCCACATGACCTTGGGGAGACCATGGGGAGACCATGAGGAGATCTTGGGGAAGGCGTGCAAACTCCACACAGAAAGGACCCAGGACTGAACCCAGGACCTTCTTGCTGTGAGGCAGCAGCGCTAACCAAATATTATTTCACATAATTAACAGACCAACTTGAAGTTGCATTCTTATTTACATGCAACAGTAAATGTATGTGTAATTTTTGTGTGTGAATGACAGTTTGCATGTGAATGACTCTGTGAGATGCTTGTGCATAAATATGTATGTGCACACGTGCTTTTCTTGAGCGTGTGAATGTGTGTGTATAAGCGAGAGGACCAGATTTGCTAAAGGTTTGTGCCAGAGCAAACCCTCTTTTGGTGTTAAAGTAGTACTGTCGGTATTTACAAGCATAGAATGAATTTATCTCATCAAGGTGGAAAGCAGAATGTCCTGTGGTTTGTGGGTTTGATTGTGGTTTGTAATCTGTGGTTCTGCTTAATCCCTTACACATCTTCTGGGTATTACTGCTGTGGTAATATGACTTCACTTTGGATTTGTAGTTGAACTTTGCAAATTTACTTTGATAACGATAATGAGGTCATATCTGAATTTTTTATGTGTCAAAGCCGCAGCCTTGGCATTAAGCTTTTCCGTACGTCTTTATTTACCCATGGTTTTTAGTTTGGGTAGGTGGAGACAGTGATTTTGGGGACCACATCATCGATGCATTTTTTGATGTAGCCAGTAACATAGTCCACATCGAGGTCGATGTCGCCCCCTGCAGCATCAAGAAAAACCTGCCAGTCTGTGATGGAAAAACAATGACGTAACAATGGTCGATTTACTTGCCCAGCTCTACAAAGTGGGTTTCTCCTGCTAAAGCTTCCTCTTGTAGGTGGGCAGTAGCAGGATGGGGGAGGGATCTTATTTGCAGAAGGGAGGACGGGGGGGTTTGTATCCGTCCCGAAAGAAAGTGTAAGCATTATCCAGCATTTTCACTGCAGAGAGCATGACGTCAATATAATTTCAGTGCAACAAAAGTTATTGAATGAATGATACATTTATAAAGCGCTTTTCAGGACACCCAGAGTGCTTTACAAAACCAATGTATTATTTTAATTGCACTTTAGACATACATTCATGTCACACCACTTTTTCACATAGGGCATTGGAGGGTGGGGGGAGCTGTGCAGGTCCTGGGTCGGCTGCTTCGGCAGCCCACAGCTGGACAGCGCGACTCCCTTCTCCTCTATTTTAACTCCACTTTAGACATTGAGGGCCTGTGGGGGCTGGGGGGGGAGGACCGCAGCTCTGGCTGGGGTATCCATCCCCCACTTGTGTCCCCCCACATTTTAACTGCACCCTAGCTCCACACACACACCCATTCCCACTGATCAAGGGGGGTGGTGGGCGAACCGGGGGAGTTGGGGGATGGCGGGGGTGGCGGGTGTTTTTGCCGGACGGGCCCGGGTGCGGGGCGGCGGCGTCCGTGGGGGGCTGCCGGCCTTCGGCGGGGGGCCTCTAGCCTGCGACCTGGGGGGTGGGGGAACAGCCTCTGGAGCCGACCACTGGACAATTCCAGGGCATCTGCTGTTGGGCCTCGAGATGAGTGTGTGCGTGTGGGCGTGCGTGTCTGTGTGTGTGTGTATCTGGTGAGTGTGTGCGTGCGGGCGTGCGTGTTTGTGTGTGTATCTGGTGAGGGTGTGCGTGTTGGGCGTGCGTGTCTGTATGTGTGTATCCGGTGAGTATGCATGCTCTGTTTGTCTGCATGTATGGCCTGGGACGGGGGAGCACATTGGGGTTGGGGTGGTGCGGGTGTGGTGGGGTGCGAGTGTTTGGTGAATGTGGGTATCTGGGTATGAATGGCTCGTCGGCGATGCCGGCGCAGATGAGGCCCCAGACACCTCCTTGGGTTGGGGCGGGGGGGCGCTGCGGCGGGGGGCGGGGGTGTCCCCCGGGGTGTTGGCGCCGCGCGTCCGGGCGTGCCTTGCCTGGCACCCGCTGCCCTGCTGCACTGTTGACTATCGCCCCACGCCCCCCCTGCCGGCCCGCATCCACCTACACCACACATAGGTAATGGGGGGTGATCAGCTATTCACCCCCCATCTTACACATTAGACGCCACATATAGACATCACACCGCACCACACAGAGGGAAGGGGGGGCGATTAGCCACTCATCCCCCCCTCATTATCTTAACTGCATCTTAGACAATACATCCACGTCACACCACTCCTCCACATAGGGCCTTGGAGGGCGGGGGGAGTTGGGCAGGTCCTGGGTCGGCTGCTTCTGCAGCCCGCAGCTGGACTGCGCAGCTCCCTTCCCCTCTATTTTAACTCCACTTTAGACACTTAGGGCTTGGGGGGGCCGGTGGGTGTCTTTTCCCCATATGCTCCCCCATATCTCAATGACACCTTAGCTCACACACATGTACACCATCAATGATCAAGGTGGGTGGGGGGCGGAAGGGGTGAGGGGTCCTGGGTGTGGCGGGGGCGGCGGGCGCCGGCGGGTGGGCTTGGGGGTGGGGCGGCTGCATCTGTGGGGTGCTGCCGGTCTCCGGCGGGGTGCCCGCTCGCCTGCGATCTGGGGGGGTGGGGAACATCCTCTGGGCCGTCCACTGGGCAAGCCCAGGGCATCTGCGGCCGGACCTCAAAGACGGGCAGGTGTGACTGGGAGTGTGTGTCTGAGGGTGTGTATGAGTGCATGCATGGATCTGTGTGTCTGCATGTTTGTCCTGGTACGGGGAGCACGTGGATGATGGGGCGGTGTGGGGGCGGCAGTGAGGGGACTTGGGGGAGGGAGGGTGCGGGGGCTGGGGAGGGAGGGTTGGGATCTGGGCTTGGGGGAGGGGGGGTCGGGGTAGCCAGGGGCGGGTGTGCTTGGTGGCTCTCGGGGCGTCCCCCTGGTCCCCCGGGTGGGGGTTCTTGGGGGGGGGCGGGTCTCCCCGGGGCTGGCGGGGCCCCCACGGGGTGTGCGGGTGCTCCGGGCTCCGGGCTCTATCCGTGCCTGCGTGGCCGGCCCCCGGGGGGTTCCCTATCCGTGCCGCCTGTGGCCGTGGGGTTCCTGGCTCGTGCTCGCCGGTGGGGGGCGCCCGGTACCTCCCTCCCTGCCTTCCTTGGGTGGACGCGCAGCCTTCCGGTAGCGGGGGGCCCGGGTACCTGGCCGCTGTGGGGCGGCTGGGTCCATGACCCGTCGGGGCTTTCCCGGCCGTCTGGGGGCTCCGGGGCGCCCCCAGACGGTCTAGTCTGTTTCCTCAGTTTAATTTTGGCTCCTGCACGTCTCCCTCTCTTCCTGTGGCATTGCCTCCGTCCAGGTAACAGGTGAAAGTGGGACACTTAAGTCCAAATTGACACATTATCAATACAGAAGCTTAGTGCACAAGGACTACAAATCACTTAAACTGAATGCTTCTCTCTGGCTTTGAAAGATCCGAATCGTTTCAATTATCTGTCTTGAAATGGTAATTTACAATCCTGTAGGCTCAGAGTGTCCTCCCTGACATGGATTATCTGGTCACCCTAACTTAGAGCAAATTACTAGAAACTGGACAAAAGAAGAAATTATGCCCAGTTTCCAAAGGTCAGATTTTTGCTAAGTTTCATTTTGAGTAATAATCAGCAGCTATGACACGGTCAACGCCGACCGCCGACCGAGCCCTGCAGTTATTTTTCTCTGTAATCTCTGTAGTTTCGCATTCTAACAGGTTTGGATGCTGTTCAACCGAATAGTTACTTCAGCATTAGTTCAAATACAAGAACTCGTGGCCATAGGTGGAAATTAGCGGGAGAACATTTCAAACTGGATTTAAGGAAGCACTTCTTTACACAGCGTGTAGTCAGAGTATGGAATAGTCTTCCTGATAACGTAGTGCAAGCTGAATCCTTGGGTTCCTTTAAATCAGAGCTAGATAAGATTTTAACAACTCTGAGCTATTAGTTAAGTTCTCCCCAAGCGAGCTCGATGGGCCGAATGGCCTCCTCTCGTTTGTATAGTTCTTATGTTCTTATGTTCTTATTCCAGGTAAGTGTGGTGCCAGGTTTTTATTTTCGATTTGCCAGGTAACCTTAAGCCCTGTCATTTTGAATATTGCTTTTTCGTGCCGGTAGGAATGCAACAACGGAATGCACCTCTGGTGCAGGTGCGACAAAGGAATCCCCAGCACAGCTGGGAAGATGCGGTGGGGCAATTTGCCATCTTCTTGCGGTAACCTGAGAGAGGTTGTAGCAACGGCGTCACTAGTTGACTGGAGCGAGGCTCCATATGTGACATCATGAGTGCCGCTAATTCAACGCCCAACCAGCTAACCAGACAGCCTAGTTCTACAGGTTTTACATATAAATACCCATAAAGAGCTGAAAGTCATCCTTTCTAGGCACAAATATTTCATGACAGATCCAGCGACATTGAACTCCAGCGTAGCAACAGCAAAGGCTCTAGCCGCTGGGTCCTCCTGGACCTCTGGCTGTCAGAGCCAGTAGATTACCTTGTCTACCAAACTGAGGTACTCCTCCTCAATAAGACAAGGTGTCTTCTCATGGAGTCTGGTCATTCTGTTATGGGGCAAGCACCCAAGTGTGCCTATAGGAGCTGATGTCTTTGTGCTAGGGTTGCGCATAGGTTTTTAAAATTTTGCAATTTTTGAGCACACTGTTTAAAGTAAGTGCACAAAGCGTCCACAAGCGTATGAGAGGGCCAAACTTGATCATAAGCTCAAGGTAGTGACACAAATAGTGGTGTTTTGGTTTGAGAGGATTTTCTGGAAATGTCTCAACTCTGAAATGTATATATTCTTCAATTAGAATGTTTAAATATGCCACTTGTTCAGGGGTAATGAGTGGTGTACATATGTAATTGACTACTTGTCGTAGGAGCAAAACCAACTGCCATGCTGGACTATCTGCTGCATTGTCTATTCTGTCTCCAACTAATAGCGGTATCACTCTCAAGAGACACCAGTTTTGTACAGCATGTCCAGATAATCTATCACTGCCAGGGTTGATTTCAAGAGGCTTTTCATTTGCATCAGAGCCACGATACTGGAACTGAGTGATACATCTATTCAGTTCTGCATATGTAAAATGCCTTTCCTCATTTACCAAATGATTAATTAATATTGCCAAGTCAAACGATACTACTCCTTCAAAGAGGTCATGACCTAGACAAGGAGGTAAACCAGGCTGACACACATGGAAGTACCTAAGCTGGTTAAAAACAGAATCAAATTTAATGCCTCCAACACTATTCTTGTCAGTGGTTTCTTTGTCCTTTAGGTTCTGCTCATAGGACTGTGAAGTTCTTGTTGTAGCAGTTATCAGTGGCTTAGACTGAAACATTTCTCTATCTCACAAAATCTACAGAAATGTGTAATATATAGTATTTTCAACTATATTAGTTTTGAAGCACTGACCAAGAGTGGCAACTCTAAATTTCGTAGTGTTTGATACCATGTATTTTATGCAATGACAAATAAAGCTTCTAAGTTCTAAGTAGTCCGACTAACACTAGGTGTAAGGGCTGGGATTCAACATAGTTAAAGCTATTTTTAAAGATGGTCTTTCTGTACTGATCTGTTTGTAAAAGCCTGTTGCAGGTCTTCAGAGGATCTTGTTTAAGTTCATCAATTAGATTTTTTATGGTAGAGTCAGGAATGTTGAGTAATGACAATTTCTCTTTCAATTTTGAGAATACATAAGACTGTCCAAGGGTGTGAATATCACAGAATTCTTCAACAATTGTTTGAATTACTGATGCAGGGAGCAGCAGTTTAGCATGAAGCTTTAAGTAAAACAGTGTCAAATTATTTAAAAAGAGTGCTTCATCCACATCAAGAACATCATCACCCTCATCTGGCACACTACTGTCATATTCATCCTCAATCACGGCGATATCAAGCCTATGTGTAGCCTAACAATTTCACACTGGTTAACCAGCACAGTATCATGCACATCTTCAAATGAGCATTTTTTTGTGTGTTCTAGACAAATAAGACGCAAATTTGGTTTTTACTCTATATGTTTTGTCACAACCCTTAAAAGGACAACACATTTCTCTGCCCTCTTTCAAATGGCCCTTCAAATGAGAAATTAAATCTTTCAATGTGACAAATTAGTACAGAGTCATTTGTTTGAGACCTTCTGCTAGATAGCGGATATTTCTTGTGATTTCTGTACAAATGATACTTAAATGTAGCTAACGTTCTAAAAGAATGTTAACATTCTGGAACACCACAGATGAAAGACTGGTTTGGTGCATTTTTGTGTACCTTCATATGCTGAGTAAAGGCTAATATTGTATTACACTCATGGATACACAACTTGCTAATGTACATGATTGATTAAACTTTAGAGTCGTTTTAACTCTAAATAATAGCTGCTCAATAAAGGTCCATGTAATTTTACAGTTAACAGTAGTAACGGTAACAACTACAACTCAGCTATAGTCAAATTAAACAGATGTGGGGTTAATATGCAGTAGTAGCAGTCTAAGCCACTCAAGTATGTTAACTATTGGTCGGGCTAACGTTGTAATAAAGCATGACAAACTTGCACCACTACTTATTCATAAACTGATTTTGAATTAAAACATAATACTGCAATTAAGATATTATTTCAAGTTCATCATTTTAACAATGTGCAACTATAACAAAACACAAAATAAAAGTGATTACTGGAAAGACTGAAATAATTTTACAATTGTTTGTAAAAGAAAGAAAAAAAGTAGCGGTGCTTACAACTAGCAGAAAAGCTTTATACTTGTTCGTGTTAACGTTAGCGTTGATTCAAACATCATTCTCCAATGCCAGCCATCACTCACTCCCGCCTGGTTTAAAAATGATGCCACTCAGCTAAACTGCATGTCCTTGGACTGCAGGAGAAAAGCAGCGTAGCTGGGGGAAAATCCACATTATGGAACCTCACGGAGACGTGATATCATTGACATGACATGCAAATGACTGGTAGAAGACCAATAGCGTAAATGTCGCAACACACTTCTTTGGCAGGGAGCACCATGCCGCCCCCAGGAAGATGCTGCACTGGGTGGCTGCCCATGTCACCCATACCTACATCTGCCCGTGATTCTAACGTTAAAATATTGATATTTTACCTGGTATTTAAATATTTACTTCATTTTTATAAGGAGCAGTACATGAACTAGTAGCAGGACCTAAATGTCAGGGTGAGGATATGAAGCACTTCTGCTTCATCCTGCTTCATCAGACTGAGAGCTGTGGCTCCTTTGGTGTCAGTCAGTCAGTCAGTCAGTCAGTCAGTCAGTCACAGAGGGGTGGGAGAAGGAAGGAGGAGTCGGTTACCATGGGAGACTGAACCAATGAAAAGTAAATGTAACTTCATGTGGAGTTATTTTACTCCACACCATAGTAACGAAGTAAAATCTGATATTTGTCAAAGTAGTGTCCGAAAGCACAGTACTTAGTGTTACTCCAGTACTTTCAAATATATCTTGGGTGTATTGCGGTATTTTGAACTCTACTATTGTACTACTAAACTCATAATACCACAGTTTACCATATTACCTTAATACCTTAAAACTGAGTTTTGGGGGTAATTGTTGGAATTAGAAAAAAACTATGTGGAACAGAATTGGAATTGAATTGGAATTTCAGAGAGATTTAAATTCTACTCGAGTTCCATTTCTTGATTTGGATTGTGACTGATGAATTCATTCTGAAATGGCCCCCTGGTTCATACCCAAATCTACACCCTTGAGGCATTCCAGAAACAGTGATTTTTTATCTCTTCACCATCAACAGAAATAGTAAAAAATACTTTTAATTATTCGTTGTATATAAGGAAAAATAAACTATTGGCCATACTACATAGCATCTCTATTTAAACAGGCCATTCTTAATTGGAGATTAATCTGGGCTGAAACTATTGGTTATAAGAGAAGATACAAGCAAAATACACACTTTGCTAATAATTCTGTGCACAATGTAAGTTTCGTATGTTGATGAAGACAGAACTGCCTCTGAAAAGTACTATTACACATTATGGACACTGTCATTAGGACCTTGCCTATGAGGTCACACTGGGTAATGCTTGTTCATTTGCCAGCAGGGACGATGGCCGTGATGGAAGGAAGTCTGCGTGCCCTGAGGGTGATGGTCCTTGTCTCACTTTTGAATCAACTAGCACAATTTGGTAAGATGCCCAGATTTTTATCAAAGAGGCTGCAAACTTTAATTTTTCACGTTATATTTGAGCTGTTTGTATACAACAGACAGGCCCTATCATGAAAAAAAAAACAAAATTCTGAACCTAATATTTTGCGTAAAATTAAAATGCATGTGATTGTAAAATTGTTCAAATTTGAAATTATTTGTTCTATTTCCTTAGGATTCGATGACATAAAATCGGATGAGTTGAGAGCTGATGTGGCTTCGCTGCACAGAAAGATGGGACTGTCTGACCAAGTCCTACATCCAGGGCCGCCGAGACAAAATCCGGGCCCCAGTACGAAGAAGGTATGTGGACCCTTATAGAAAATTCTACACACATGTATGTGTTTATACAGTGGTACCTCGGTTATCGAACTTAATCCGCTCCGGACTCCGGATCGAATCCTAAAAAGTTCGAGTTCTGATCGAATTCTTCCCCATAAGAAATAATGGAAAATCAATTAATTGGTTCACGGCCCCTCAAAATTACACCTAAATATGTTTTTTTTTTTTAGCATTTAAACACAAAATGAACAGGATAAAACAAGAAGAGCATTTTTTTTCTTAATGGCTTCCAAAACGATAAAGATCTTATCCCAACATTACCCCTGTCCTGCCCCGATCGTCCGCTCCTTCCGTGTGCCACGCCCCCTCCTTAACCTTGTTGTCATTAGTCCTCTGTATTAAGTCAGAGTTTCAGTTTGTTTCCCCAGTCCGGTCATTGGGTGCGTTCGATTTGCTTACAGCGCTGGCTTAAAGCAACGCATTCTGATCCTGACACAATGCATTACGGTTAGATGCATTGCGACCTCTCACCCGGCTGCACAAACTGGAACCGCCTCCGTGACGACACACCTTTGCCCTTATTGGCTGAAGAGTTTAGTTACACGCATGATGTTTGTATCCCAGGCAGTTCCGATACGTAATCTGCTATTTCTCCCGAATATCACGTAACGCAATGAGAACTGGTTTTCAGTTAACTTACCTGGTAAAATAAAGTTTAAATAAATGACATAAATGCTCTAATAGTACACGTAAGTTGGTTTATTTATTGTTAGTTACTGTAATGTTGCGCTGCTTTATTTGGTTAATCATCCAGTCTGTGAAGAAGGCATTCAAGTAAGAATTGCATTGTAGTATGACTCATTTCCTGGCGCGTACGATTTATATTAGATCAGCGTTCAGGTTCGACTTCTGATATTCAGATCGAGTTCTAGGTCAAACTGCTTTGTTTGACTTTGAAGAAATTTGAGTTCTAGTGAGTTCGAGAACTGAGGTACCACTGTATTAGTATTTATTTCTAATAATTGTAGATTACAGTGATACATTTACATAAGTATGTATAGGTATAAATGTAATAATAAAGTAATATATTTATAATACACTGCTCAAAAAAATTAAAGGAACACTTTGAAAAAACATCAGATTTCAATGGGAAAAAAAATCATGCTGTATATCTATACCGATATGGACTGGGTAATGTGTTAGGAACGAAAGGATGCCACATCGATTGATGGAAATGAAAATTATCAACCATACAGAGGCTGAATTCAAAGAGAAAGTGAAAAAATGATGCGGCAGGCTAGTCCATTTTGCCGAAATTTCATTGCAGCAACTCAAAATCGTACTCAGCAGTTTGTATGGCCCCCATGTGCATGTATGCATGCCTGACAACGTCGGGGCTGCTCCTAATGAGATGATGGATAGTGTCCAGGGGGATCTCCTCCCAGATCTGGACCAGGGCATCACTGAGCTCCTGAACACTCTGAGGTGCAACCTGGTAGCGTCAGATGGACCAAAACATAATGTCCCAGAGGTGTTCTGTTGGATTTAGGTCAGGCGAGCGTGGGGGCCCGTCAATGGTATCAATTCCTTCATGCTCCAGGAACTGCCTGCATACTCTCGCCACATGAGGCTGGGCATTGTCATGCACCAGGAGGAACCCAGGACCCACTGCACCAGTGTAGGGTGTGACAATGGGTCAAAGGATTTCATCCCGATACCTAATGGCAGTCAAGTTGCCATTGTCTAACCTGTAGAGGTCTGTGTGTCCCTCCATGGATATGCCTCCCCAGACCATCACTGACCCCCCACCAAACTGGTCATGCTGAACAATGTTACAGGCAGCATAACATTCTCCACGGCTTCTCCAGACACTTTCACGTCTGTCACGTGTGCTCAGGGTGAACTGTATTTGTCAGAAGGCCAGAGTTTTACCAGACAGTCTCCTTGGGGGCCGGACCAATAAATGCTTAACGCCGCATAGTCTGAGTCTGTCCTCATTTCGGAGTGTAGCCTAATTATATAGTCATAAATGGTGGTTATTCTGACAAGAGACTCAGTTGTTGTTATTTTTAGTTGCTTTAATAGTGTGGACCACTATTTTCTTTTTGATCCTCACAATTTTGGAATCCAGTCGCGGGCCGGATTGAACGGGCCGCCAGTTGATGATCAGTGGTTTACTTGATGTTATACTCTGATTAATAAGCATTCCTTTAATTTTTTTGAGCAGTGTAGTAAAAGATATTTATAATAGCATTTATTGTCTGTTGAACAAAGGTGCTTCCCTGGCCATTTTCCTGGCGAAACTCTGAATTATATAATCAAAATTAATCTGTTTTATCAACACTCGTTGATAGTCACTTTCACAAGTTTTTGTGCATTGGCCGCTGCCAAGTACCCTGTGACCCACGTGCCTTTTTTAATTTAGAAACCAAACAGACTTGCAAATTTTTAAATAGTACAATAAAAATTAAATGAATTAAATAAATAAATGTTCAAATTACAGTGATCCCCCGCCAATCGCTGAAGTTACGTTCCAGACCCATCAGCTAAAGGTGAAAATCCACGATATAGAAAGATCATATAAATAAACATTTTTTATATAGTTTAAGCCTTAAAATACCCCTTCCACACGCTTTAAACACATGTAAACTTAAATTTAAACACATTAAAACACTTTGTAAACACATATGATATGTGGATGTCAGGCTAAGAATATGAGTAACATAATAATAATAATAATAATAATAATAATAATAAGTAATATATATGTATATGTAGTTATTTTATAGTTATTATAAATTATAATACCCCAGGTATTATTTAAACAATGTTGTAAATTTAAAATAAAGCGTATGCTCACAAAGCATTTGAGTTAGAAACTGTAGTTAAAAATATAAGAAAACGTTCAGACGCATGCAAATTGGTATAATTCTCTGTTTATAATGCATTTTTCAATCAAACAATCAACTGTAAAATTACTTACCTAAAACGCACCGGGAAAGTTTTCAACTTCTGTGGAGTTTTTCGGGTGGACGTCCGGTGAAATAACCGTTGGAATGTATCGCGCATGCGCAGTACAACTCTAGTCCGTCAGGCCTTTTCGAAAGGTGCCTTTTTCTGTTTTTTCTACGCCAATGACTGATTGTTTGATGAGTTGTTTGATGAATCTGTATGTATGTGGTCTTCAAGTATGTTATTTTTAAAATGTATTCATTCCTATTTTATTATGTTGATTTAAGATTAGATGTAATTATCAGCTAAAACACAGATCTTATCAAAAGCTGTAGCCTATATTAAAATGCACCCTCTGAGGGGGGGGGCTGGGGGAGCAGTCACAATGATGGTGGTGGTAGTATCATGCTGTTTTGCTGACAGTACTGTACATCAGTACATTGCGCAAAGGGAATGAAATAATGAAGCAGCATTAGATAGATAGACTGGGATTTTTTTGTCATAGTGGCAGACACAAAAAGAGGAACATAAAAGAAACATAGCATAATAAGTATTTACTGAAACCCTCTGAGGCCTATCACCCACTTTCAAAGTAGTCTGACATGCCTTGACATTTTACAGTTTTTCTGAATTGCTAAAACACATTTCCTAAAATCTCCTCTCTCTTTCTCAAACCACTAAGCACAAACCCTAAAATTCAAGCTAAACTCACAATACCTTACACTCGTCTTGCAAAATTAAACAATCTCCTGAAAACTATTATCTTTGATCAAAAGCAAACACTGCTTTCAGATCACGCGTCTGAAATCCAGCAGAATGAAAAGAGATGAACTGACCACATCCACAGCATTCTTCAAGGACCTATGGAAATGTCAAAATGTTACTGAATATTGTCATTCAAAATGAGGAGGTATTAAAAGTCATATCCATGATGTCACCCTTCCATGGGACTGAACCAGGATACTATTATGCGCAATATATAGTACTGTAGCACTGAGAGTGGCAAATGACGAGGAGACTTGCTGGCGGGGAAGAACCAGATTCTTATTGTATCGTTAACTAACACAGGCAGTCAACGAGCGTTGAACCAAGTTTAACAAGGGAAAACTGAGGGGGGGGGGGGTTAGATGCTGGACAGTAAGGTATACACACAGTAGGTAATTTACACAATAACTAGAGACATGCAGGGATTGTAAATGGTTCACACAAGACACGTGTAAACACACACTTGACAGTCGGGAGTAAGTGTGAATGATGACACCTCAACATGTTTACGTACCCAGACAGGGGCTATTTTCAAATGTCCTGGAGCTGCCAGGATATGCAAACCCTGCCGGCACTACAGTGTATTTTATACAGGACCAGTAGCTAAAACTGTACAACTACATTAATTGTGATCTTTTGTGTGTACAGAAGACCCAAAAAGATACAGAAAATTAGCTGACTGGTTATGAAGCAAAGCATGTCTCTAGTAACCTGTATCTGAATTTGGGTAACTAATCCTAATTAAGAGTGATGTCACATTTTACTTCCTGTTCTGTGACATCCACTAACTGCATGAACAACTATAAAAACAATGCCTGTTAATAAACAATAAATGTTCAAATGTTTAATTTGTAGCATATACATGTATTTGATAGCCTATGGTGGACTGTTTAACAATAACAACATAGAGTTTAGTTACTTTAGACTGACTGTGTACATCTGTTTCCATACATGTTGTCTGTACATGTGCAAGGAAATAGACGAGGTGTTTGTAGGTGAAGCAGTGATTTTAACAGAACTGAGGTCAAAAAAGTAGAAGAATGTTAAGGCAGGTCTGGCAAAAGGACAACCCACAGTGCAGCTCTCAGAACAAATGGGGACGTGGCAACAAACTGGACAAACTGGGCATTGCTCCTCAACCCAACGGGAAGACCCTCCTCTCCAGTACTCCGGAGTAGACTTTCCCAGGGAAACTGAGGAGTGTGACCCCCCCCCTGAAACTCATCCTCCAGTGCCCTTGCTTAAAGATTTGGACCACCACCCCAGTCTGCCAGTCCAAAGGCACTGTCCCCAACCTCCACACAATGTGGAAAGAAGCTTTCACAAACCTATGGCAAATCTCATCCACCCCTGGAGCCTAACTGCTGAAGAGCATTTTGACTACTTCAGTGACCTCAGCCCTAGAGATGGGTTAGTCTCCCCCTGAGTCTTCCAGCTGTACTGTCTCCAAGGAAGGGGTCAAGCTCAAGACCTTGTGGTGCCCAAATCATGCGTGAAAATGATTCCTCATGTTCCCGGAACCACTCTTTCACAATTTGAGTCCCATGAATCTTGGCATTATCATCCTGGAATATGCCCGTGCCTTTAGGTAAGAAAAAACCCATTGATGGGATAACCTGGCCATTCAGTAGATTCAGGTACTCAGCTGACTTCACCTTATTGCTGCATAACGTTGCTGAGCTGTAATAATGATCCCGTCATTGTTTTTAAAGTTTTTGCTGATTTAAATTCAAATGGTGACTTTCTGGCTGGGCAGTGTATTTGGTACTGATCTCACTCAGTTTCTGAATATTTGAAAGTGGGTCAAGATTGGACAGACAGACAGACATACATCATTAATCCTGAAGGAAATTTAGGGTTACCCAGAACTAGTGCTGTCAATGTTAACACGTCAATGTTTGTAATTAATCTGGAAACTATTTTGTTTTTAACACAAATTAATCCCCTGCAATCTGCAACCCTGCCAGTGTGATAAAACAGAAATCTTGCTGAACCATATAAAAAACTCTGTTTTGTCGTGACACATATGAAAAACATCCCCAGAAACAGGCTACTTATTGTGTAAAATATTAGGGATGTTGGACTGCAATTATTACTGCCTCACAGTCATCATTTATAATAATTCCTTTTTTACGGCTAAAACTGGCATGTATGTCACTTGCTGCTGTTGCCAACTGGTGGCATTGCATTTTACTTATTTATCACATTATTTATCTGGTAAACAATTACAAATTGTAGCAAAAGACAAAATATAAATTATAGACGTGGTTAGTTTATCAAAAACAGTTTTATTGTTGGCTTGTCTTAGAGTCATTCCGAGTACTGTGCAGTGAACACTTTTCCACACCAACCTGGTAAGAAATATTGATACATTACTTTAATTCACTGCAGTTCATAGTATCATTCAACGTTTTGTAGCCTAGTTAATTGCGCCTGTCAATGTGGCACAGATTCAGATGGTACTGACTGCGTTTAAATATTTGCACGAGTAAATCTAAACTGAAACAAGAACTTCAGGTAACAGAGTTTGAAACCATTTTAGAATTCAACTATTACTGCATCAAAATAATGCAATGAGCCCTATAATATTGCAAAACTGTGTGGTTTTCATCATGCTTTATTAATGCTTAGGTTAGACTACTGGATCATGACGGTGACATGTTCTGAACCTGCCGTCCATCTGATTTGGTCAGCCGATGGAATCGTTTGATGGCAGGATGTTACCAACATATCAGGAGGTCCTGCAAGTTTATTTCTTTCACCACAAAATACAAAGTATGACTACAAAGAATGCCATCAAGATTGGTGTTAATAAACTTGCTGAAATTTGGTTAAAAGCTAGAGTCCCAAGGGCCGAGGAAAGAAGCATTGTTCGAAAACTTGAAGCTCTGGTGGAAAAACATCGAAACGTATGTCGCAACATGAATCGCCAAAGATCAGCACAGGAAGCTCGAGAGCGTGAATTTGAAATATCATTAAAACAGTTGTTTGACATATCTCATCACCTAGCCATGGACACGATAAAATTAGAAGAGGACAAATTGTTTCTGGCAGATCAGCGTGGTGAAAGGAAAATGTGCATGGGGAAAAGTTGATGAAGAACTTGCAGCCCTAGAAGATCGGAGGGTATCAAGAATCGAAAAAGAATTAAATAGACAGAAAAAGGAAAAATTGAGACAAGAAGAAGAAAATATTGCAGGTACCTCTGGGTCTTGTAGTGCTGACTCTACAGATAAAGGCACACTTCCAGCTTTGTCTGAATTTTCTAACAAATCGAGTAGTGATGAGTTTTTGGCTGAGTCAATCTCACAGCAAGATATAGTTGCACGTAAGCGAGCACGTGCCACTTCCAACCAAGCTATTACACCAGCAATTGCAGGTGCATTAGATCGCACTAATGTTAGTTACAGGAAGGCCGCTTTTATATTCCAGGCTGTAGCACATTCTTATGGTAATGAAGTGTCCGACATGTCCCTGTCTGCCAGCAGTACGGCTGCAGCTGAATATAAGGCTGCAACTGTGTCTGAAGGCCCTCTTGTTATCCATTTTGATGGAAAACTTCTGCCAGCTATTGCAGGTGGTCCAATAAAAGAAGACCGTGTGGCAGTATTGGTGACTGGCTTTGAAGTCGAGAAAATTCTTGCAGTTCCAAAGGTTGCAAAAGGAACAGGAGAATTAGTTGCAAAGGCAGCATCAGAGAGCCTCCATGAATGAAATCTAGTCGATAATACAATTCGCATGTCCTTTGACACAACAGCATCCAATATTGGACATTTGAATGGAGCTTGTGTTTTGCTGGAACATAAGTTGGGCAAACATTTGTTATGGTTGGCATGCAGGCATCATGTGCTCGAAGTGGTGTGCGGCGATGTATTCAAAAAGCTGTTTGGTATTTCGTCAGGTCCCAGTGTGTCACTATTTCGACGTTTTCAGGAACAATGGCCAAACATTGATCAGTCTGATTTCATGGCTTGCAGCGATGCTAGACTGACTGACAATTTGGCAGATCTAAAACGTAATGCAATATCATTCAGTGCCAGTGTATTGACAAGTGAGTCTTCCCAGAGAAGATTACAGAGAACTGTTGGAATTTGACGGTTATCTTTCTAGGTGAAACACCACCGAGAGGTGTTTGTTTCCATGCCCCAGGGGAATTTCATCATGCACGATGGATGAGTGAATTGCTTTATGTATTAAAGATAAATCTTTTCCAAAGTCAGCTTCGACTAACCAAGCACGAGAGTTCAGCCTACTTGGAATTTGCAATCTTTGTAACACTGATTTACGTCAAGGCATGGATAACTTGTTCATACTCATGCGACGCACCTGCAAATGACTTGAACTTCATTCAGAGCTTGATTAAGTACAATTCAGTAAATAAAACTGTTTTGGATGCTGCTCATACAGCTATGCGACGCCACCTCTGGTACTTGGGTCAAGAATTGGCCCCACTTGGCTTGTTCTCATATTTGCTTCCTGCAGAAGTGAAGCAGCAAATGGCTGCACGTATCCTCGAATCAGATCCTCAGTCATTTAATGATCTACGGCATGTCAAGTATTCTGGCAATGAAGACTTCAGCGGTAAAACTCTTGACTATTTCATAGGACCAGCATCTCATTTCTTGTTCAAGGTACTTAAACAGAACACTGACTTTCTCTCGCATGATGTTGATAGCTGGCTAGACCAGGATTTGTTTCAAGATGCTAAAAAGATTGCAAAATCTCTGAAGGTGGAGCCATTGCCCTGGCTAGCAATTTCAACTTGTCCTTGACGAGGCGTGAAAATGAAAAACAGTATTTGTATCAAGTCGTAGAGGCCCATCGCAAGAGATTCCTGAACACTAACATGTCGACGTTTCTTGAATAATTCCAGGAAAATAAAAATAACAAGAGTCACTGACTCGAGTGTCGCCCATCCATTTTTATTTTGTGAAGTAAGTTTTCGCAGAGGAAATACGATAAAAAAATATCTCTTTAATTCATGGATAACTGTGAATTCGGGTAAGCAGTATCTTTGCAAATTACAAAATATCACTTGTTTTCCAATTTTGATTGCTGCTGTAAAAACTTGTCTTTAAAAAGAAAAAAAACATAAACTGCTGGTCATTAGGCTGTTCTTTTAGCATTTATCACTACCTTCATGAGACTTTTTGGCAAGTATAAGAGTACAAAGCAATCCTTTTATTTAACTTATGATTCTCAAAAAATAGCTTAAATAGCTAAAATAGCTTAAAAATAGTATGGATTGTAAAATAAGATATTTTACATAAAATAACTTTTGCACTAAAAACACTTGTATAATTCACATATGATGCAACTTACTTGCTCTCTGTTCATTCAAAACCAAGGAGTGAAGTTGTGACACAAAATTTAAAAATAAAAGCAGAGTGGGAGTACATTTCCCAAAACCATCCTAATTACATTAGTAACTTACACATTTGGAACCATGAAACTGAATAGTTTCAACTATCCAAACCAAGATGTTATATTTAAAAACATGTGATTCCTCTTACCAGTTTATCATGAATTTCATTGTTCCAAGACCACACATGTATTTGTTTCATCTTCCAAAAAATACAAACAAATAGCCTACTACCATTTTAAATGTGATTAATCATGATTTTCTGGATTCTTTTTTTAGTCAATCGACACCACTACCCTGGAGGTAGCAACCCAAAATGATCGTATTTACCATGTTATGGATCAGAGCAACAAAACTATTAGGTACCAAGTCTCAAAGAGACCTGTAGATCACACCACTCAGTATGACTGGCAGAACATCCTGATCCTGGAAGATGACCCCATAGCTCGAATGATGGCCAACTTTCTGTATGAAAAACACCCAACTGTGTCTTCTGTCTACATGCTGGAGAATCAGAAACCCAAACGGATCAAAGGTGAAGCTGTACCATTGTCTCAGGACAGCAGACTGGTGGTTGTGGGCCATGGAAAAAGAGATGGAACAGAAATGAAGGTGGGGGAGTACAAGGCCGAGGAGGTGGCTGAGATCATCTCACACATGAACAGAGATGGAGACCACATCAAAACCATTAGTATGGTGGCCTGTAAGTTAGGGTCAGATAAGGTTTTCATTAGCACCTTGCTGAAGGAGCTCCATGCCAGGTCCATCAAAACAAAATTACATCTGCGGAGATCTCTGTTGCAGGTTGGTCCCTCTTGGAACAAAATAACAGTGGAAATAACCCCTGATGGAATAGTAAGGAGACAGAAAGATGACAACATGAAAGTAGTGGCTTGGCTTGACAAAAATGAAAAAGCAATTATACAAGTTCAATCCAGTGAAAGAGGTGAGCCAAGTTTTTCCGATGAACGTAACTTTTTAATTCTTGGTAATGAAAAGTCGTGGCCAAAAGAACCAACACCATTTGTTCAGAAAGATGCACGACAACCTCACACCAGTGACTTTGAGGCTTTGGCTTGGGTTTTTTTCCATAACAGAAAGAATGAAGACTTACACGTAGTCAATTTACCTGCACATCTGACCCGTCAGTCAGAAGATAAATATGTAATAAGTGCTGCTAAAATAAAAAAGGTTGGGAATGTGTTCAAACAAGAGGATGTTCAAGAGAAGGATTGGATTAATTCCGATGAAGATATCGATAAAGTTCTTGAGAACTGCTTTGAAATAAAGTCTGGTGAGGACATCATGAATATTATTACTCACTTTACAACCTTCAGTAAAAATGATAACATCGTCATATCTGATGTTGCATGACTGGATTTATCAAGTTGCACATGGAAATATTTATGTTTTTCCTGTTGGGAAAAGGCTTAGTAACAATGAGAAAGGGGATAGAAAAGGAAATATAAAAAAGTACATTTCCGAACAATCTGGCAAAGAAAAATATGAGCACATACAGAGTACAATTAAAGAATTTCAGAATGGCAAACGATTATATGCAGAATATGCCAGACAGACTTTTCAAGGTACCTACATTAAAGGTTCAAATAATGCTGAGATCGAGGGATGGTTTGGCACATACTTCATAGCATCAGTTATATCTGAATCTTCTAGAAATTTCCGTACATTCCCTGTCATTCTGATGGCTCTGGACATGAGCCAAAACTCTGACAATAATATCCAAGAAAAAGGAATCACAGCCCTGTTTGAAGGGCATCCAATGGCAAGAGGAGGGAGTTGGATTTCACCAGATAAAAGAGGGTTTTTTGGATCATGCATGGTCGAAATTGGAAAAAGACAAAATAAAAGAAAGCAAAAACTAATGGATGTGATAGAGGCTGAAGAAACAATTTTTTCATCATGGTTTAATAACAACAATAACAGAGAGGATGAAATGATAGGACGCCTGTATCAGCTTGTATCTCTAGATGACAATGAACAACATTTTATAGGTGATTTTAAAAGAATCAAACATGAAATTAACCAAAACCTACCACAACAGCATGGAGTTTTGGGAGGATTAAATACTATACCATACCGATTTTATAAAGCACTTATAATAACCAAAATAAAAATAACCACTTGGTTCCAATCTGTGTCCCTTCCCCGTTGCTGCTAATTCTTTGTGTTTTTCCTGGTTTCCTGTTCAGCCACATGGCTCAATGCATTGAGCAGGCGGCTCAAAACATACACACACAAACATATTTGTGGATTGTCAAGCTTTTTATTTGCTTTCCTGGTAGTCTGTGCAAATATGTTTATGGAAACACAATTGCCAAAACTGATGGTGATGATTATGATTGATTAATGGATTAAACCAATTAATGGATATGGGTTTATTTTTAATTTTATTTTGCTACATTTATGCAAGGTGCCTCACTTGGTTTTTAGAACCTAGTGTAGATTCAAGGCTTTATGCTGAGTTTCCTGATCAGTCATTTACTTGTTGTGATTAATTACTCATGATGATTCGATGTGTTTTGTTTTGCCATGTGAAACATCTTTCTGTAACATCTTCATTCTGTCTTAATAAACTGCTTAGGCTTAAGGAACCTGCCTCATCATTCAACTAAACGAACCTGAGGTTTCACTGAAGAAATCTATCAAAAGGTAGCTTTGAGATTGGCTTATAATTAGATACACTAAAAGGGTCAAGGCTAGGTTTTTTCAACAGGGGTTGTAGAACAGCCTAAAACATGACGGTACCACACACTGAAGTCAAACTACTATTTATAAAATGAAGTATATGAGGACCCAGGGTGGGAAAAACCTTAAAAAACCAAGGGGGATTAATATCAACTGGGGAGCCTGATGGCTTCATACTGCAAATCAGCTGCTCTAAGATGGTGAGAGAGACAGACTCAAAGGGGTCAAACACAGACACACAAGGAATTAAAATAGAAGGATCGTAAGAAGGAGGTGAAATAAGGGCCCTAGTGCTTACAACCTTTTCCAAAAAGAATGTAAGAAATTCTTCACTAGAGGCTTCCATATATGAAGCAATAACATCAGAGAAAAAATATGACCTATGATGGACATGTAACATCCCAGGATACGCTTCTGAAGTAGAACATTCCCTTAAACTGTCCTCATATTTCTCACGGTCATCTAATGTACTCAGTGACCAGATTGAGAGTCAGCTGGACAGAGATTTTGGTGAAACGTTGGGTGAACTTAAAGTGAAACCAGACAGTATGGATGGATATTACTTCAGAAAAACATTAGAAATGTTGCTGAAATTAACAGTCCTGATCCAACCAAAATCTACAGAAGTCCTAAGCACTTGGAGCTTATGGGGAAAACAGTGCATGAAGCCGTAGGACTGATGCTGGGAATGCAGGGTTCTGTTCATGCCTTTGAAAGTGGAGACATAGAACATGGAGTCATGGGAACCTTACAGACAGGCCATGGAGTCACAGCAATGACTTTGGCTGCACTAGCAAAGGCCTCTGTAACTTCAGAAACAAAAGCTATGAAAGCTATGAAAAACATCATAAAGAGTCCAGTTAGAGGAACTATTCTTAATATTGTTATGCCCATTGCTGGAATTGGATTTGTCATATACAATATTAAAGAAGACTTTCAGAGAAACAACACTCTGGGATATATTGATGGAGCCTTAGATTTAGCAGTTTTAGAACTCAATATTGTTGAAATAGTCCAACCAGAACTGGCACCAATTACAGCTCCAATAAACCTAGCAATAAGCGTAATACGAAAGGGAATTGATGACATTTATATGAGTGTCCAGAATGAATTAGCAAATGTACCACAGAACGCTGGAACACTGGGCAAAATTGGAGCTTTTCTCAAAGGACTTGGAAAGGGAATATATTATTTTGCCCTTGATGTGCTAAGCTTTTTTTGCACAATCCCTTACCGTGAGATTGAGGAAGGACGTAGGCTTGTCGACCAAATTTCAGACTACCATAAATATTATAGGTTTCGTGAGGTACCGGCTGGAAGAAAGGCTATTGATTTTTCATCAGATGACAGTTCTTGGAATGGTGGGAGTATCACATTCTGTCTTGCTGAGGAAGGATCTTCTGAATTCTGTATGACGCTGAAAGCGTTGTTATGTATACCAGCTGGCCATCTAAATGTGGTGTCTGGTTATAAAGCTTTGTCACACACACGGTATGTGTGTGACAGTCAGTCAAATTTTTTTGCCAGTCAGTCAAATAATGATAATCATGATATGGAGGTCATGTTGAATTATTACTACAAGCTTTATGGAAAGAAGGGGGGTGATTCATTCTATTTAGGACCTCAGAGAAGCCGTGTAGAGGGACAAGGGGGGAAAGACATTTACATCATTCCAGAGACTGGAGGAAACACTCACATATACAACTATGATCCTGATAAGGCCACTGATTTACTCATTCTCAGTGTCAATTATAGTGACATATCAGTAACAAAATCAGGAAATGATGTTATTTTGCAATATTTAACAGATCACAATGTAAGAATAATAAACTGGTTTCTGGGAGAGGAGTACCGTCACCTAAACATGATGTCAGCTGATGGTGTCTTGTTTGACATCAACCCCACTGTCATATCTTCCGTTAAGCTTATTGCTCTAGGTGTGAACAAAATGTCCAAAACTCAGGATCAGAGAGTGAATGCATCAGAGCCTCTGCTACTCAGTGTGACCAACATTGTGGGCTCTCCTCATGATGATTGGCTAATTGGAAATTCACAGAAGAATGTGATTGAAGGTGGTGGTGGAACCGACCACATGAAAGGAGGAGAGGGAGAGGACATCTATGTGGTGAATGAAAACTCAAAGGTCTACATTGAGAATGATTCTCATGATAATGAAACTGATATGTTGATTACAGACACAAACCTTCATGATTTTAGAATGAAAGTAGATGGAGATGATTTGATTCTCATGACACTTAATCTGAAATTGTTTGTCACTCTGGTAAATTGGTTCCGTTCCGACACAGACCATCATCTTGTAGTGGTCACAAAGGATTTGGTGACTTTCACCATCTCTGACAACAAGGTCGCCTGCACAAAGTCTGACCTTTTCGAAAGCAAGTGCATCTTGAGTCAAAGTATTGATTACAGTAAATCCAAAATTTCCCTTGAAATAGACATGCAAAGTGATGAGGCATTTCAGAGTGTAACCCTGGTCTATGGTTCAGACTTAAATGACAAAATCATAGGCAATGCAAAACGCAATACAATTATGCCAGGACAGGGAAACGATTTCCTTCAGGGATTAGGAGAGGAGGATTGGTATGTAGTGACTCCAGGCCATGGTTTGAAGATCATTGACAACTACTCACCAGACACTGTAGTTGACACACTGTTCTTAAGAGAAAGATATGAGCTCATTAGTTGCAGATGTCAAGGAGTAAACTTATCAATATTTATAAATGAGACCGAAGGAATCCTGTTGAAAGGCTGGTTCAATTCAAAACAGTCACAACACCTTCAAATCCAGTCTGCTGATGGTATAACATTCAAACTCATAGGCGATCTCAGCCAATGCAGAGGTCAGCTTAAGTTCCCGCAATCTGTTGATTACAGAAATAAAGCAACAGGCCAGACCATGGTCATGGATGAAGAAGAGTTTGCCACAGTGGTGGAAATGTATGGATCCTCTGGTTTTGACCTCATGGTTGGAAATGATAAAGACAATTTGTTGGACCCCTTCACAGGAGGTGGGGAAATGAAGGGAAAAGAGGGAACTGACAGCTACATTGTGAAACCTGAATATGGGATGGATCTCAGGATTGATAACTTTGCATTGGATGAGAAGGTGGACATTGTGCTGTTCGAGGCAGATTTCATCTCTGGCCAGTTCACAGTTCAGTCTGAGGAATATGACGTACTGGTAAGCAGCACTGAAAAAGGGCAGAAAATGCAGGTTCGGCTACTCAATTACAGTACTGCACGTCAAAATCAACATCTAAGTTTCCAGAGTCGTGATGGAGTATTTTTCTGGGTAAAGTCTCCAGTTAGAAACAGCACTGAAAACGCACAGACTCCTTGGATTGAGCCTTACAAGGTGAAGCTGGTTGAAAGGCAGACAGACTGCCATATAGATCTGAACTTGCATGCCAACCTCTCCACTGTTCACACAGTTCAGGGCTGCCTCTATCAGAGTAATCACATCCTGGGTAATGGGCTGGAAAATGCCCTCTTTGGTGGCGTGAAAGACGATGGCCTAGAGGGAGGTCCTGGGCATGACACCTTGATGGGTGGACAGGGCAGTGACATCCTGATGGGGAACTCTGGAGATGACACTTTATATGGAGAGGAGGGAAATGATACCATGCTGGGGGGCTCAGGAGCCGACGTCTTTGTCCCTGGGCTAGGAGCCGATGTGGTGGATGGGGGCTCGGGCAGAGACACTGTGTTGTACCAGGGAGATCACAAGAAAGGTGAAGGGGTTTATGTCAACCTGCTGACCGGTGAATGCCGACAGGCAGATGCTGAGGGAGACATACTCAAGGACATCGAAAATGTGATTGGCACCATTTACTCAGACGTGCTTATTTCAGGCTCAGAGTCAACGCTGCTCAAAGGCTCAGATGGTGATGACATCCTTGTATCTGTGAATGGGGATGATTACTTGGTTGGAGGAGAGGGTAAAGACATCTACCTGTTAGTTTCTCACTATGGCCTGCTGACTATTAACAACTGTGCCGATGATAATTCCACAGATATCTTGTACCTTGACTTCCTGTCTCAGGATGATGCACTAAGCTGCTCACAGACATCTGATTGGCTGTCTCTGACTTTTGGTGGGTCTGATGGTTCAGTGGTTGAGGTGAGACTGATGGAATGGCATAACAGCAGTGATAAATGCGGCCATTTGACACTAATCCTCAGGGAAGGGGCGACGTCTATTGATAAACTAAAGATTTGCCAACGTAGCAACATGTTCATTGCTACAGTTGCTATAGCTGCAGTAGTTCATGTAATAGGAATACTGTTCTCCTTCCTTAAGTGTGTCCGCAGAAATAAAGAGGTGAACGGTGAAGGAAGGCCAGCCAATAATGAGGGAGAGGCCGGTCTAGAGAGGTCTGAGGATGTATCAGACCTTTAGACTAAATACTGGACAGAGATAAAACACATCAGCGATGCATCACACTGGAAAAAAAATATGGCAAATTATTGGCAAAAAGTTGACAATGAATAATTCTAATTTTAGAATTTGCCATGAACAATATTTTATTGTTCAAGTGTTTTATTTTCAGCTTTCAGGATATTCTATTTACTGCATTTTACTGTAATTCTCATTTATACCCTGTAATACCCTGTAATTTCACATTTTACTGTAATTCTCATTTATACCCTGTAATACCCTGTAATTTCACATTTTACTGTTTTATACTGTAATCTTTATTTACATTAAATTCCGGTAATTTCATTTACTAATTGCCAATAAAGTATGGTAAAATACTACCAGTATGTTTCTGTAAAACTACAGCATTTAAAATTGCATGATTTCACAATATGCGCTGGAATAACTTACAAAGAACAGATTACATTTATTGTTTAGTATTTTAATGTGAAATGTTCCAAACATCACAACACAGTAGATCCAAACCAAATAAAACACAGTAAGCTCAAAAAAACTGTACTGCAAAAAATCCAGTTTTCAATAAATAATTTAGTATTGAAACATTTCATATGAACATTGCAATAACATCCATCCCTCCATCACCATAACTGTAACCACTCAGTCCCAACTGGGATCATGGGGGGGACCGGAGCCTATCCTGGGAGCAAGGGGTACAGGCAGGAACCAACAGACCACAGTGCGCACACACACACACACACACACAGACACAATTTAGACTTACTAATCAACCTGCCCCCCAAGCGTTTGGACAGTGGGAGGAAACCAGAGCCCCCAGTGGAAACCCACATGACCTTGGGGAGACCTTGGGGAGATCTTGGGGAAGGCATGCAAACTCCACACAGAAAGGACCCAGGACTGAACCCAGGACCTTCTTGCTGTGAGGCAGCAGCGCTAACCAAATATTATTTCAAATAATTAACAGACCAACTTGAAGTTGCATTCTTACTTACATGCAAGAGTAAATGTACGTGTAATTTTTGTGTGTGAATGACAGTTTGCATGTGAATGACTCTGTGAGATGCTTGTGCATGAATATGTATGTGCACACGTGCTTTTCTTGAGCATGTGAATGTGTGTGTATAAGTGAGAGGACCAGATTTGCTAAAGGTTTGTGCCAGAGCAAACCCTCTTTCGGTGTTAAAGTAGTACTGTACAGTACAAGCATAGAATGAATTCATCTCATCAAGGTGGAAAGCAGAATGTCCTGTGGTTTGTGGGTTTGATTGTGCTTTGTAATCTGTGGTTCTGCTTAATCCCTTACACATCTTCACTTTTGATTTGTAGTTGAACTTTGCAAATTTACTTTGATAACGATAATGAGGTCATATCTGAATTTGTTATGTGTCAAAGCCGCAGCCTTGGCATTAAGCTTTTCCGTACGTCTTTATTTACCAATGGTTTTTAGTTTGGGTAGGTGGAGACAGTGATTTTGGGGACCACATCATCAATGCATTTTTTGATGTTGCCAGTAACATAGTCCACATCGAGGTCAATGTCGCCCCCTGCAGCATCGAGAAAAACCTGCTAGTCTGTGATGGAAAAACAATGACATAACAATGACGATTTACTTGCCCAGCTCTACAAAGTGGGTTTCTCCTGCTAAAGCTTCCTCTTGTAGGTGGGCAGTAGCAGGATGGGGGTGGGATCGGACTTGCAGAAGGGGGGGGGCTTTGTAGCCGTCCCGAAAGAATATGTAAGCATTATCCAGCATTTTCACTCCAGGGAGCATAACGTCAATATAATTTCAGTGCAACAAAAGTTATTGAATGAATGATACATTTTTAATGCGCTTTTCAAGACACCCAGAGTGCTTTACAAAACCAAAGGGGAGCCACTTCAACCCCCACCACTGTGTCGCCCCCACCTGGATGATGCGACTGCAGCCATTCTGCACCAGTACACTCACCACACAGTAGCTAAGGTGGTAAAGGGGCAGGAGCAAATTCAGGAGTTAGACACAGGGAATGATTCGGAGACCAGATTTGAAAGGGCCACAGTGGGCAATTTAGCCAGGACATCGGGCTACCACCCCTACTTTTTCGAATGATGCCCAGGGATCTTTTATGGCCTCAGAGAGTCAGGATCTCGGTTTTACATCTCATCCGAAGGACGGCATCATTTTTACAGCACAGAGTCCCCATCAATGCCCTGGGATCCACACAAACCACACGATGGGATAATCTGTTAGCCACTCCAACTCTTCTTCCAGCAGGAACCCACTTCCCTAGTTGGTCTCCCATCCAAGTAATAATAATAATAATAATAGTAATGATAACATAAAAAGATACTATATTGATCCCCATGGGGAAATTCTCTTATACGGCCCCCAACTTGCCCTCTAGAGGTGAGAGCAGCTTGACAGCAAAGGGCACACAGGATTTTGCTCAAGGATCCACAAAAGTGGCAAGGTTAGGCTCAAACCAGTCACCTTCTGATGACAGGCACAAAGGCTTAGCCCACTGAGCCACACGCTACTGGCCAGGCCCAAACCTGCTTAGATAGATCACCTACCCTGAAATGCAGCTGGTGTGATCAGCACACACTCCACCTTTACGTCTACTGGAGTCTTTTGTTCTGTCGTGGCGATGGAGTGAAAAGCCCCCTAGATAGACGGAACAGATGGATCCAGCCAGGTTTCAGTGAATGATAGCTCCTTGTAGTTTGTAATATCACGGTGAAATGTTAGTCTGGCTATCAGTTTGTCCAACTTGGTGTTAAAGAATTAAACATTAGCCAGGAGAATGTTTGGAAGCGGAGGTTGATGAGTCTGTTTCCTCAGTTTAATTTTGGCTCCTGCACGTCTCCCTCTCTTCCTGTGGCGTTGCCTCCGTCCGGGTAACAGGTGAAAGTGGGACACTTAAGTCCAAATTGACACATTATCAATACAGAAGCTTAGTGCACAAGGACTACAAATCACTTAAACTGAATGCTTTTCTCTGGCTTTGAAAGATCCGAATCGTTTCAATTATCTGTCTCTCTGAAGCCCCATTTTTGCTATCAGTATATTCACCAGTAGGTGTCACTAGCGTACATTGTATTAAATGAGACTTAGAGTAATTAACTTTTTAGTGAATCACCTGCCCAAACCACAGAATGACGACGTGCTGCAGAGTGGACGTGAAAGGAGAATTAATCGGTTTGGCAATTTTCACCGCCACCCGCCATTGGTTGTCATTTACTGTCTTCTCACAGGTTTGAGACAAAAAAAAAAAACTTAATGCCTTCGGGTAAAATCAAATTACCCATTTTTAATCTAATACACTGGGTTTCCATAATAATTTTTATTAAGCAAAACAGCGATATGACAACGCATAATGTATAATTCACCGGAAAGGAAACAATATTAATTCTCTGCAATCAATATATATTTATTTTGATAGTGATATGTCAAAATACGATACTGGGTACACTGAAAACATTAGCCGACATATATTTGGCCGTTCTGTTATAAACAATTTAGAAACTAAGAACAAATGACTAGAAACTGGACAAAAGAAGAAATTATGCCCAGTTTCCAAAGGTCAGATTTTTGCTAAGTTTCATTTTGAGTAATAATCAGCGGCTCCAACACGGTCAACGCCGACCGCCGACCCAGCCCTGCAGTTACTTTTTCTCTGCAATCTCTGTAGTTTCTCTGCTATCTCGCATTCCAGGTAAGTGCGGTGCCAGGTTTTTACTTTCGATGCGCCAGGTTACCTTACGCCCTGTCATTCTGAGTATTGCTCTTCCGTGCCCGTAGACGGAGATGACACTGGAGAGCGGGGAAGAGGAGCGATTCCTTTTCGCAGCCACACCCAGAAGATGGTTTGGCTGTAATCTGATCTCTTGGGTGGGGGCGGTCCCAATGTGCTGTGGGCGTGGCCAGCCTTGGCTCCGCTCCTGGGTCTCCTCTCCATCAGTGCCGAGTCCAGCCAAAATCACATAACCCCCACCTGCCTTGGCTTCCCATTCCCCATTAAAGGATCACAATGCATACAAGGAAGTACTTTCGCTTCCCAGTGGGTCTATCACCAGTCGCTGAGAAAAGGCCCCGTGGTTAGACCTAGTACAGACATGTACGGTGTGTCTAAATCCCTGCCTGACCAAAGGGATGCGTTACTCACAACATCACTCAAATTATATCCAGATCTGCAGACCTTTATACTCCTTCTCCATCAGCATTAAGTTCACAAACCTCTTCAACCATACCTCCACCCCCTATGTACTCACACTACGGTCATTTAAAATCACAGCATAGCTTTGTATATTTAGAAGCCTGGGACGCTGTTTATCTTTGTATACCTGCTGTGCTTGATTTGATTGTATACATGATTATATAAATACCAATTTCCTATGTCAATACTTATCGGCTGGAAGTGAAGCACTCAAACTAGTCAATGAAAGGGACTCCGTATATCACTAGCAAACTATTGGCTTATGACACATTTCCTCAAGATCTGCTTAATGTCCTCTGACCGTGCACTCAGTCAGCAAAACGCCACATGCATTAGACCCATCTAGTGAGTATTTTAAATAAAGATGTACTTTTGTTTTTATACTTTTTTGTATGTTATGGACCATATTCGGTAGCCATTTTCCAGGCAGATTAAAAATTTTGTAAAATTAACTCCTGACCAGTTGTTATGCGTCCTACAAGGTCTGTGTTACTTTCTGTGTTTAAATATAGTTTAGCATAATTAGGTTTGTTTCTTAACTAGTATTACTAACTTGTATAAGCTGAAGGTTGTGAAAGCACTGGACATTTATTTAAAGTAGTGGGACACCACCTGAACAGCAGATACATTGCCATGCTAATGAGCGTGGGGGGGGGGGAGGGGGGGGCTCATTCAGCCATACATGACGGCCTTATTTGTGAGTAATAGCCTATGAACCCCTATCCCCCACACTCCAGCTGAGAGCATCAATTAATTGCTTTTCAACCCCAAGTGTCTCCCCAGGGCTAGACAGCTTATTCCCCCCCCCCAGCCTGGCCACCCAGGACACCTCAGTCCTTATCAGCACCATCCATTATCACTCTCCATTAACATTCCTCCAAACTGGATCTATTCACCCAGCCCCCCCCCCTCTTTTTTAAGGGGAGAGTGTAATCTGCCCACCATCAGCCATGCAGGGCCTCCCGTCTTGCTCTGCACATGCTGGGGGTGGGGGGGGGGGGCACTTCCCCTGGGCTGGCTCCGCATTTATTTCATTCGTCATACGAGTGAGCCGGCCCCTTCCCACGATGGCCCCACATGTCGTTCTTAGAGCAAAAGATCCAGTAGTGAATAAATGCTCCTAAGTTATGTGGCTTATTTTTCGGCAGTGGAGTAGTAATGTTAAAAAGTGAGTAAAGGGCAAAGTAGCAGCTTCTTCTACACCTTAAATCCTGGAGACAGCGAACAACAAGTGGCCTGTTAATGGAGGAACTGGCTTTGGGAATGAAAGTGTAAGACTACAGGCTCAGTCCAACTGAAACATCTGGTTTTATATGTAAGCTTCTCCCTGGGGGGATGTTGAAGGTTGGTTGGCATAACAGTCTCTACTAGGAGAAGTAATGTTGTAATGAGACTGAAACTGGAGGCCCTCAGCATTGGAGCACACGGGGGGGTGACATGTCATTTGACTAACGAAATCAAATCAGTTTAGTACAACTTTATTGAACAGAACTGGTGCAACAAGTTTAAAATAAAACAATAGCATAAGAACAGTACAATGACAGAATAACAAATAAAAGGTTAAAAGAATATTCAAAAAAATATATATAGTAAGTTCCAGTCAGTTCAGTTCAATTTTATTTGTATGGCGCATTTTCACAACATTACATTGTGCCAGAGTGCTTTGCATTCTCTGCCCCCAGTGCCCGCAGAGAGCTGAGGCTAGAGTGGCAAGAAAAAAACTCCCTAGTAGGAAGAAACTTTGGGAGGAACCAGACTCAAAGGGGGAGCCCATCCTGCAGGGGCCAGCAGAGGAAATCACATGAACAAAATGACAAAATTCTAATTTACACTGTCCAAATGTTAAGATTTGAGTTTAAATGTGGAGGACAGGCAGGTGATGGTGCTCCTACTCACAACAGGATGAACGTGATACAGCAGCAGGGTAGGCAGGAGAGAGGTCACAGGCAGACAGAACATCACAGGCAGCGGGGTAAGCAGGAGAGAGGTCACAGGCAGACAGAACATCACAGGCAGCGGGGTAAGCAGGAGAGAGGTCACAGGCAGACAGAACATCACAGGCAGTGGGGTAAGCAGGAGAGAGGTCACAGGCAGACAGAACATCACAGGCAGTGGGGTAAGCAGGAGAGAGGTCACAGGCACACAGAACATCACAGGCAGTGGGGCATCAAGGCAGCAGGGTAGGCAGGAGAGACGTCACAGGCAGACAGAACATCACAGGCAGCAGGGTAGGCAGGAGAGACGTCACAGGCAGACAGAACATCACAGACAGCAGGGTAGGCAGGAGAGAGGTCACAGGCAGACAGAACATCACAGACAGCAGGGTAGGCAGGATATCATGATTTTCAGCACACCCCAGGAGGGGTGGGTCGGTGGATAAAAAGTGCATTAGCCAAAGTAGGGGAAACTAGAGTCAGTGCAAACACTTAGGTGAGTGCAATATGTAAGTGCAGTGTATAAGCTCCGGCAGATAAGGCTATGGCAGCATAAGTATGAGGGAGAGTCTGGTGGGAATGCAGGCATGGGGGGTCCCTGAACGTCAGCACCCCAATTCCAGAGGGGGGTGTGAAGCTAGAGTGACAGCACTGACAGTTCAGTTAATACAAAGCCAATGGCACCGATCCCCACCCAACTCAGTGCCTTGGGCTACAGGTCTTTGTATATAAAACAGATACTACTGTGCAAGTGTGCAATGTCTTAGCAGTATAACAGATATGCAGATATGGTAAGGTGTAAACATTAAGTTCTGTAAATAATTGCAATGGGTAATATATCAGTAGATATGTAGATGAAGAGGTCAGTACCCTGCAGTGCAACCTCAGGTGATGGGAGTCAGGAGTAGGGTGATTGGTCGAGGTCAGAGGGCAGGTTTTGCAGTTCAAACGTCTGATAGGCTCAGAACTATTCTGAACCGGGTGGTTCAGGCTCTGGGGCTACGTCTGCAGTGCTGTGTTTTTATTTAGCCTTCCTGTTAAAATGCATAAAAGCACCACATAAATTTGTATATTGCATCAAGGCTTTTTGACTTTGTCAGGAATCTCTATTTTAACAAAGTGAATTAAAACAAAATCAAGGCAACGCATGCCCATACATGTAAGGCAAGATAAGACCAATTCTGTTTATTCATATAATTCTCTTGACGTTTATTTTACCATAATTTTTTTTTTATTGAAAACGAGAGGTATACTGTCAAAAGAATATAAATATTTAAGAAAAATACAATTTAATAAAAATATTAAAATCAATCTTTTCATGGATAAGGAAGCCTAACAAAGTAACCAAGAGGTAAGAAACAAATTGGATGTTAAATAATTGTTTTGAGGGTATTTTATGGCTGATTTAAGACACGGTTCGGCACCAACCCATCTAACAAAAGAGATACTACAAGCTAACATAGGCTGAAGGTTAAAAAAGGACATTTCAAACTAAAATGATCTCCATCCACCCAGATGTTTTCACACCATTTACAAAAGTATTTCCATTCATACTGAAATGAGCAAAAACATATTTATGTAACTATTAGCCTACACTGGGCATGCACCTATCGACAAAAACAACAGTGACTGGTAAATTATAATTATTTTTTTTTTGCAAATATGCAGCAGTCACACTGCGTGACATGCTGTTTGGCTGCTTACCAGTCCATCGCAGGGACAGCACCAATGACAGCAGCTACAAGGGAGGGGGCTCAGACACTAGTGACTGTAACTCCACACACCAATCATATCACTGCGCAGAAGATATCGCCGGGGTGTTCATACTCATCTCTTCTGCAAAGTGATACGAGTGGTGTGTGGAGTTCGATAGAAGAACATAGTTCCTACATTAAACTGCTCACTTCAAAGTCAGTGGATTATTCTCGGTAACCGGATTGTCGTTTCTGGTAAAAGACATTGCCGTTGAATTTTTGAAATTTATTTTTTTTTTTATTTACCACCGTTCAGTATTATTATATTTGAGAGAAGCCCAACATTTTTATGGCCTATATCTCCAAAACTAGGTGACTCCCAGCAGAACAACCTAGATGGATAGAGAGCACTAAAGCCTCTCAAAAACATTTTTTCCAGTTTTGGAGTGAACTGTCCCTTTAAGGAAATGTAATATCCAGTTGCAAAGTCCAGTTTTGAGTCCAAGTGGTGGTCAGAATGGAAGTAATAATGATGTTAAAAGTGGAGCTGTAGTCCACCTACAGCATTTGGATATGTGTGCTTTTATGCTGCAGGTGTGACAGGGCATGGTGAAGAGCTGTGGTCAATGGCGTCTTCCATAGATCTGTTAGCATGGTAGGCATATTGGTGTGAGTCAACTGCAGGGGGCACACAAGCCTTTATGTGTGACAGAAGCAGTTTTTTGAAACACTTCACGACTATTAGTGTGAGAGATTGCTTGCTGTTTTCCAACACAGAGCTCTTTATCTGCTATGGAGAATCCTTTATAATTCAGAGGAATTTTGATCTCTGCTGGGCAGAATCATGTAATCTGGAACACCAACCAGTTTTCCTCGCTTCCGTTTGCCAGGACCATGAAGGATGTTGCTCTAGAGGAATTCAGTTAAGAGTCATTTACTTTCAAAACTGGACTTCTTGTTCAAAGACAGATTAAGGATGTACAGTCACAATTAATTGTATGTAAATGACAGGCGATGTATCCCGTGGATAGAGAACAAAATGTGCCAGTTTAACCCTGAGGTGAAATACTAAATAATTTATTGAATGAATGCTCTTAATTTTAAGCCCTGCAGTTTTACCACGTTTCCCTCACTTTTTGGTAAGAAGTAATCTTTCTTAACAAGCATCAGTCATAACACCTGCAGTTTAGACTAGGTAGCCCATCTGAAGCTAAGCAGGTTCGAGCTTGGCCAGGGAAGTTGGGTTGCTGCTGGAAGAAGTGTTGTTGTGGCCAACAGGTTAGCCCATGGTGTGGTTTGTGTGGATCCCAGTGCAGTGATGGAGACGTCCTTTGGATGAGACGTAAAACTGAGGTTCTGACTCTCTGAGGTCATAAAAGATCCCTGGGCATCTTTCAAAAGAGTTGAAAGTAGGGCTGGTACCCTGATGTTCTGCCTAAATTGCCCACTGTGGCCCTCTCAAATCTGGCCTCCTCATTATCCCCTGTATTTAAGTGGTTAATTCACTTCACCCCCTTAGCTACTGTGTGGCGAGTGTACTGGTGTTTCTGGCGCGGGCTCCTTCGGAAAGCTCTGGGGGACGGCAACTACAAGACAAAAGGGGTTTATTAAGAAAACTGAACACAACTAGGAAAGGCACAAAATAAAAGGACCACAAGGGGTTAAAACAAACAGGAAAAATAATAGAGCACCCTAAGGAACAAGTGATAACACAACCAGGGAAAGAGAACAAACTCCAAGAAACCAGAAGGAAACAAGGTCAGGGAAGAAGGCAACACCAGGAGCGAGGGTACAGAACAAGGGACAACACCAGGAGCGAGGGTACAGAACAAGGGACAACACCAGGAGCGAGGGTACAGAACAAGGGACAACACCAGGAGCGAGGGTACAGAACAATGGACAACACCAGGAGCGAGGGTACAGAACAAGGGACAACACCAGGAGCGAGGGTACAGAACAAGGGACAACACCAGGAGCGAGGGTACAGAACAATGGACAACACCAGGAGCGAGGGTACAGAACAAGGGACAACACCAGGAGCGAGGGTACAGAACAAGGGACAACACCAGGAGCGAGGGTACAGAACAAGGGACAACACCAGGAGCGAGGGTACAGAACAAGGGACAACACACAGTAACACAAACATAACAACTGACTGGAGAACAGAGCAAAGCAGGCACTTAAATATACATAGAAAACTGAGGCAACAAGGAAACAGGTGTAAGACATAATCATTTAACCAATCAACTGAGGCACAAGAACAATGAGAGGCAGGTGGAAGCTGCAACACTAAACAAACACCGAACTAAGAGACATAGAAAAGACTGAAATTAGGAACACTAACCATACACTAGTAATTACTACACTAGGAAACTTAACTTGGAACAATAATACACACAGGGAAATCCTAAGACCAAGGGAACCAAAACAGAACATAAGAAACATGGGGGAAACAGAACCCCCAGTAAATACTAATAAACAAATGAGGCTAGTTAGAGGCCAGCCTGAAACGCATGAGCAGCAGGTACTCAGTCTCTGAGCCACACACTATGGGCTTAAGGGGCAAGTGGCAGGAAGGAGGGCAGGATGACCAGCAACAGCTGCTGGCCAAACGGGGAGGAGACATGAGGGCCGGGTCGGACATTACAGACCCTGACATACCAGCAGCGCTGCCACCACGTGAGTCTGGGCAAACAGCAGCACCCCCCATCCCCCCACCTCGGCCGCCTGGATCACAATGACACATCCTTCCGTCTCTCTCCCCCTTTCCCTGGCGTTTCCTTGGGAAACAAAAGAGGGATTTCCTCTTAAACAGATATAGGCCGGCAGTGCTGAGCAGACAGCACTCTCAGAATGTGACTAAATTAAGATTAGACTAAGCAAACAGGAACATTTGTGGACAATACATAGAAGGATGCAGGGAATCAGTCTGGAGTGTAACAGGTAACAGACAAAAAGACATGTTTTTTTCCACTAAAGAAACCATCAGGAATTGCACAAATGCCTTGAAGATGGATATTTGCCAGGAGGGCAATGCTGTTATGACTGCTTGTCCATGTGACATTTTCATGACAAGTCTGCCTTATTAATCAGCTTACCATGCTTACAGCTACAGGTTCTACCAGCCCAAGACACAGATTTTCAACTTCATCCACAATTAATGCGTCCATTATGCACTATGGGATGTTAGCTTGCATCCACAGCATGTTCCAACTGTATCTGTAAATCATGTATGGTTATTAATTAAATAAAATCATTGCTGTAGAGGTTTAAGCCATGGGCAGACAGCGGCTGACACATCTGGTATAGCATATTACTTAGGATTGCTAACGATTTACATCATCAGGAGACTAAAACCAAAAAAGACTTATTTTAGTTCAGCCATCATAGCCGTGATAGATGGAATACAAGGACAGACACCAGGAAATGGATTTTAAAGAGAACAAAGATGGGGGCTTTTTTATGCCACATTGCAAAACCCCCATGTTTCCTAGAATGCAGTAGGATGAGCACTGGACGGAGGCATTTTGGGGGGAGGATGCATCTTGTTTTTTTGAAGGGAACGTTCAAAGAACGTCCACGCAGAAGTAAAACACGGTGAAATATATGCAGTCTCAATGCAGTTCATATTAACAGACAACAAAACGGCAACCAACTAATATGAGAAGTGGTGAAGTAGGAAAGACGACGGGGGAAGGGGATTGGGGGGGAGGAGGCAGGCATTCACCTTGCCTCACAATAAACAGTTTGTTCTACCAATATGTTCCTTCATGCCCGATGAATAGTTGGACTATCTGGATCAAGCTGGGGCAAAGGTCACAGGATTCAAGGACTCGATTTTTTAAAAAGGCCTGGAAGTGATAACCGTTTCTCCTTCTTTGGTTTTCTCCGCCACAGAGGCACAGAAAGGCCTCCGCAGCCTCAAAGGAACAGCTGACTGCTGCATAAAAACTCCCTGATTGTTTGTAGATGATTATGTTTGTATTGAGCCACGTTTTCTGTTTCATGTTTGGTTGTGTCACTGTGGGGTGGGGAGGGTTGATGGAGGCCCATTTCCACGTTGCCTTTGAGCCTGGTTACGTGGGCAGAGAGGAGGCCAGGGCCAAAATAAGAGGGTTGGTCATTTATATGGTCCTGTCCACTTTCTTTATGTGTTATAAATGAACAATAATGTACATACATTTTTATTTGCTGCAGAAAATTAGGTTCTGTGGTGAGGGTGTAATTCCTGAGATGTTGTCCTGCACAACATTGTAGTCACAAGTCCAGTCCAGTCAGACAATTACAAGAGTACACTGAAGTGGGCAAACAAGTGGTCTAAAGTGCAGATGTTCTCATGTTTTTCCAGTTCATCCAGTCACTTTTATTATTCTCACATCACCAGATAATGTATAAATGATACAGGAATGTATCACAACACACTCATGTAAAGCACCTTGGAGCAACTTTTGTAAAAGGCACGATATAAAAATGAATTGAATTGAATTGAATTGAATTCAATTGAATTGAGTAATGGAAACTTCTAGGTGTGGATCGGGATTTGAAAGCATGGTACTATGAATTCTCACTGTGAAGGGTTGGTGGTTCCAAAGCAAGCAGGCAGCTAAATGACAACTCTCAAATTTTTATGAGAGGCCTCTCAGATGAATGAAACTAAAATAAAGCTCACTGACATGCAGGCTTCAAAGCAATGAGCTCTCAGCCACTGCCCAATTTAACCCAATAGAAAACAGCAAGGTTGCCAGGGGAAGTGGGTTACACAGCATGCAATATTTATACCCAAAGTTTGTAATCATCACTTGTGCTGTGCTGAAAATGGCAGATCCTCTATTCAGGGTGAAAAACCAAAGAACAGTGAAAGTAGGGAGATGTTACAGCACTTTGTCATACAAACATCAGGATTCCACTTCAGCAGCCCCCCTCCCCCCCCCCCCCCACATGCACACACCCCATTCACACTCAGCTCTCCTTCCCCCTCTCAAAAAGTATCCATGTCATGGAGATGAAACTCAACACCTGAAGCAAGGAGAGGAGGAACGCCTCCATCTTCTGTTAAGGGAATGTGAACCATTTTCAAGTCCTATGTTACATTGATTCCCCAGGGGTATCCTTGATGTAAATGTGATGTATATGCATGAAGTTAGAGAGTACAGAGCTCTGTGTTGGGGAGTAATCTTACTCCCTGCAGCTGTGAAGCCACAGCCAGAAAAAGCTAGTGGGTAATGAAGAGTTCATTCCTGCTCTCCTTTCTGTCTGCAGTCTGCTGATAAAGTTGTAGACATCGCAGTCATCTAGAGTAGAGTACAAACATTGCAAGTCCACTCCCAGGAGAAACGCAGACTTCGCAGTGAACGAGCTGAGGAAGGTTTCCACAAAACATTTTGCTTGCGTCCTCTTCCGTCCCCACCTTCTTGACCAGATCACACCATGACCAAACCACAGTCATGTTCTACTTTATACCTAGCTACCATAAGATTCCTTTTTATTTTTAAAGAAACAGACAGGGTAATTGTCAAGCCTCCTACTAATCCCTTCTGCGGAATTCATGTAGCTGTAACTCTATCCGTAACTCTTGGTCCCTCATCTACTCAAACAAAGTGTTTACTGCTATAACTCATTTCTGGATGCATGGGTCAGACCTTGACACACTGCACTCTGGGTTTGTGCACAAGCTCATAAATCTACTTTATGATGCCAGTCACAACTCAGTGCTGTATTCCACACGCATTGCTGTCAATCCAGTGCTTGCTTTCAGCATTCCCACACCTGATACATCCCTGGTGCTCACAGGTCCTATATGTTTGGGCCAGTATGAGGATGCCGCGATGTGTGGACACACATCCATGATGCACTTTCTGGTGTGCTCTTGGCAAGGCCAGGTGAATTAGAATGTCAGAGATAAAGTTTGATATAAAGCAAGGATTTTGTTTAGTGAAGACTACAGTATATAGCCATGGCAACTAAAACTGTACAGACGATAAGAAGATTTGATGTTGACATTCAGTCAGTCCGTTTTGGTCAAGGTATCACTCCCCATTCCAGGTAGTGACCTCACAACGTTTCACAGCATAATAATCATTTAGTAACACTAAAGGCCATGTTTTTAGTAATTTAAAAACACATTCAAAATGCATTATAATGCATTCATAAAGCATATTAAACATGACTACAAATATTTACAAAAAAAGGCATAAAACATCATAGCCATGTTTATAATGCATTATGACTGCCTTATGAAGCTCTCATGTATAATACACTATACTGTAGATACCTTCATAATGCAGTACAACACATCTTTAATGCTTATACCGACCATTATAATGCATTAAAACACTACAAACATGGCCTTAAGCAAAGTGTTACCATAATGTGTTATTTAGCCGATGCTTTTATGGAGAGCCGTCTTTACCCCTTGGTAACAGTGAATGTATCAGCTGAACAATTCAGGCTAGACCTCAGTGAAGGGGTGTGCTGGAAGAGAATGTCCTGACCCATAATCCAGACTCTTTGATCTTAACAGAAAAACCCAGCACTCTCATCAGAAGTATTATTGATAGTAGACATGAATCCTGAGTAGCAGGTCTTCTCACTTGCTCAATATATGTACAACAACATTGCAGTAAAGTAACATTTTATGCGTGGTAATGAGAAATACAGGGGTCTTTCAAAACACAGCTACAGAGGACCATGGAAAGTGATGGGTGGGTGGGAGTGAAAGCAAACCACCTACACTTTAGCTTCTGGGCACGTCCTGACCTTTCATGCCGGCTACACGGGCATGCAAATGTTGCCAGAAATGTCCCACTTCCTCGCCTGCATGTACTTTTTGCCTAGGAGTGGAGAAAACTGGACTGGCCAGATAAGACGAATTAAGGTAGATACATGCCATCCACATACATACAGACTTTGTCTTCAGCGCTCACTCTGGGAATACTTGAGCAAACAAGACCAGTTTAAACCCGACTTGTGTTGCCACCAAGGCTGAGACGATCAGCCCAAGTCCAAAGCCAGTTCTGGTCATGGAAATTTTTAAGAAAGGCCAGTACAATTCCACTGCTGCTCTACGTCAGTTGTTAAAATCGAGAGGGCATTTAAAATTTCGGCCGTTCCTTTTTTATAGGCACAAGACTTCCTGCGTTGAGGTGGCTCCGTGGTTTTGCACACAAAGCTTCCATTGGTTGCACTAAAAATAGCAGGAATGATATCATCTTGAGTCAGCCTGAATAAGAATGTTTTTTCCTGGTTGTGTCAGTGTTTTTACTCACAACACTGATAGGGTGCACCATGGGTAATTATGATTCTTGCTCAGTTATGGTATTATAACTGTAACCAGAACTGCAGGGAGTACGGCGGCCAAATGACCAGGGATGGTTTGAGCTGCTTGAATAGCCTCAGTACTGTACCCATGAGCAATGAGCCTGAAAAATACATGGGCAACTTGCAGGTCACACCAGGTGTTTTGGTTTAAAATGTCTGCTTAATGACCAAAATAACTAAATAACATACCACAATTTCTGACACTCACAACGTCAACACTTAGAGTCTGATATACAGTAGGTCATATTAAAATTTTACGATTGGGAGTTTTACACAAGTAAGTGTTAAAATGATGGCTTCTAGATACAACATTTGCACATCAAAGGTGTGTGAGGGCATATGATCCTTGAGGGTGATATTTCTCCCAGTACTGGGAGTCGCTTGTTCTCTAGGGATTCAGGCTACTGGGAGAGCAGGCTACCACCCACTTCATCTGGCCCTATGTTTGCTCCACCCAAATCATAGCCCGTGAATGTGACCTCCTTATCTGTAGGACAGATACCTACGAAATCTGTGCTGAGTTAAATTCCCATCTATCCATGCACCCATCTGCTAACGATGCAGTTGGGTGGGTTTTGTACAGGAAGGGAAGTCCATCCTCCACTCATTCGAACATCTGCTTCTCTAGACAAATACAGGGTGTCCTTTAACTTTATTAAAACATGCATCGTAAACTGCTACTGACTCATTTTTGGACTTGGACTGAAACTGATGAGGTTTGTTACCATCTTCAATGGACCCAAAGATTTCTGAGTTTTGAAACAAGCAATGTCTTGACACAAGTTTAGCCATTACCATGTGATCCATCAGCCAGTGGTTAAACCTGGTTAAAAAGGGGGTCAAATCTGCGCACAAAAGATTTTACTATCCTTACCAGACAGTGCCGGCTCCAGAACTAAATCACTAAGAGTGCATCTGAAATTACCGAGGGGGCATGAACCCCACAACCATGTCACAGACTGATTGACTTCCACCTAAGTGTGCACGTTATTAATTTGAGAGTGCTATGCACCCTTAGGAACCCTTGTAAACCCGGGTCTGTTACCAGAAAACATGTTTATAGTGTCAGGGCTTGTTCAGCAATGCCGATTTATGGGCTAATACAGTATATTTGCGACCAAAGATTGGCATTTCTTGATGGTGGTGGTGTCTCTGCATAGTACAGAAACAGGGTGAGTAGAGATGGAATCATGGCCGCATTATGGCCAAGAGACATGTGGGAGATGGATCAGCGGGACCCCAACACAGTTGCCCTGCTGCACCCATCTGCCTATGACTGCACACATCTGCCTATGACTGCACACACCTGCCTATGACTGCACCCATCTGCCTATGACTGCACACACCTGCCTATGACTGCACCCATCTGCCTATGACTGCACACACCTGCCTATGACTGCACCCATCTGCCTATGACTGCACACACCTGCCTATGACTGCACACACCTGCCTATGACTGCACACATCTGCCTATGACTGCAACCATCTGCCTATGACTGCACACATCTGCCTATGACTGCACCCATCTGCCTATGACTGCACCCAGGGGCGGATTAAGGTGTACAGAGGCCCCTAGGCTACAGTAGTCTGTGGGCCCCCCAACCCCGCCCCCCTCCGCGCCAATGGGGGCCCCCTTGCAGGCTTAAGCCATATCTAGCCTGTGCGTTAATCCGCCCCTGACTGCACCCATCTGCCTATGACTGCACACACCTGCCTATGACTGCACACATCTGCCTATGACTGCACACACCTGCCTATGACTGCACACAACTACCTATGACTGCACACACCTGCCTATGACTGCACACACCTGCCTATGACTGCACCCATCTGCCTATGACTGCACCCATCTGCCTATGACTGCACACACCTGCCTATGACTGCACACACCTGCCTATGACTGCACCCATCTGCCTATGACTGCACCCATCTGCCTATGACTGCACACACCTGCCTATGACTGCACACACCTGCCTATGACTGCACCCATCTGCCTATGACTGCACACACCTGCCTATGACTGCACCCATCTGCCTATGACTGCACACACCTGCCTATGACTGCACCCATCTGCCTATGACTGCACACATCTGCCTATGACTGCAACCATCTGCCTATGACTGCACCGATCTGCCTATGACTGCACACACCTGCCTATGACTGCACACACCTGCCTATGACTGCACATTGCCTCAGTCCCAATGGTGAAACTTTGAGCTTCCCTGCTGATTATTTTCACTTCTTTCCTTGTGATCCTGAGGATTGTAGACAATCTGTCTGGAAGACCTCTTGTATCACTTCTTGGGCCTTCTGTTGGTTGTTTGTGTTTTGCATTTGCATAACCATGGCAAACATACTATCAGTTCCATAGAAAGGTCCTCATCACATTTTTGGTGATCATATAAGTAAACTCATGGATTGTGCATAGCTCAGCACTTCCTGCAACTGAAACACCAAGCAAGTAGGCAGGCTCTTGTGGTTTTGGACTTGTGACCAAAGTGATGGCATTTCCCAAGATGGCATCTGATATTGTACCCAGACTATTTTTTTCCCTAACAGTTCTGAGGATGGATCCCACGCTGCAGCCATGCCCACTCAGTCAGTCTCCCTCGCAAGAGTTTTGACGGCTGTCCTGTATTCTGCTCTCATTCTGCTTAATTGCTCTGTCTATTTAACCGGTGTAGCTGGTTCCCCTGGTGCGAGAAAATGTAGACTCATGTCCAATTACCATGCATTACTCACCCCTGCTTTTCCCTCAGTGCCTGAGTCTCCTCTTGTGTGGTTTTGCGTGTGTGATATTGCTGGTTCCCTGCCGGGTGAGTGTGAGTCCCCACACGTGTGTCATCATTCCTCCAAATCTGCAGATGTTCCTGCCTTACCCTTCACCCCCAGGATATGCCTTCTAGAGGATCAGACTATTAGTAGGCAGCTCCCCCCCCCCCCCCCCCCCCCCGCCACCACAACGTCTAGGGCCTCCCTCCGACTGCAAATCTCACGTATATGTGAAACATTTCTGATAATTAAGGTGCTGACATCATGCGTATTATATAGGCTTGTGACATGCTGCTTTTTTACCTCTCATTTTTATGCATATTATCTCATTAAGGTGGGAGTAAACAGAAAAAAATGTTTTTACACAATTTTGAAACGTAATAGCTAATGTTTTGTAGTTAAACTATGTCGTCGAGGTACAGTATGTAACAAAAGAGCAGGCTTGTGGAAGTTGCTAACTACTGCTGTGCATGATGGGTATGATATTTGGAGGCTACATACATTTCATCACTGGCGTAGGCAGTTCCTAGGTGTGAATTAGGAAAGGGGGGGGGGGGCGACAGCGGCATCCATTATTGCCCCTGGGCCCAGTGTACAGTTGTTCCACCACTGACCTTCTGGATTCCTGACCCCTGCTTGTTTTCCAGACTACGACCTTCTCATTTTGGTTCTCCATCCACTCTGCACTTGGATCCAATGTCCTTGAGGCAATTCATTCATTCATTCAAATAGTCACGGAATTCCTCACTGCATCATGGATCCAATGGGGCTCTGTTTACTTGGAACAATATCTGGGGGGAAAAGTCTGCAGCACAAGCTGCATCCCTGGCATCACCTTCACCACTGTCTGCTGCAGCAGCTGCAGCTCCTTCCTGGCAATGCAGCACTATGATGGGTTGCCTGAACACTGACAAGGTTTCTTCATGCAGTGCAAGCTGTACATCTGGCACAACACCACCCTGCTGGCCGCTGACTGGTTCCACTTCGAAATCTCACTCTAAACCGGGGGAGCCAGAGAGTGGACCACAGCATTATATTATCAAGCCTAGCACTTCACTCCTTCTCTGACTTTATCAATTACCTGAAGAAGGTCTTCAACCATCCCTCCCAGGGCGGAGACGCTGGGAATCAGCTGCTTGAACTTCATCAACGATCACATTCCACAGCTGAGTTTGCCTTCGATTTCCAGATGCTCACTGCCACCAATACTCCTCGTGGCATTCCAGAGAGGGCTAAATGTGGATCTCCAGACTGAGATGGCTTGTAGAGGGGAACGAATGGATTGTCACCACCCATGGTCACTACAAATATCAAGTAATGGGGTTTTTGGGCTTACTAACACATCCTCCCTCTTCTAATCCTTCATGAACACCATTTTCCAGGACCTCATAGACTGGTGTCTGATATTACTAAATCGATTATTTATTAGCCCCTGTCCTTAGCTGAACATGTGAACCATGTACGCCAGATAATTCAGCATCTCCAAGAACACTAACTGTTTATGAAAGCCAAAAATCACTGTTATCCCTGGGGCAGTACAAATGGATCAGATAGCAGTATCCGACTGGCCAGAACCACAAACAAAGGAGGAGCTACAGCAATTCCTTGGGTTGGCCAGTTTTTACCAGTGATTTGTCAGAGTATTCAGCACCGTTGCCACACCCCTTACTGGCATAATCCACATGCATAATCGGGTGATCTTGTGGAATGAGGAAGCACAAGCGGCTTTCTGTAACCTCAAGCAGGCATCCACTCGTGCGTCCATTGTTCCCCAGCCAGATCCCAAACTGCCTTTTGTTGTCAAAGTTGATGCATCCGATATCAGTGTCATGGCAATGCTATCTCAACGTAGCAGTACTCCACCCACCACATTCACCAATCAGCAGTATGTGCCAGCAATTGTACACCTGCAGCTCATCCAGTGAGCACACCCCACCCTGAACACTGGATATCGAGGGATCCAACACACTACAGAATTGTTGAGTTGCCACTTCAAGTGGGAATCCTGGGAGAACAACATTCAGGATTAGATATTGTCATGCCCAGTGTGTCTCCAGTCAAAGGCCTCTTGAGCTCTTTCCACAGGTCAACTTCAGCCCCTTCTGGGCCTCTATATCCCAGGTTTCATGACGCCCTGGATTTAATTACAGACCTACCCGAGTCTCAAGGGTATACCATGATCCTGGTGGTCATTGACCGATTTTGGAAGATGTGTCAGCTCCTCCCTCTGCTCAAATTGCCATCTGCTCCAGAGTTAGCCGAGATTATGTTCCAAAATGTTTTCGGAGTGTGTGGCATGCCGGAGGACATTGTCAGTGACTAGGGACCACAGTTCACTGCGAGATTCTGCAGTACAGTCTCTTCAGAATCCAAAAGCGAATAAACGTGGTCACGTGTCAGCTCCAGTTGCCTGATCCATAATAAATGTCCTTGCTCTTTATTGTATCTCTCCAGAAACCTGTTTGTTACAGTCCTCTGCAGCCTCCCACCAATCTACTGACTTTGCTGTCCCTGTTGGACATCGATGGCTCTCCAACATGCACTATTCATGCCCTTTTAGACTTAATGCAGTGAGATGGCCGCTTCCAAACTTGGTGGACTGGGAGGGATACAGCCCAGAAGGGCAGTATTCAGTGCCTGGCACAGACATATTGGAGCTGACCTTCACCAACAATTTCCACTGTTGCATCCAGATTCTCCAGCACCCTAAACTCATGGATGTCCCTGAAACAGCAGTTCCAGGCTCTGGGAGCCACCCATGGGGAGGCCAGCACTGTGAGAATGGATTCTGCTTCAACATGGCAGTCATGACTCCTCAATCAGTCTCCCTCAACAGAGTTTTAACAACTGTGTTGTATTCTGGTACCATTTTGCTCTACGTCCAACAGTACTTTGGGCTGGAGAAATCAGCAGAATCAAATACAGCTGTCAGTACTCTGGAGAAGGCGACTGGTAACTAGGGTGTGTCTGCGATGCAGACAGTGGAACAGGATCGAGCCTTTCAAGAAGACATCCAGCTTCACAGACATGGAGCTGAAATAACAGGTTATGTTTGTATGGCCACATTTAGTCAATAAAGCTGTTTGAATGTGCGTAAGTGGGGAGAATCCCTCCCTCCACCCAACAAGATTTATATAAATTAGCACTGCTGATCATCAAAATAGACATGCCTCGCTCAATTTTGCACCTACTTCTGGGATTATCACCAAAAAACTGAAATTCATAAGGGAAATATTTGGAGAAAATATTTCGACGGTGAAACCTAAGTGACAGGATCAGCTTGAAAATCAATATTTATAAAGATAAACCTTAATGGCTCTGTCTATGATTCATTCAACATTCCTCCACCTTTTCCCTGTGTATGGAATTCACAATGGGATTCAACAACCATCTTCAGAAGCACCAAACACTGCACATACAAATGCGTACTATTCGTTCTCAATAAATATCACTGCTAAAATTATTAATAATAACATCATTTTATAATAATAAAAAGAAATGAAGGTTACGACAGTGGTTAAGAAGACTCAATACAGAATGTTTGCTGTGGCATTAGGAGAACAAGAATTACAGTAATACCAGTGAACTGGTAAATTCACTGTGTCCCAATGGGTTAAACTAGGCTGCAATTGACAGCACATACTGTAGTGAATCCCGCCCACCACTGCGTGTGAAGCCAATTCAGGATTTACATGCAGTGACACACTTTCACACAGGAAGACTCTTTGTAATTAAACTTTTGAACCTATAACTGAAAATTAAGCTTTAGTGTTCATCCCTCCTCAATACTCAGCTGAAACATATTGCTGAACTTCTAGAAGGTCAATCAGTCACCCCAGATATGGCTGAGACTTTAGTTGGGTGAGCAGATAATCCATGTCAGAGAGGACACTATGAACTATGACAAGATTTGCAAACTACTAATTTAATAAGGACCTGGATTTCACTTCAGCACTGAGTTCTTGCTGTGTGCTGATTGTTCAGTCTCCTCTAATCATGCATGTGTCACTAATATTAATGTGAATCAGCTGGATGAGTCTTTCAATGTAGAAAACAGACCTGTCAAAGCACAAGAAGAACTGAACTATTTAACCAAGCATGCAAACCTTTCAGTTTTTGAGTGGTCTGTAAAAGCTGAAGTAGCGGAATGTCCTCCCTGTCATGGATTATCAGGTCACACTAACTTTAGTGAACAATTTACTCAGATCCAGGCAGCTGCAGTCTTGTGTCAAGTCACTCTTTGGAGTTGGAACACCACAGTACTCTGTGTTTTCAGTCGTATTTATTTATTTGCTTGTTTATTTGTTTATTCGTTCATTCATTCATTCATACAGGAGGAGGTTGACAGTCTGTTAATCATGAATTGAGTATTACTTGAATGCCTTGACAGGGTTCATTGTGCTTCTCCTCTCTCAACCACAGGCAGAAAGCAGATGTAGTACTTGTTATACAGTAGGTAACAACAATTGTCACTTGAAGGTCCTGGAGGGGCCTCTCTATTGTAACTTGGAGTGAACCACAGTCCCATGTGGTTAACAATTCGCCTTGGCTAATAGTGGCAGCTGGGGAACAATTACTAGGATAGTACTAGATAGTTCAGATAGTATTAGGATGCACTATGATAAGAAGGCAAGCTGGTGGAGGCAGTGTGTTGCTATGGGCAATGTTCTGCGGAGTTCAAACAGTAGAATTCCTCCAAGTTCACCAGATCTCAATCCGATCAAGCATCTGTGGGATGTGCCGAACAAACAAGTCTGATCCATTGAGGACATGGGTTGCAAAGGGGCAGTACATTTCTAAAAACTTTCCATTCCATGGGACTTTAACTGGAGAATTTTGTAAATTTTCCATAGGAATTACTATGAATTAACGGAAAATTCCCAGAATTTTGCGACCCTATTGAGGCCCCACCTTACAACTTAGAGGACTTAGAGGATCTGCTGCCATCTTGGTGTCAAATACCATGGGATACTTTCAGAGGTATAGTGGAGTCCATTCCTCAATGGATCAGAGCTGTTCTGACGGCATGAGGAGAACCTTCGCGATATTAGGCAGGTGGTTTTAACGTTATGGTTCATCAGTGTACGTTTAAGTAATTGTATCTTTCGTTACATAATTTATTACGTCACTCAAAGTTGTATCCCCTTGTACTAGTACAATGACAACGAGATTGAATCTTTGAATGCTGGAAACTGTACTCATGTAGAGAATACACTGGGCCCAGCACTAGACCACTGAACACCCGATTATTCCATTTATCCATAGACTTTTCAACTTGTGTTTAAAACAGTGGTTCCATGGAGTTCCTGAGTGTTGGTTATAGTGATGTGTGATGAAGCAATGCAGATTCTGGTGCTGACACAACACAACCCACCAAGGCCTGGGACTGCCCATCGTGATGCTGCTCTGCCTTGCAGAACAAAGTTTCATGTGAAACTATTTATAATTTTTCCTAGTAAGACTAAAGGAAACAATAGTTTCAAGAATGAAAGCCCAGTTAATCTTCTTTTTTTTATCTGAGACTTGTCTTGGTGATCCTAGAGTCATCAGATCAGAATTTATAAAAAAACTATATTCTATATTTTCAGTCAGCAGCCTTTGATATTCTTCCCCTTTATACCCAGCATAACGTATTATTTAAAAAAGTGAATCGAAGCTATATCAAATTTCATATTTACTTCTGTTTGTTGCAGATCTCAGTACAAGTGGTCACTAACACAATGAAATGCATGTTCCACCTATGCCCACAGTTTACAAACAGGGGTGGGGGGGGGGGGTTCAGCAGACATTAAAGATCTGCACTTGGAGGATCTTAAAAGGTCAATAAGCAGTGGCAGTATACACAAAATGCTGATGTCTTTTGGCAGTAGCAAAGCCCACAGGCAGTGCTGTCCTGCAGTCAAAGGCCAGAGAAAAAGAGCCAGAAGACAGCATGGCGGTGCAGTGGCCCCCGGCTTGGCAGTGGGGTGGCCCCCGGCTTGGCGGTGCAGTGGCCCCCGGCTTGGCAGTGGGGTGGCCCCCGGCTTGGCGGTGCGGTGGCCCCCGGCTTGGCAGTGGGGTGGCCCCCGGCTTGGCGGTGCGGTGGCCCCCGGCTTGGCAGTGGGGTGGCCCCCGGCTTGGCGGTGCGGTGGCCCCCGGCTTGGCAGTGCGGTGGCCCCCGGCTTGGCGGTGCAGTGGCCCCCGGCTTGCAGTGAGTTGACCTTTGACACTCAGCATGCCTCCTTTCGGACTGACTCACTGCCCATATTGCTTCCTCTTTCCTTCAACCTACTCACAGCATGTCCCCAGATTACTGGCATTTGGCTGGATTTTGAAAGCTGCCGTTTTAACACACTGATTTTCCCCTCAAGCTGCATTTGGTTCCCGCTTGTGGCCAAAGCCATTGACAGTTTTTTGCTGATATCGTTTTCCAGCGCCGTTAAATAATGACTCAGACGTACAACTGCTTTTTAATACATGAACTGGAAACTTTCAGGTTAGTCACTGGCTGTTAACCACCTTATTAGCTGTTTCTAAAGCACTTCTAAAGCATCTAAGCCCCCTCCCCACTCAGTGGTCCAATGTCAGCAGTCAATGCAGAAATCAATGACCATGTTTGGCGAGTCTGATCAGATCCAGTGGTAGGCAACCCTGAGCCTGGAGCGCCGGTATACAACAGCAGTTTCCATCCTACCTGATCAGCTGCGGTTCATCTGAGACCAGATAGGATGGACTGCATGCTGGATCCTGGCACTTCAGGATCAGGGCTGCCTACCCCTGATAAGAGCAGTCTGAGCCACAACACTATTAAAGGATGTGTGCACACCTAACACCTGTCTGATGTAGACTCTGGAAGAATGAAGTAGAGGTCAGTGGCCAGTAAGATGTTAACAGCCCTTAATTTTTTTCCGTCACAGTTGAGCCCTAAAAATGACAGGTATTACAATATTCATGTATGTCCGGATGTGAGACTCAGCAGAGCCACTCTTTGGCCTGATATGTTCAATTTGTGTTCCAGAGAACCATAATTGAGATGTTTCCTGTCTCTGTAGGCCCAGGTGTGCTTGAGGGAAGCTGGCAGTTTTTACCCCGAACACCCCTGATAAATATAACTGGCCACTGCAATCAAAGATGACAGCAGGCGGCTCTCTCCCTTTCTCCTGGCGTTACTGAGAATTTCATTAAAACTGACCGTCTCAGGCTTTTAGTTTTTTACTCTTTTCTTGGCACAAAGCAATACAGGCTGGATTAGCAGTGCCGCAGGGCCTGGATAGAGCTGACTTACAGTGCGGCTCACAGACACCCATGCTCTAGGGTTCGAGTTCGGGTTTTATCTGACTGCGTTTTACCCATAATGGCCTGACAGGCTGGTTGGTTCAGCTGTGTTTGGAGGTAGAGGTGCAAATCTGTGTGTGTGCTTGTTTTTTCCCTTCTCAAAAACCCTGATTCTAATTAACTGTGTTCCCATTCATCCTAGAAGCAAATTATAAATAATAGCTGACATGTTACAAAGTATATGCTTCCAAACTGTTTGACTTTAGGTGCAAATCAGTTTAAATCATCACTGATGACCTATCGCCCTCCCCTCCCCACCACCTCTACCCAGTTCACGCCTTTTAAATATGGTTTTAATAATATTGATTGTCTCAAATTGGAAAAGGGAAGTATTCGGGTCTGTTAAATATGTTGCGCTTGTTTTTCCCCTCCTTTTCTGGATAACACTGGCACATCCGGAGGCCATTCTAAGTGCCATACATCATCATCTGCTTTCCTCTCTCTAGTCATCTGCTCCTCCATGAGTGGGTTCCAGATATGGGTCATGAGAACCTCCCCCCCCCCAACACTTTTCCTGTCTGTTTCCCCTCCTTTCCCTACCCCTTTCAGGTTTATTTCTCAACCGTTCGGTCAGTTTATGAAATTTAGACTAGACTGGGGAATACAGGCTGAGTAAGACTATCCTATCCACATGACTGACCATGTTTCATGGTCTTTAATATCACAGACTGAGTAATTCAGGTGTCTTGGCACAGCACAGATCTTTCCCCTGGGGGTATGTTTATATATTGATATTTATTTCAATTGTGGAGGAAAGGGAGTAAATCATAGGAAGCAACACTTTCCTTACATTACACACCAGGAGCCCACACACAGAAATGGAATGGCCCTTCAGCCATGTGTAATTAAGCACCTCCTGTAGGGCATCCCTAGTGGCATGAGCCAATGTTAACAAAGGCCAAGAATGGGGATTCCCTCCTGTGAGGTGAAGGCTGGGTAAATAGTCCAGTCTGGGTGTATTGTTTCAAACACTGGTGTCTAGCAGATGCAATACAAAGGGGCAAATCAGGCTAATCACAGGAAGAACAGAACCTTTTATTATAAGGGCATAATGAGCTGCATGACAAAAGTCAGACAAGCTAAGCGCCGGGAAATTATCCGAAGAGTAGCGTCTTGTCGAATTTACTGCCACAGCTGGCAGAGCAACTATAGATCACATGTTACTTTACACATCTTCAGAAAGTTGCCGGACCCCAAGCCGCGTGAAGCACGCCACTCGGCAGGGATTGGCAGGGGCAAAAAAAATCAGATGGCTGAAACACAGAAGTAAAACCCCGAAAAGGCCAGGCTCAGCTTGTGAAACACTGAGCCCTGACTTCCTGTCAGAAGTAACAGAGAGCATCAACAACAAAGAATGAAACAACGTAACTGTGAAGTTGTCTGATTAGAAAGAGAACAACAGGTCTTCCAAAGAGAAGAGAGTTTGCTGCTTTAAACCACAAAAAGGCAACACACAGCCAGCTGGTCGCACGGGGGGGGGGGGGGGGGGTCACCATGGTTCTGTGCTCAACCAGCACAATACTGTAATAACACTACTACCCATCATATTCTGTCATTGCCATATGCTAGCTCACCGTTGTGAGCAGGCAGTGGGTTGGGATCATCCTGGGGGGGGGGGGCACCGCTGCTATAGGTAGACGTACATGTGCTGGAAGCGGAGTTTCAGACCCGCAAACAAAAACGGGGCCACAAAATAGGGGCCAGGTGCCCAGTTCTCATGCCAGTTGCTTGCTTGAAGAGGAGGAAAAAGGTCCGTATGGCAACTCCACGGGCATCGCTGTCACCTCCTGGCCCCGACGTGGCAGAAATTGTATGTCCCCTGTGCATCCATGGAGAATTCCTCACACTTACTACATTCAGTTCAAGGTTGGCAGGTGTATGGGAGTGACTGTGGGAGCACTGTGGCGGAGCAGCCTCCAGACCATGGTGGACGACAACCTTGGTTCAGGACTCCTGCCAACCTTATTTTGTAAGTGCTTTCAAAAGACCAAGGAAGGGCAACACTACAGTGAGAGAGGAACGACTTCAGGTTATATACACACACACACACACACACACACACACATATATATAGTACCGATATTGTCTCTCTCTGGACACATCAATCCATCCATCTTCCAGCATTGTGATGTGAAATTAACATTCAATGTTAATTATGCTTAGAAGGCAATTAACAAAAACAAAAAAGTTCGTACAGCGCAGCATGAGAAAGTAGGATAATATCCAGGCTGCTCCTTTAAGGAGTTCGAAGCTACTGAGCTGAATGAAGTGTCGGCTTTCACTCCAAACTCCTCCTCTATATTCTAATCGAGCTTCACTTCAGCTCCCAAGCCGCCCCATCTCCACACTCCTCTCTCAGCTCGCTGCGACCTACTTTTCCCCTTAACCCGCCGTGTATTTTTTTCTTCGTTCAACAACAGCCATTTGAAATATGTCGTTGGTAATCTTTGTTAATTATACAAAAAGAAACTTTGGGACTCCAATATAGCATAATTTTGTGGTTTCCTCACTCCGTCGGACAAAAAGCCAGAAGAAACTTGATCAGTAATATTTGACCATATTTTTCTCTTTATGAATTTTAAGTTGAAAAGTTGTTTTTGTCTTTTGGTAGGTTGATTTAAACTTTTCACTCTTCGGGATCGAGATCTATGCGCATGTGTGAATTTTTCTGGACGGCTCTGGCGTCGGCGGTTCTCCCCCACCCGGTTTTAATCCGGATAATATCGCTTTGGTTTGTTTTACATCTTCCTCCGCTAAACTGCGCTCCCAAACGCTCCGCTCGCCGCGCAAAAGTTGCGGCGGACTGATCAAGTTTTGCGCAACGAAACGCTCCTGTTTCTCTTTTCCTACATTTTCTGTGCAGTTCGGTGGATTACTTGCAAGTGTGCCCAGCTTCCAGCTATGGAGAAAACGATGCTTTATTTATTTTAAAGTGATTTTTTTTCCCAAGTCGGGGGTGGGGGGAGTTTAGACACGGCGGACAAGGAACTGTCTGAATCTGGAGAAACATTGTGGATATCGCATGACCAGTTTTCAGAAACTGCATTTTGGATAAGGGATCGAATTATTTATAAGTTTTCACTCGCGAGATGCCACAACTTAACGGAGGCGGTGGTGATGACTTGGGGGCTAACGATGAGCTCATCTCCTTCAAAGACGAAGGGGAGCAGGAGGAGAAAACATCCGAGCATGTGTCCGCCGAGAGGGATCTGGACGACGTCAAGTCGTCACTGGTCAACGAGTCTGAAAACAACAGCAGTTCGTCCGACTCCGAGGTAAGTCTGCTGGTGGATTGGCCGATCGAAGCACTTTGCACCACATTTCCCTTCCAAAAAAAGAGCAGCGAAGTTTCACTCTGCGTGTTTTTCCTCGTCGTGCTCCCTGCTTGTGTCAGCAGGCGGAGAGGGGGCCCCATTCCAGACCGGACTCGGAAAGTTATGAGAGACAGAGAGAGTATTTTGCTGAAGGTAGGTCCAACTTCTGCTGCTCAGATCGTCTACTTTATCACTGTCTTCCAGCATTTCTTCAAACAAAAAAATCCACCTAGTGTTTCCTCTGCCCTTCTTAAGTGTTAAGAAGACAGCAAGATGGAGGTCTTTTTAAGACGCCCCCTTATCCAGGCTATCCGTTTCTAATGATTCCGGATCTCGGTGGCTCCTACCTATCCAACGGGTCGCTGTCCCCCGGAGCCAGGACGGTGAGTGGCATTTGCATGAATGCATGCTTCTTTTATTTCAGTGCCGCACCTTTATGCACGGAATGGGCTATTTGCCCTCTCTGTCAAACACTCATCGTGCACGGGTTAAAAAAAAATTGGCAGCAGAGCCCCGATCGGAGCGCCATGTTTCCCTTTAAGTAACGTCTATATGCGCAGTCAGTCCTTTGTTCAGCTAAGGGATGACAGATTTGCATTATTTCGTTATAGTTGGCCACGAGGTAACGGAATACTAGTATGGATCATTTCTCTTTGTGTCCCGGGGGGCTGCATCTTTTTTGGAAGGGTTGGAAAGTGTGTGCCGGAGTTGTTCAGCGGCGACGAAACAAAGATGGACGTGGAATGAGCTTTGCATCAGAATCGCTTTTGTTACTGCCCTGGTAAAATTATGGAAGTTGTTTAAAAGTGCGCATATTTGGGGTGCACTGGCCTTGCGTGTCAAACTGTGGCGCACATTATGTGAAGTGACTAAATGCAGTGACGAGGGTATCCAAATATATTAATGGCTGATCAGTGTGAATTGGTTCTTTTCGAGTTGACATTCAAAAAAAGATGCCACTCATGTCGATGTTCAACACACTTTATATCCATAGTGCGGGCCGCCTGAAAACACCCTAAACTGCCTCATTAAGTGCCTGGATTGTGACGAGTGGTTCAACCGCGGTCATGGCCTGACCAGCTGGAGTCTTGTTAGAGATGGGTCTCCATGTTTGAGTCAATAAGATCTTTGGGGATATTAAATCAGTATTCATTTGGAGGTCCGACTGCAGAGTGCAGGCTGGCCTTGTGTGACCACACAGATCTTTGAATATCAACCAATCCAAACATTTTCATCCAGGGGTGGACTTACCATAAGGCAGAATTCCCAAAGTTACATTTATGGATATAAGAATACAATCATTTAAATTATAGCAACATGTCTGTTATTTGCATTTTTACTTACTGCTCTTGGAATAGGCAAACCCTGTCCCAACTCTAATGGCTTCATGGTACCCAGTTTTCTTTTCACGCTGGATTCTGGTGGTAGGCTGCTGGTTCTAAAAGTAGTCTTACAGAAAAAGAAGATGGCAGAAAGATACAAGACTAACATTACATCGCCTGTGTCTTTGATACTATCCCATTAGAGTGGGAGACCTATTGTGGACAGATGTAGAGAGAATAGAATTAAATGAACATATGCAGTAATTCAAGACTGAGCTTAATCTCAGGGACAGAGTTAGGGTTTGTCTATCCTAGGCTGCAGCTAAGGGCAGTGACAAAAGAGGGAATGGTTAAACTTCATAAATTCCACTGGAGCAATACTCCCCTCCTCCTGATCAGTAAATTTTACCAACAGCCCCCATCCTCATAGGTGAATTTTACTGCTGGGTCCCCATGCTTTGATTGGCACATTGTGATTCCATCATTCCATCAAAAAAAAAAACAGATAGCTCAAAAGGCCAGCTTAGCAGGCCCCCTACCTATGTTAGCCTAGCCCCCCCCCCCCCAGTGAAGTTTATCCACCCCTGCTTTTATCTGGGACAGGACATGCATATTATCTGGAAGGGATCTGTAGACGTTGTGATCGGACTAATATGAATAAATTATTCTTGGAAGCCCTCTCCATCACGCGTCCCGACAACAGCACTCAGGTGAGATACTGTGGCATGTTCTGTTGCTGGAGGAGTGAATTATGGGAAATATTGTTGGAGCTTCAGTGTTTTTCCTGGAGTGCACACAGAGGATTTCTGAATATAAATTTGTGACTTCTATTCGTAGATTATGACTTCTCTTCTGCATATGTGAAGATCACATATCAAAACATTCAGAGATGGAGTTAGAGCTGAGGGTGTCGGGGTTTGGAAGTTGTGTTTTCCAGGTGCTTCTTGTTTTACATGCAAGCCCTGTCTGTGGCACTCGTTTCAGATGAGAACGGTATGATTTACTGGTTTTACACCCAATGGGGTCGAGACTTCTCTAAGGAAACCGAGAGTATGAGGACACAATGGGGCAGAAGGATGGAGGCTGTCTGTCTGCCTGCAAGAGGTTGTCAGCTCTTTAGAAAAGCCTGCAAACTCCCCAGATGGAATTAATGGTTGGGCCAGTGGAGAACATATTAATAACAATTACTTACTAGAATAGCGATATGGGTGGAGTTTAAACGGTGCAGTAGCTGGATTGTGATATTGCCTGAGCACCTTTGATGCTTTCTCTGGTCAGCACGATAAATCAAATTATTTGTTTGATCTTTTCCGGACTTTGCAGACGTGTTGTGCGGGTGAAGATCTGGAAAATCTGTCAGACATCCCATCAAAATTGAAGCAATGCCACTTAGTGACAGCAAAGAAAATGGTGACTTAGGGTGTATGGTATACTCACACTAGGTGATCTGTACCATGCCCAAACATGTTTGACCCCCAAAATCCAGTTTGTTTGACTAGTGTGATTGCTCCATACTATGCCCAGGCACAGTACGCTTAACCACACCCTGGCCCACGTGATGGCCGGGGAATTGGATCATTTGGACTCTGGCTCAGTACGGATAGTGTGATCGCTAACTGTGCCTGAGTATGGAACACAGACATGACGTCAATGATGCGACTGGCACACACACGTACGTGAACTGGACCCAGAAGGAACAGATTGGGCAGGCTGTACAGGTTGGGTAGCGACAAATATTTAACCAACATTGCGGCAAAGAAATCAGTTTGGTCTACTGCGGAGATGTAGTATTTGCTGGAATTTTGGACTGATGATGATGTCCAGAAACAATGGGATGCAACACACACAACTCAGAGGGACTTTGTTAAAATTCAGGATTCGCTTCTTATACATGCAGCACAATTAAATGACAATCGCTGCGCTGCATACTCGATAAATCTATGAGGGCCATGTGTCATCACGCCCAGAACGACTCCAAATAAACCACAGAATAAGGACATTAATTATCCTCTCCATTGTGCTGTTCAATAGTGCTTTTCTTCCTATGTTTCCTTCAACATAAGTCATGCGGTGATGACAAACGCATTCTTGGGCCCGTAACATTAAGCACAATGCGAGCGCAGAACAGTGGGGGAGGGGGGGCACTCGTGCACAGGCACTGTACGAGGCAGCCAGGCCAAGTGTGAGTGCACCCTTACATAAGATGCTGGACCTGGTGCACAGGATAATTCTGTTTGGTTACCACTTGCTAAAAACATCATATGGCTGAAAATCTGTGCCTGGTAGACCTGAGACAAATCACCCTAAAACTGAAACACCAGCAGAGGGCGAAAAGACAGGCTTGCAGACACCATCTGGGGAAAAAACTGTTTTTTAAACTTCCCCGGAACGTTATACAGTGATTATTAAACTGTAGGGCTCGATTTTCTTGAATATTCTAAAAAATGTTTTGCTGTAAAAATGAAACTTTATCGTGGGTGGACCCCGTCCCCCTGTGTGGACAGTATGCATGCAAATTGCATGCAATTTAATAAATAAATATACAACTCAAATTAAAACACAGAGACAACAACTTAACTAAAAACTATCCACTTTCACGAGTTTGGGGTCTGGTACGTTAATGCAGATTTTACATGTATGGCTACACTATGCCAGCTTAGTGAGGCTTGTGTGTGAGTCTAAAACAATCTAGGTAACAGTAACACGTTTGATCTCAGAAGAAAATCACAATGGGGTCTGTATTTGTACGTATGACACTATGTGGTAGTTGTACTTAGGGAGCCCTGGAGGGTCCACAGAGACGTTTTTTTCTATTTTATCCACATGATGTACTTTAACGTGCCCACTTAACATTAAATCGAGCTCGTTAAATCCCTAACGTGAGCAGGATCTTGTTTTTTTTTTCCCCAATTTGCTATTTCGACGTCTCAAGTTTAGTTGTGCTCAAGCTGTTTGTGTTCTTGTCAGTCATCCAGAAAAAATGCTTGCAAAGCCGGAAGCCGGCATGAAGTGCACAAATACAGGCTTTACGGTAGTCTTAATGTGTCTACCATTGCAACTTAGTGTTCGGATACACTACCTCTTAGGGGTTATGGTCCTCTAATTCTTAATACTGTCCAGTAGTATTCTCTGTGCTCATATTTTTATGACAATAAATGTTTCCCATTCCATATTTATTCTCCTGTTCTTTTTTTATGGACCAAAACAGCACTTTGTGGTCATTTCGTTACAATTTTGACATTTACATATCAGGTGTTTTTTTTGGGGGGGGTGGGGGGTTTGCCTTTTATTTTAATTTGGTAACATTTACATGCCAATTTATAAATAAATTATAGTTGTGCGATAAATGAATAGGCCTGCTTTCAGAGTTATTTGTCAGGCCTCAGAGCAGTCAGATAAACGCACATTCATTTGCTTTCACTTCTCCAGTTGATCCATCCAGTAACTATAGAAATTGTAGAAGTTGGGGTGTGTGGGCGGAGTAGGGATTGGAAAGTTGTTCAGTTCAACATGAGTTTTTAATCTTCTGTCTTCCAAAAAGGTTAGACTGGAAACTCTCTTGCCCACTCCCCGCCTCTGTCTTATAAAGCTTTTCTGAAAAAACTGCCCCCTTACTTCAATTAGTGAGGTGTTAGGCAGCCATTGTTGCTGCACGCTGGCCGTTGATGGCCTGGGGTGACCCCTGTGTTGGCATCTCATTAACTTTAATGGGCACTCAGGCGCAGGGCTGATACCTGCCTCTGAGCCTCTTTTGTTCTGTAAACTCCAGCCACTTAGGTCGCATTAACTGCGTGGCAGTGGTCGCATTAAGTGCGGGGCAGTGGCCCCGTTTTGCGTTTCACGGCCCATTGGCGGCTCCGAGTCTTCTGCATTTCCCTCAGCTCCCCCTTCTGAATGTGCTGAACAATGAGGGGGCTGGAAATGTGAGCTGGAACATAGTTTATTTTTAGGGAAGAGATTGCAGGTCTCTTTGGTGAATACCACCCCCCCCCAACTTTTCATTTATTTATGTTATGTATCATGGCTGCCTGGATTTATCTTTTCTGTTACTTGTAAACCTTCCCTGCCATTTTTAACACATACAATGCTTTTTCTACAATTGTCCTTAAAATTCAGAGTTTGTAGAAAACCTACAGTCTCCCGTAGAAGGCTTTCCATTTGATGTGACATCCGTGACACTAAAAGTTATATGTATCTCTAAAAGGTAAATTTATATATATAAATTTCGAAAATTTGTCTGTATTCATCCCCAGAGGTTACATGAAAATACATGTGAACTGATTCCTTGATGCTACACGTGTCTATATACTGAGGCATTTTGTTTGCCAATGTGAGTGTAAATGCAACATCTGTAATACTGGAAATACCTAGTTCCTGGTTAAGTCAGTCTGTGGTTGTAGAGGTGCTATTAATGGACGTGCAACTACTGTGGAATAGAAGCTTCAAAGGTTCACACTTACTGTGGCCTCGCCACGGCATGTGCGTTTGCGGTGATGTAATATTCACATACGAGGACCGTGTACCACTTAAATGGAAACGATGCAAATGTGATGCAAACACAATGGAAACGATGCAAATGGTTCATCCAGTGACGCAAACATGCCACAACTGTAAAGAAAATCGGACCAAAGATTACATACAAACACTGTTTCTACCCTCTCTAAGTAGATGAAAACAAATTTGGCTAGCTGAGGTAGTCCAGAAATACCAGCGTTTAGATGATTCCTCGCTGTGGGATTACAGATCGGTGTTGTTATTCAGACTGGAGGTAATTCCCAGCAAATATGAAGCTGTGAGGGATATTTCTTCTTGGTTGAACTTGTTTTGAGAAATGAATGTTTTGATGATGCGAGTCTGATGGTCTCTGTCTACTTTGCTTGCCTGCTGGGAATTTGTCAGGTGCCTGCTTGAAGAATCCTTGCATCCTGCTGTTGTACCCTCGACCTACGAGCCGCCCATTTGCTGAAAGCAAGCCCACATTCTCCATGTGCTTGGCCGACCCTTGTCGTAGCTTTTATTGGACATGCACAAGGAAACTGTTATCATCCTGAATGGGATTATGGGCTTTCTCATGGTTTTTTTTGTTTTTGTTTTATTGGGAGGGAGGAAGCGGCAATGAGTAATGTCATAAAACTGTGCAAATAGCAAATAAAGGATCGTTTCAGACTTGGCCACTGATGCTCGACAGCAGTGCCGGAAAGCAGCACGTTTGGGCCTGAAAGCAGATATTTGAATTTTAAAACTTAAATGATGAAGAGGAGCTGGACAGCCTCAATGGCACATACTACTCAAATTTAAACAATGCAGGAGGTCTGTGTCGCAAATACACCCTGATTGTTCATTGACTAGTGGAAAAGTAGCTGAAATTTGGAAAGGAGACTGAACGAAAGATGGTATATAAACCTTTTCTACCCTCTCAAGTGACAAATGGTTGGCCAACTTGGAGTAAGGTTGCGGCATTTACGTAATTCACAAAATTGAAGCAAATCAAAATTGAATTGAATCGGCCACTTGTGAATTGAGATCAGATCAGACTCCCAGCCCCTACTAGGCATCCACATGGACTGCTGACACACAGAGCCACACACTGCATCTGCCTGTTTAAGTTCACGTTTGCCCAGTGTGGTGGTTTTCTGAAGCATTACAAAGCGCGTTCCATCCTGGGGCTAAGTCTGCTACCTTAGCTGATTTGCTGGATGTGGGCCCCTAAATCCACCATTAACTGCAGAAGACTGGTAAATGACTAGTTTGAGGCCTGAATGTTAAGACAGTCAAAGTGGGTAAGGCCCTCTGAAATCAGATTTATTTTAATCTGTTTTAAGTTTTTATTTGTTTTTTATTTTTACTTTTACCTTAAAGACAGCTATAGATAAACAATTGCAAAACGTCACAATGTGTTTAATTGAAACTGCTGACACTTTGTCATAAGCGTAAACATTGTGGTCTAAGCTGTCGCAAAATACGTGAACTTGTAAGTCTGGTGGTTCCTACCAGGGATGCGTGAGCCGATCCGAAATAAGTGGGTGCCTGCGGTCAGCCGCAGTTGTGAGTCAACTAAAGTTGTTTTTAATGATATTTGGGTCATTTGCGGATGGGTGAGTTAAAATTTAAGCAAATAAATTAAAGCATATACAATTTAAGCGTGAGTCAGTTGGGCAGCAGGTTAGGCATCATTTTGTCTTAATTAAAATGAGCATTTTCAGTCACAGTAGGGTTGAATAAAAGTTCCGGTTGCTCGTGGATGGACCGGCGCATCACAAGTTGCTACACCGCAATGGAGACACGAGACGTAAAGGGCGCATTTGGGGTGCGTTCCTGTAAACATTTGAGCTGCCTTTCGCTCATTTGATCACATTTGGCTGTAGCAGAATCCTTCCTATTTAAATGTCTCTGGCTGTGTTTACTGTTAGGGTATTTTCCACTATCTGGGCAATCATGAAATGTGGAAAAATTTCACAGGTTTAAAATGTCAACAAAGTATCCTCAGATTTTACATTTATAACAAAATATCGCTTCCTTGCCTCAATTCCGCAAATCCATCCACATTTTCTGCATTATGGAAATCACGGGGCTCTAAGCGGGACATTATAAGGTCTAACCAGAGTTCGGGGTTTGGGGGGGGGGGGGTGCAGGGGGTGGCTTGACAGCCGCAGTTGCTAGTTGCTGATTATTTAAAAGAACCCTCAGGTTTGTGTCTAATGGAGCAGTGTGGCTTGTCCCTATCCACACCCTAAGCTGCAGGCAAGGGCAGTTATAACAAATTGGTGTTTTTTATAAGAGAGAGAATTAGCGTAGAATTTGTGTGGAAGAAATGCATTCTTAAAAAAAAAAAAACAACAGAGCAAGTACAGCAATAAAATACACAAATTTACATCACTGTCTGCAAACCCTTGATCAAAGGGCTGTGAGTAATTGATTTTAGATGCATAAACAAATTTGAGATGGCGCTCAAGGTCGGAATGGAAGTTTTTCTGTTTTGTCCTGCTGAGCTGTAGCACTACCCCTCATGTCTTTAAAGTGAGGATACGCAAGTGCCGAATGCTTTAAATGCCCCACAATTTTTCTCCGTCTGGCAACAGCGTCACTCACACTTTGCTGTGATCGCAGCCCCCACGTGTATCGCAAGTTGTAGCGAGTGTGCAAAATAGCTCAGGCCAGTGACTCCCAAACCATCCATTGCTTTTTTGTATTACTCACGTTGTCTCGCACAATTGCGTGCTCTATTCCACTAAATGTTACTTCCATCCGTCAATTTTTTTTAAACCGCTTATCCTGTCCAGTGTTGCGGGGGGGGGGGGGGGGGTCTGGAGCCTATGCCAGAGGTTACGGGTGCAAGGCAGGGAATAACCCAGGATGGGTGGGGTGCCAACCCATCACAGGGCACACTCGCACACCTTTCACCCAACCACACACACCTATGGGCAATTTGGCAACCCCAGTTAATCTCAGCATGTTTTTGGACTGTGGGAGGAAACTGGAGTACTTTCAGGAAACCCCAGTCTCCATACAAACTCCACACACATGGAATCCTGGTGGAGACTCGAACCCAGGTTCCAGAGGTGTAAGGCACTGGTGCTAACCGCTGCACCAATATACTGCCCCCTAAATATATTTCTACCTTTCAAATATTTGTTTTTTACAAACATAAAGGTTTGAAAATTTTGTCTGCAATTAAATGTAGCCAAATAGAATTTCAATCTGTCCGGTAAGTTGGTGGTGTTGCCACACGTTGTAGCAACGGACACAAAGCAGTGATGTCAAATTCTCTTTGGAATCCAAAATATTTCCATACAGTGGAAGACTGGTGTATTTTGGTGAGCAGTTATTTACTTTTCTTCCCCTCACTCATTTTTGTGGTAATTTCTCACAAACGTGCCACACTGCCTATGACTGAATCAAACGGCAAAAAATTTTTAATTATGCTGCATGCAGAGCTCATGCAAATGCAGTGGTGGTAAGTTTTAGGCCGATTTTTTTCAAAAAACATATACTTGATAATGTTGAAATAGAATCATCAGTAAAATTGCAAAGCTTGCAAGTTTTGTTTTCTATGACTGAGTAAAAACTTATTGATGGTCTCAATCCAACTGACTGTTGTGGTCTTTTTAATATGACAATTTCACTTGCATAATTTCGTGCAGGCGTAGTATTGAGGGCAGTGTGGTACCGCAGTGAATATCTCTGCCACTGCACACCACTGCTTTCTGCGTGTGGAGTTTGCCTGTTCACTCTGTGTGTACGTGAGTTTATGCCTGATCGTCTGATTTCCTCCAACAGTCCAAAAACATGTATCTTAAGTTAACTGGAGTACTGAATGAGTGAGTGACAGAGAGAGAGAGGTGTGTGTGTGTGTGTGTGTGTGTATATACACCCTGCAATGGGCTGCTGCACCACACAGGATTGGTTCATGTCTTGTGTCATTTGCAATATAAAATGAACAAACATATATTTTTATAACTGTATTTTACATATAAATGGTTCTTCAATGAATTGTTTGATTAATCTGTAGAGATACTTGATTGATTTAATATAATGTAATTGTCCATTACCTGTATTACAGAATGTATTACGGTAGAATGTTAGTAATTTGTACCTTGTAACTTGAGGATCTGTGGGAAGAAGAAGCAGTTGGGAGGTCTTAGAAGACCAGGAGTAGTTTAAGAAAAATTCTTGACATGCATTCCTGGCAAGTTCATCACTAGCTTAGGGGTTTATGTTGTTTTCTCATGTTTCCTGTCTGACGTTGTAAGTCTTTCTAGCACCAGACAGCACTGTCGTTATCCAGAGCAGAATGTAGGGATTGGGGATGATGCAGAAAGTGACTTTGAGATGCTGCAGAAGTAAAACGCATGTTTGCTGCCTGTACAGCATGTAGGGCACACAGAGTCCAAGGAGCACAGACCAGGCTTGTCATTTGAAGGTGAACAGCAGGATACCGATACTCCAGGATACCGATACTCCAGGATACCGATACTCAAGCCCTGTTTGTTCCAGTGGTCATTTTATTGGAGGTGTTTGTCTAGTCTGATCCCTCTGATGAAACATTCTATTACCTTAACTTTTTTACTGTCATTGAATAGTTACTCATGCACCAGCTCATGCACCAGCTGCCCAAATTTTGAGCAGAAGTGCATTTAAGTTTAACACAGCCATTAGTTTCCCAAGGATTTGTCGAGCCCCTGTAGGCTGGGACTGTCGCTTTAAGACCGTGAGCTGGTGGTGGAGAATGTGGGAGGGCAGGGGCTGGCAGCGTGTACAGTCATGTTTAAAAACAAATCGCCAGTCTGATGTTTATCAGCATTTTCGGGTGGGATCTCCATTCGCGTATCTGTGTCATTCTTTGCTGAAGTGTTTGCCTCAAAGGTGCGTTAATTACCCCACAGCATTTACCCCTCTAAATTTGATTTCCGTTTTTTTTTTTTTTTTGCTTTCACTGGTCTCTGCTTTGGTATAAAGGACTTTGAAAACAATGTTAAGTGTTATAGGGCATGAGGGAGATTGCATCTCTCTTGAGTGGAGGACAGGTCTGTCAACACCCAAAGCCTTTTCCACTCTGTCAGCCACTGGGTGGGGGTGGGGAGGGGGGGAGCTTGGGGTGAGCGCCACAGAAGGGACATTGTCCAGGTTTTGGTTTGAGCAGCATTCCTTAAGAAAGCTGCAGGCCTCTGGACGAATGTTTTCCCAAAATGGCTACAGCCAACTGTTGTATCCAGAAATCTTCAAGCTTAAAATTAATTTAGCTTCATCTATTGACCTTCTTTCCTACTGTATGTTTGCTGAAGGTTGGCTACTTACATGGAAACCTAATATCTGTAATAGATTTCTCACACATTTTGTAATGTGATGTTAAATGGACGAAAGTGCCTGGAGCGATCTGCCTGGGTATGGATAGATTTGCTAGGAAGCCCCAGATGTTGTTTTTAAGCATAACACAAACTGAGTGGTTTTTCTTCCCTGTAAAACATCACTGTGACACTGATAAGGTGACACTGGTAATACTCAGTGTAGCAGTGCAGCCGTGGGTGAGGGTGACGGTATTGATGTCACACTTCCTGGCTGGCAGAGTGTCCTTGACGGACCCTTTGCTGCGTGTCTCTGATGTCAGATTAGGGCCGTGAAATTATTCTGTTGTTAAAGGAGGAAGCTAGCTGTGCACTCTTTATCAGGGCATGCTGGGTTATTGACAGGTCTTGATTGGGTGATAAATGTCCAAATTAAATTAGCATTTACCTCCAAGTTACTCTTGGAGGCTCTCAAGGTGGCCAATTCACCCTCAAAGTATTTAAGCAAACAAATAAATCCAGCTGCACAATAGCCTGAAGCCGCTGGGTTTGGTGTCATCTGGTTGGACGCCTGACGGAGGCGGGTTTTGAGTGCCACAGGAAGTAGAGTTGAGGATGTGGATGCGAGATCTATGATCAGCCCTCTTTCCTGTTCATCTGATGGGGTGCAGGGTGGGGGGGGGGGTTTGGAACATGGTGTTCCCTCAGTGTGATCTGGGCTGACAGTCTAATCTGCCAGTATTTTAGATCTGAGCCTCTGAGGACTTGACAGGATTCAAGACAAGGGAGCCATCTTGGGCATCGTGATATTGGGGAAAAAAAAACATAGTGTGAGAGTTGAACTTTTTGTGATAAATACCACAATATTTATAAAACAAAGTAGCTGAAAATTTACCCGAAAAAAACTATCCAAATAGAAGTATATACCAATAATCTGTGAAACACACCGCGAGACACAAAGCAGTGCCGACAAATAACTATTTTGCTCAATATAGTCTCTGTGGAATCCAAAATATTCCATAAAGCGGAAGACAGATATATTTTGGTCAGCAGTTCATGTTGGCCATTCTCCTCATTCATTTTGTTACATTTCCCACAAACGTGTGTCTGAGGGTGAGTTTAACAGTAAGGACAAAAGTGATTATGATTGGCTTGGAGAACACATGCAGAGCTCATACAAACACAGTAGCTGCAAACTTTAGACTTAAAAAAAAAAACATTAGATAATCTTGAAAAGGAACAAATAATTTGTAGAGCTTTTAGTTTTGTTTGCAATGACAAAGTAAAATGTTTTAGTGTAACTTAATTAGCCTCCCTTCCGCCAATGCAGTGCTGGTGCCCAATGAAAGGTTTATGTGCCTGAAAACTATCTCTGGCAAGACACCACAGAATTGCGTGTCTTTGTGTGGGGAGGGGCTACAATGAACAGTAAACTTCAGAGTCACATTCAAAGCTGTCATAACTGCTTGATTGAACTCGATTACTCAATCATTACTCAATCATTAAAAAGCATTGATTAAAATTTAAGGTGGAAAGAAGATGGAGCAGAATGGATGAGGGCCCAAATAGAAAGTCAAAGCATGAATTGTTTGGAAGTACTTTGCAGTAAAAGTGAATAAAAATGCATTTTCCTGTCAGTATCGCAAAGCAGGACCTAAATATCACAACAGCAGAACTGCAATGGAACTACCTCTTAGAAGAAGACATTCAATTTGACGGACTCGCGTAATATTGCAAGGTTAACCATAGATGCGTACCATTTAGCCTCTAGGAGTAGCTTAACATGTCTTTGTCATCATGTTGTCATAAATTCTTTTGAATAATTTACTTTCTACGATTACTGTACGTCAAAATAATCTGTTAAAACAAAGGTGATGCTGTATTCATGTGTAGTTGTGTGTGTGTGTGTGTGTGTGTGTGAATGGCTATACCGTAGCTTATGGGGATACAATGTCCCCACAACGTGATGGATACCCATTTTTTTTCTTTATGGGGGGTGTTAGAGGACTTGGTATTATTGTTTTATCCCATGAAATAAAAATACGACTTATTATAATTAGAGATCGGATCGTATCGGTGCCGATGCAGACCTATTTGACGGATTGGGTATCAGCCATACGTACCTACTTATTTAAGGTGGAAAATCCCACGAAACAAAGTGCACATAATTGTGCAAGACGACGCAAGTAATCTGAAAAAAATCAAAAGATGATTCGAAAGTCGCTGGCTTGGGCTGTTTCTGCACACTCGCTACAGCTTGTGATAGACAACAAAGTGTAAGCGACGCTGTAGCCAGTGGGAGAAAAATTGTGGGGCATTTGAAGCATTTGCCATGTGTGTGTGTGCTCACTTGATGACATCACTATGTGACACGCTACTGTACATCGCCCAAAAGAAGCCGAATGGTCATTTAGTGCAGTTGCTGCAAAGTTGTTCATTAACACGCAAGACTCACATTTACAGAAATGTAGCCAGTTCCCAGGTTATAAACGAGATCCATTCCCTGAGTTTTGTCTAAGTTGAGTTTATAGGCAAGTCAGAAAAATAATTCAGTACATAATAATAATATGCAGTATTAAAAGTAACTGCATTTGGTATTGTACTGTACATTGAGCCAATGAACTGCTGAAGTCATTTCATGAACGTCACAAAATGTGCGTTTGTTGTTACGAACCGTCGTGTTTAACTCAAATAGGTTTTATGTCGATCCGCTCGTAAGTACGAGTTTAAGTCAGATGTTGTTAATCCGTGGGCTACCTGTAGATGCCTCCCCCCGTCTCTTAATTTCTCAAATGACATCGTTATTGATTCTTTATTTCGGCTTCAGAGTTGGTTCTCCAAAGCCCCGATGCCTTGCCCCCTTTTCCGGTTGATAGAACGACGTGGCGGTACCGAGGGCCGTTCGTGTGTCCCGGGTTCCGTCTCCTCTCCCGTCCCACACGCAGCCCCCACAATCTGAGCTGCCTTTCCTTTGTCTTGAAGGGAACCCCAGCACCTATTTAGGTTGTGCCTCGTTCTGCACTAATAAAACTCAATCGTTGCCAGAGTTGGCTTTTCATCGGTCTGGTATTCATAGCAGCAGCTGTTTCCAGTTATGGGTTCAGGGCTGCGTTTCCTGTGGCCGTGGGAGAGAGTGGGTGAGTGGGCAAGAGTGGCAAGGGACTGGGGGTGTGGTTAGTTAATGACTCAAATTAGTTTGAGCACAGGTGGTTTGCATCCTATACCATTCTTACACCTTTTCTTGTGTACCTGGTGGTGTACCCTTATTGGCTCGACTCGCTTCCCATTCACTGTCGGCTCAGCTTGACACAGCTGCTTGACAGAGATGATGTGTATCTGTAACATCTTTACCGGGTTGATTTTTTTTTTTTTTTTTTTTTTTGCATTTTGAGCAGGTCGCTATCAAATAACTGCAATCAGGACATTGTTGTAAAGCGAGATCTACCTGGTTTATGGAAGGTGAGCTCGTTGCTGTGAACCTTATCAGTCTTCAGCTTTGTTTAACAAAAAGGTGTGATGAACTTGAACTTTTCAGACTGTATTAAGGCTGCGTGATTCTTAGAAAAACATGCATGTTTTTGTGATAAATCTTGTGATATTTATAAAATAAGCTTTTACCCAAAGTAAATTAAAGCCAAAAATGATCTACCACTGGAGTCTGTCATATAAGTTGGTTTTATTGCCACAAATTGTGCTGACAGCAGTGTTGAGAGATGACTTGCTCTTTCTCAGTATTCTCTGTATGAAATGCAAAATATTTCCATACAGCCTAAGGCACATGTTTTTTGGTCACCAGTTCTTTGTTTTTCTCCTCTTCACTCTTTGTATTCTCCAGCCAGGGAATACATGTGTTCTTGAGACCAGTCCTCTGCTGCCATTGACATTTTGCTTGCTAAGACCATAACTCAAAAATTATTTGATGGATTATGTCTCAATGTCATTTTAGTAGTATTTTCTCCCCAGGAAAATTTAATATTTTACTACTCAGTACCCACTAAGTTGTAAAACAGTTTCCTATGTATGTTTAAAAATTGTCAGTTAAGGGCTTTTTAATACTGAAGTTGTTTGATAAACCTGACTTAAATAATCACTGAGTATGAAACATATTTATAGAGTTCTGTAAAATTTATGGATACCGTTTCGACATGTATCACTTAACATGCATGAATATTGTTATCGCTCACTTGGATGCAGTTTTACGAGATGTTGCAGGTTTACTGTTTAAAGTTTTATGAATATTTATTAGTTATTAAAAGTACATGTGTACAAGAGTGCAGAGCTGGTGCGAATGGGCAAATTATAATATTCTTGGTGTTCACATCATTATATCTGTTAATAAAATGTCATTATTTGCAAAACCTCCATCACTAACAGTTTAACTACTGTAAATGAGTTTCAGCTGGTACTGTAATCAGTGTTTTCTTATTCACGCTGTATTGTGCATAGTTAAATGCAAAGAAAACTGGGGCAACTGCTGCATAAATGAACCATCATTAAATTGCAAAGCTTGCTAGGTTTTGTTTCCTATGACTGACCAAAAATGTTTTACCGCAACATAGTGATGGTTTAAATCCAGCAGACTTGCAGTTATTGTGATGTGACAGTTACATGTGCATCAAATACCCTGTCAATATTAACATTGCACAAATAAAACTGAATAATATTCAATTTGGTTTTGTTTGTCTAGTATAATTTCGCAACATTATATTGTTTCAAATCGCTTTACAGTATCCCTGCCCAAAGCCCCCAGGGAACAAGTCAGACACGGTTTCATCAATGGTTATTTGGTCTGGAATCTGTCTCTAAGCTCCACGCTGACGGTGGTGACGTTGCGCTAGTGGTGCGTGTGACATTACATGAGACAACCTAGAGCAGCAGCAGAGAGAGCGGTGCCCTTTTCCGCTTGGTTCCGAGAAGACATGGCAGCCGCCTCAGCAACTCCTGAACTCTTCGACAAAGAGGAGGCCTGAAATGAAATATGGAGATATTTCAGGTATAAAGTCACCGAAAAGGCCTAGAGATATTTCAGGTATAAAGTCACCGAAAAGGCCTAGAGATATTTCAGGTATAAAGTCACCGAAAAGGCCTAGAGATATTTCAGGTATAAAGTCACCGAAAAGGCCTAGCCCCTAATCACAGCGGCACCACTGTCCAAGCGCTGTTTTAAAGTGAATCTCGCGAAGGGAGGCAGCACGTAAAATTCATGGTGTACTATCGTTTACTGTTGTAAACTTCTAGTTTAGAGAGACGTCACAGGCAGGAGGGTGGCCAGAAAGGACGTAACTGATGTCACAAGCAGTAGGGCAGGCACAATTTCTTGTTTTTTTGGGTCTCCAGGCAGCACAGCCCAGGAGGATAAAAATTCATGGGGGATAAAAAAGTGCATTAGCCAAAGCAGAGAAGACTAGAGTCCGTGCAAACAGTTAGGTGAGTGCAGTGTGTAAGTGCAGTGTATAAGCTCTGTCAGATAAGGCTATGGCAGCATAAGTAGGAGGGAGAGTCTGGTGGGAATGCAGGCATGGGGGGTCCCTGAACGTCAGCACTCCAATTCCACAGGGGGGTGTGAAGCTAGAGTGACAGCACTGACAGTTCAGTTCATCCAAAGCCAATGGCACCGATCCCCACCCAGCTCTACACCTCACACTGTAGGCCTAACTGGGGGTAAGCAGTTAGCTAGAGCTAGAACTAGAGTCCCTATAACCTAGACTAAAGACGTGTGTTCTTAGTCTAGACTTAAATATTGAGAGTGAGTCTGAATCTCACACATACACTGGAGCTCTGTAGGAGAAAGCTCAGCAGCCTGCCATAGCTCTTTCTACTCTAGATACTGATCGATATTCTCCATAAGATCAAAATGGTCAAGGTGGCTTGTATAAGACTTCTGAGATATTCTACTGCAAGGCCATCCATTGCTCGATAGGTTAATAGCACTGTCTTGTAATTAATATGAGACTTACCTGGTAGCCAATGAAAGGAGCATAGAACAGGGCTAATATGATCATATCTTCTAGTTTTTGTAAGTACTCTGGCTGTTTCCTTTTTGTACCAGCTGAAGTTCATTTAAAGACCCTGGTTGACATCCAGATAGGAGGGCATTACAACAGTCCTGCCTGGAAGTTACAAAGGCATGGATTAATTTTCTGCATCATGGAAGAGAAGAGCATCTTCCAAAGCTTGGCTATGTTCCTTAGATGGTAGAACGCAGTTCTAGTAATATTTCTTATAAGCATCAAGATCTCTGATCACTGTGTTAGGAAGACGAGTTTTAGGTCGCCAAACTTACTTGAAGCAGCCTTAGGACCAACTAGCAGTACTTCAGGTTTCTCTGTGTTTAACATGAGGAAACTTTTAGCCATTCAACACCGGATGTCTAGTAGACAGTCTTCTAAGCCTGAGAGCTGGGATACATCATTTGGTTGACAGATGTATATAAATGTGTATCAACAGCATAACAATGGAAACAAACACCACGATTGCTTATTATATTGCCAAGTTGTAGCATCTATAAAATAAACAGTATCAGGCCAAGCACTCATCCCTGTGGGACACCGTATTTAACTGTAGTGGGCTCAGAGGATTCTTCATTCACACAAACTGATAATGATCTGTTAAATGAGTGAAATCAAGAAAATGCTGTCCCTGTGATACTAACTTCTGTGGCGGCACAATAGAATATTATGGTCCAGAGTGTCGAATGCTGCAATTAAGATCTAATAATATCAACAATGCTATGTAGCCACAATCAGAACCCATAAGCAAATATTTTTTTTTTCTTTTTAGTAGGGCTGTTTTTGTACCGTGGCGTGGTCAGAAAAATTCTCTATAGAAAGGAAGACAGCCGATCAACAACAACTTTTTCCAATCATTGAAATAAACGGAAGATTTTTGACAGGTTTATAATTCCTTAGATCACTAGATTGAAAATTTGGTTTCTTGAGAACAAGCCTAATATCAGCAATTTTAAAAGGTTTTGGGACCTTTCCAAGCCTAAGAGACAAGTTTAACAAGTTTTACTGGGTGATGCTAATCAGCAGTGCAATCTGCTTAAGAAGTTTAGTAGGAGTTGGGTCAACAAAGGTTAGTAGATTTGCAGGAGGAAATTAAGTTCGAAAGTTCTAATTGTGGTAGGGGAAAGAAAGATTCAAATGCATTATTATTATATCAATACGACTAGAAGACTGGTCTCATCTTAGCTATTTTACCATTGAAAAATGTAATAGTCATCATTTCTAAGAGCTTCTGGAACTTAGCATCCTTCAATGTTAAAGAAATGTTTTTGTTCTCTTCTGTCATCCTGGAAAGATGCAGACCTAGCAGTGACTAGCGCAAGTCTGTGGTTAGACTGTTTCCAGGCGACATCTAGTTTCGTTGAGCGCCGTTTGCGCTCTAGCCTGCATGAAGCCTATTTAAGGTCACGCGTGTGATTGGTGTATTGGGGTCAGGGTTTCTTATCGCTGTGTTTTTTTCCCCTTAAGTGGAGCTACAAAATCTAGTATGTTGCAGGATGATTGCTCCATATTCGCAGCTATCTGATCACATTAATTTTCAGACATATGGTTGAAGGACTGTGGAAGTTTGTCAAGAAATGCTGCAGTGGTTAATGAGGTATTGGAATGATTGGTACTTAGGAGCTGGAGCTATGTTGTATTTCACATGTCAACAGGTAATGATCTGAAATTAGAAGATTCTGAGATAATAGATGTGTGTTCCACCAGTTCTCCATGGCTAGGTATCAAATCCAGGGTAGGGTTACAGGACCGACTACTTTCTGAAGCACACCAACAGTGTCAAGCGAACGCTGTGGTTAAAGGATGACTCATTTTTCATGTGAATATTAAAATCACCAACAATCACTGCTCTATCAGTGATGACCACCAGATTTGTTAAGATCTGCAAACTCCAGTCCCACCAGACTTTTGGAATATGTGCCCCATCCCCTCGTTGGCAAAAGGAGGGTCGTGAGTCTGGCACTGAATCTGGGGTGGTGGGTGTGGGAGTTTGGGAACCCATGGCCTGGGTTGTGCTATACCTCAGCGTCCTTGTTTCCTTCTCTTGAACTGCATTGCATCTCATGGGAAAGACCTTCAGGAGCCTTGCCTCTTGCCTTTGGTGGTGTTTTCTTGGACTCTATACCCACAAAAAAAGCTGAAACCTGCAAACACGCACACAGCCGCTGTCGTTCTCTCCCTCTTCCTAGTGTGCTTCTCCTTTGAAGTTCCCCAGAAGCGGCTTTCAGTTTGAGTCGAGTGCTATGAGTCGGTTTAGGTCAGGTGTCTGAAAGCCCTTCTAACTTGAATGTATGTTTTAACAGACTGAGCTGGTCACCTGAAATGGGGGTTTGGCCTTTCTGCTCCGTTTTCTCCTTGGCTTTGTTTTCTGCTTTGCTTTCTGTTGCATATAATGCTGGTAGGTGAAGCCGTAGGTTGGGGTGACCTGTTTGTATATTGTGCTTCAGGAATTGACAGATCGATGAAAAGCACTGAGTCAATGGGCCACCCTAACTGGCTGGGATGACTGATTATTACTTTAAAAGCAAATGAGGTCAGCAACCCTCCCTACCCTTTCTGCCTTACTTTCTGCTCCATTGCATAATAATCCATGCTTAAGTTGATGTTTGCATCTCAGTGCTCTGTCAGGGTGTAGCAATTCTCCAGATCTACAGGCCAGTTCGATTCACACCAATGTGTTTTTTTTTTGGGGGGGGGGGGGGCGGTATTAGTCACCAACCAACAATTTGGAACACTGAAGGGACGAACACCAAACATATTAGAGTTACTTCACATAAAATGAGGAAGTGTTTTGAAACACTGACGACAAATTGTCTACGACACGATTGCCGTCCATATGCTCTACTGGATAACGAAAATGTTCCCACCGCTGACTTGAATGTGTTGGGGGGGGTCAAGAATCTCAGGGTTATCATTCATCGTCAGCTAATGGAACTAGCCTAGCTTTTACTGCAGGCGTGATCACTGGGGTTGGGGGGGGGGGGGTTTGCTAGACAGAACCATGATACGAGATCCTCAACATTTGCAGTTTTGGTCTCGGCTTCAGGACCTTTAGACCGTTAGTCCCCTGCCATCCTGGATCTCACTGTTCTGCTCTTCACTAAAGAGGGAGATGGTTTAGGGCTTTATGCCGGGGGCTGCTGGCTCTCCATCTTACCATACGGGGGTTCAGTCCTGTATCTCTGTCTGACCACCTGATCCAGCAGCGTGAAACTCTTCAGACTCCCTAGGAGAGTCAGACACAGCAGAGGCTGAGAAGTTAGTGGCTGACTGAGACCCATGGCAGCGAACAATTTTTGTTTCAGACTGTTATGGTCTGTTTCTTTTCTACACCTTCCCATGACCACTCCCCCACACTGCTGTCTACAGCTGGAATTTAAAGGTGTTTTTTTTGCATTTTAATGGCAGTTTATGGAGTCCAGCCTGCAGCTGCATGAGGCCCAGTCTGGATCACATTAACTCAAGTGCAATGATTTATAAATTGCTTCTCAGGCTATAAATTCCTGCTGTAATTGCAACGCCCTCTGTTTCTTTGCTACAAATGGACATTGACACACACACACACACACACACACACACACACACACACAGCCCACTTCTGGTTGTTTGCTGTCTAGGGGTGGCTTTGGAATTAAGGAGTGTGTTAGTCTGTGAGATGGAGCTGGGGGGGGGCATCTTTCAGGGGTTATTTCCTGAAGCCAGCTGCTCCTATCACCTGGAGCCCCCCACCCTCAAAACTCATGATATAACTGTGGTCAAAACCAAAAATGGTGTAGAGAAGTGAGCAGTCAATTCTGGAAACTGATGTGTCAGATGCAGGAAAATGTTCAAGCATAAGGATCTGAGCGATATTGACGAGCCAAATGGTAATGGTGAGACGACTGGGTCAGAGCATCTCCAGAAAGGCAGGTCTTGTGGGTTGTTACTGGTATGTAGTGGTCTGTACCTACCAAAAGTGGTCCAAGGAAGGCCAACCAGTGATGAGGTCATGGGTGCCCACGGCTCACTGGTGTGCATGGGGAGCAAAGGCTAGCCTACCTGTTTCCATCCCACCGGGGAACTAATGTAGCACAGATTGCTGAAAAAGTTACGGCTGGCTTTGATAGGAAGGTGTGCATTGCTGTGTATGGGGCTGCATAGCCACATGCCAGCCAGAATGCCCACGCTGACCCCTGTCCTCCGGCAAAAGTGCCTACAATGGGCACGTGAGTAACGTAAGATGTAAGAAGGTTGCCTGATCTGGGGAGATGTGGCAGCGTGTGGCTCAGTGGGCTAAGCCTGTGTGCCTGTAATCAGAAGGTCGCCGGTTCAAACCCAGCCTCAATATATCTGTAGGTCCTTGAGCAAGACCCTTAACCCCCAGCTCCCTGGGCGCCCCAGCGGGTGGCTGCTCTTCGCGTGCAGCTTACTTACAAAGAGCGAGTTGAGGGAGGCGTAAAAACAATTTCCCCACGGGGATTAATAAAGTGATGATGGATGATAATTATACTCTTAAGACATGTCTTACTGTCATCTCTTCTATTTATTCTATTGCACTGTCTTGTGTCGCACTGTTTTTGCAACGTATGCAAAACTTGTCGTCCTGTGTGGGTGTAGTGTAGCGCATGGTCCTGGAGGAACGCCGTCTCCTTTCACTATGTACTGTATTACTGTGTATCTGGTTGAAATGACTATAAAGCCACTTGACTTTGAGTCACACTCTCTTGTACATCGTATGTAAGGGCAGGTGCATGTGCGTCCTTTACAGTGGATATTAAAGGTGGACCCACCCCTGTTAAAAAGCCAGGTTTTTGTGATGTAAAAAATGAGATCCCGATAAATCATTTCAAAACATTTCCTGACCCATTACCTGTACAATTCAATTGAAAAACAAACAAATCTGTTAGGGGGGAAAATATTAAAAAGTATATAAAAAGTGCAATAATCTGGTTGCATAAGTGTGCACAGCCTTAAACTTATAAGTCTTTGGTGGCTGAAATGCTGACATTCTTCATACTGCTGTGGCCCATGTTTAGGTAAAATGCCCTTTAGGGTTGTGGCGTCATAAGTGCTGGAAGTATCGAATCTGTCATGTGTGAAACGGTTTCAATACTCGGTTTTCATTGTATCGATTCTATAGCCTAGTGCACATGCCTAGACCTGAGTGCAATCTCACACACGGGGTGTTACTGAGATGTCTGGTTCAGAAGCGCCAGAGCTTTCACCACTGTGCTTAATCAGTATGGAGTGCAGCCAGAGTGGCTTCTGGAAATACTTCATTCCGAATGAAGATGGTGAACCACAGGACACATGCAGACCTGTATGGAAGCTGTGGACAATACTGACAAAGGCGGCAGACAACACAAATGATCTTAACGTTTAAAGGATCGACACGAGACGTAATACAAACTTTCAGAAGATGGGCATCTTATTTCTCAATTAATGAAAAATGAATCTACCTGTTACGGTTAAAGTAGAGGAGTGACGTGCATTTACCCTGCTGGACAGGAAGGTTCCTGTAGGGTTACAGCATTTCTTGTAGTTGGGTAAACATTCCCACATGAAGACACCAACCTGCAGTTATTACCTGTGGCAGGGCTAGACATAAGGATTTAGGAGGGCACAGCCACTTTGGCCTTAGCTATTCATATTTTTTCTAGGGCACAAGGCCATTAAGCCTGGGCACAAGGCCAAAATTACTGTAATTACCAAGTTTAGACAACCTACGCAATACGACCTTCGATTTGAGACAGAATATCTATAAATATATATATATATATATCTATAAATATATATATATATTTATAGATATATATAGCTTTATTTCAAAAAACAAAATCCAACAATAAAGGAGCCGTCAATTTTTTTGTATTTGTTTGCTCAGAACACCCGTATTCTTTTAGTGTACATGACAATTGACTTGACGTTCGTTTTTTGCACACTGCACGCTACCAGTCCTATATCCTCCCAGCAGAGCTTGGTACTTCTCGGAGTCAAATCTGCTCTGCCTCGGCAAATGTTTTTTTACAACACCATCTGACACTTACCTGAACAAAGTAGATAATTTGCAACATTTTGCGGCAGTAGCCGCGAGTTCAGCTTGCTTTCTTTTACGTTCTCGATCTTTGCGAGGCATGGTGACAGCATAAGCAGCAGACGACAACTACACGATGATTACCGAAGAGGACACCTATCTGTTATTCTGAAACCGTCGGATGGCTTTTCCAATCAAAAACGTAACCCCCGATGATGCACCATTGTCATTGCTGTGGCTCCATAGTAGGCTGGACGATACATACCGTACCAGCCAATCATGCGATGAACACATGATCATATTAGTCCAGAATTCATTGCGGTTCATTCAGTTTACGAGGTAAAGTGGACCGTGTCGTGCGCAAGTCTTTTGTGTAATGAACGTTACTTTCGGTAAAAAGGGGGCATACGGCCAGACAAACATTAAAGGCAGGCCAATCTTGGCCGTAAGATACTTCAATTTTGAGGAGGCGTGCGGCCAATTTTGAAAGGCACGACGGCCATTGGCCGCGGTGCCGCGGCTTATGTCTAGCCCTGCTGTGGGCTGCGTTCAGCTCCACACAGTATTCTGAGATCATATTCATTAGTGTTGATCGTTCAGATATACACCTTTGGAATCTTGTGTCTGTTAGAAGAGTTTGTACTTTGATGCACATGATATGGCATGTAAAAGTAATGTGTATCTGTTCTATTAATCATAATTATACTATAAAATGGCATATAATTTTTAAGTGTTTGTTTACTACTTGTGAATATTTCTGATTGTGATTACAGTGTGATTACAATGGCTGCTACTGTACTTAATATGCTTTGACTGACAATGCAACGAGAAGGTTTTTTTTAAAAAAAAAAATATAGTGATACCAGTTTACAAAAGGCTTCTGAAAAATGTTCGCTGGCCCTTTTGGTTTTGGGTTAGCTTTGGTGGACAGCAGTCCCTAGGATGTTACAGACCCGTCAGAATTGCCGGGCTGGAGGTTTAGTCGGATGACATCACAGCAGCAGCGAGCCCAGAGGCTCAGACTGACATCTGGAATGGGCCCAGATAGGCAGCATGTTTCCCTCCTGCTGGGGGGGGGGGTGCTTTGTGATTGGTTGGGGGTCTCGGTCGCTGTGGTCCCACTCTTTCCCACTAATGGTCCTTTTGTGCTTGAGTGCCTGAGTAGAAACAACTCCCTATGCCCAAGCGACCCCCATGTCACCGTGGAAACCCTAGTGACCTTTAACCTGACCAGACTGACTGGGGGTCACAGTGGGAGTGCAGTATGTTGGGGGGGGGCGCACATTCTGATCAGGGGCATTGAAGCGGGATGCTGTTGGGCTTATAGGACTTCCTGACCGCCTGCAAGCCCCCCACTTGAATAGATTTGTCTTCTTTCTTTTAAAACTTGTTATATGTCCCGTGACCTCAGGGTCACATGTTGAAGGGCATTTTGGGGGAGGATCCTTATCTCAGTGGACTCCAGGAGAACTTAAGTATCATTTGCCATTCCTGTGCAGGCTGGGTACTGCATGTAAAACCAGAACTCAGGGTCAGCTGCATGTACTGAGCGTGCAAGATAAATACTCATGATTAAGGAGCTCTTACAGTCCTTTTATAATTGTGTGAGGGGAGGGCAGTATGAATGTTCACTCGTGAGACTCTTTTGGCAGGAGGGACAGAGGACAACGGCCCTCCGCTAACTGGCAGTGTTTATTGTTCACTATGACTGACTGAGCAACCTGTTAAAAAGGTTCCCGATTTCCCGCCTATGCATTCCAGCTGTCACAGGAAAAGGGAATCCTTTATCAGAGAGCAGTCTTCCCTGGAACAGCCTGCAGATGAGCACTCCAGAAAAATAAGCAGTTTCCTTTTAATTATGTCTGCGTGCTCCTGAAAAATGAGGGACAGCTTGTTTACACGATCATTTCCTGAAAAGATCAGTTTTCTGCCCAAAGTACTCTGTATTGCCCACTGTATAGTTATTACAGGGCTGGTCTTGAGATCAAATCAAATCGAAGTTTATTCATGAAATGCACAACAATACAGCGTACGCTAGTAGATGCAGACAATGAAATTGGGGGCCAATTAAGCCACTTTTGTCTATCCAAAGTAATTTCATTCGGTTAATGTGCATGTAATGTGATGCTGACATGGCATTGACAAGCGGCCTGGTCGCTTTATGGCTCGTTCATCAGTATCTTCCAGCTGTTCCGGCGTCTATTAGACGCTGTACGCATGTCGAAGTTTGGGGGCGAAGATTTGGGTTTGTCCCCGATAGTTGCAGTCCCTCTGGCCCTGTGCACTGCAACTTCTTTCTCTCTCTCTCTCTCTCCAGATCCAAACATGTTTCTTTTCCAGTGTTTTGTAGATCTGACATAATTCAATGAAGTGGCGATATGTTACAATTCAATTCCCACGTAAAGATTCAATAAAGATTCGTCTTTTATTATTGTATTTCCTAGACTTCAGGGAATGCATGTGGTTTAGCACCACTTCACCACCACCACAGATGCCTTGCTTGTAAAGATATCATCTCAGAACCATTTGACCTATCTTTTTCAAACTTTGCATAGACATTGAATGGGTCAAAAGTGCAGAAATACTTGACTGTGCCAAAATGTCTCATGGGAACCGATTCAAAATTGGGACCGATCATACTACTGCTTCTCAAAAACATTATATGGATAAAGATCTACAAATGGTTTCATTTACAGATAAATTGCCCCAAAAATGAAGCAGTAGTGCAGCGTGGCAGCAAAAGAAGGAAACTGCAGCTGTAGAAGACTCTTGGTCTTGTGAACACAGCAAATATTTTACGGATACAAACAATGCAGGGTTGACAAACTGGAAGTGACGGATCTTTTTCAACCTTTGTGGACATGTTGTAAGGTTGAGGATCTGGACCTGATCAAATTGAGATAAATTGCACCAAAACTGAAGCAGCACAACATAGTCAATTCAGTTCAGTTTATTTTTATATAGTGCCTTTCACCATAGTGTCGTCCCAAAGTGCCTTACATGGATGTGTTGTGATATCTTAATCATCATTAGAGAGAGTAATACAGAACGGGGAAATAGGAAGGAAAGAAATTAAATAAAGAGGAAGATGACAACAGAGGAGAGGAACCAAAAACTCCCGGGTAAGGAGGAAAAAAACCTCGGGGGCTCCAAGGTCAACTGGCTGCCCGACCCCCCAGGGCATGATAACATTACTGAATAATGTTGAAGCATAGTGAAAGCACGGAGAAGGCTAAATCAGACACTTGTTCTTGTCAGCATGATCATTTGCCCAGTCTTTTCCAAACTTTGCACATTGTATGGGTGAAGATCTGGACCAAAATTGGAGCAACAGCACTTAATGACAGCAAAGAGAAGGGTGAGGTGATTAGAAGCTGATCATCGTGAACAAGATTACTCATTATTATAGTATTTATTCTGTAATGATGGATCTTACTATGACAAAAACAGGCGGGGAAAAAATCTACACCTGAAAATTTGAATTGAGAATTGGAATTACATTTACGGAGAGCAGGCAAGAGCGAAAATGGAGCGCAAATGCAGGCATCTGCAATCTAAACTTATTGCATGGGTCTGTTTGCAAACTTCCTAAGAACATTGTACAGGTCAGTGATTCTGAACTGTGGATCTGCTGCGGACTGGTAGCCAGTCAGCGAAATGTGTCATGGGGAAATCGGAGAAATTTATTGTGGGAGAAATTGTTTCACCTTTTTTTGGAGAGGTGGGGAGAGTGTGTAAGGTAGGCTTATAAAAATATTTTCTTTTGACTATGCCAAAATTTATCATGGGTGACCCCCCACAACCCCTCCCCCCGGGCTCAGCTAAATTTATCATGAGGGAATTTAATCATGTCACTTATCCTAGTCCAGTGTAGTCGGTGGTGGGACATCAGGCATAGATCTGGTGGACATGATTTACATTAAAGCGAGTCACGCAAAGGGTTGCCAGATATGTACCATTATTGTGAACTCATGCTGCAAGCCAAGATCAGCCAGATAAAGTCACTTCAGCAATATTGCTTGTTGGTTTGTGGGCACGGAATTGGTGAAAGTTTTTTTTTTTTTTTTTTTTTTTTTTCCCCTCAATTTTTTTTATTGTACAAAAGGATCATGTCCATAGTCATGCAATGGAGTCTTTTGGGAAATGTAAGGATGAGAGTTTGCACCCGTCACTTACAGTGTCAGTCAGGAGTGTGGACGCGCCGAGCTGCCTACACAGGAGACCGTGTGGTATCACATGACCTGGACACCAAACTTAAAAACAGCAGGAATTTGACCAAAGAGTGAAGGAAAAGTGGCTAATGAGTGCTCAGCATATGCGGGACCTCGTTCAGGACGGCTGGGAAAGCATCCCAGGAGGCCACCTCATGAAACTGGTGTAGACGAGTCAGCCAGTCATGGAGCAATTGGGGTTAAGGGTCTTGCTTAAGGGCCCGATGGTGGGATCACTCTGCCAACCACAGGATTTGAACCGGCAACCTTCTGAGTCCCAACCTACGGAGCTGCCCCCCCCCCCCCCAACAATTTCTTTTGCTTTAAAACCCTTTTCAAGAGTGCATACCTCCATATATGTTATTTCATAGTTGTGGTGTGGTTTATGATAATTCTATAACCACAAATAAACCTTTGTATGGGTAGGTGTGTCCAAACTTTTGACTGGTATGTTGCGTGATCACTCCATATTGAAAAAATGTCACGTCCCAGATTCAAAACAGAACACAGAATTTTATCTTCTATTTTCTGACTGTGCTTGGGACCTCGCCATCTCCCCCACAAAACAAAGCTGCCAGTTTTTTCCACCGTTCACCACGGCCATGTTTTACTGCTTTGCATTTAGTGTTTCATGGGCACGTTGAACAGTTTTGTATGTTGTCAACAGAGCTCCTGCATCTCAAAAGATTAGTATTGCACTAGTAGCACAAAGCTCATAGGTTCTATGAGGCTATGTTTTGGTCCAGCAGGGAGAGCAGTATAAGGTAATGGGGAAAAAAAATATTTTTTTTGTAAGAAGGTGTTTTATTTTAAGGTGTTTATAATTTATTATTATTATTACTGTGTACTTTGCAGTTTTTTTAATTCTTAAATCACCTTTTATATGCCCGTTTTATATAACTACATGATTCATTAACTTTGGTTGCTCTGTACAGTTTCCCTGTTGCTGACACCCAGATTCCCTGTTGACAGTGAGTTTGTTTGTTTGTTTGCTTGCAGGGAGAGAATTGTGGTCTTAATACCCGGGACGGTGCAGACTAGTCATTAGCAGAGGGTGGAGGAAAAGGGTTTTTGTTCTGTGTGGCCCAGTCCCATCCAAACATCTCTGCTTAGCGACCAGGGAGAGGACAATTTTGGGACAGAGCAGGAAACAGAAATGGACCGGATTGCAACCCAGAAAACATTTCCATTAGTTGTTCTGTTATTTATCTTGTGCTGTGGCATTTGTTAGAATCGGCTTTCGCTCAGCTGTCTCTAAAAGTCTTCTCTATCAGTACTGACCCTTCGCCCCCCTGATTAGATTGTACTTCTGTTGCACATGGTCATGGCCTGGTTAGCAGGAGCAAACAAAAATGACCTTGTTTGCAAACAGCATCCTTTATGGCTGAAGCTGGGGGCAGGGGGACCAACTAAACATGCACCGTGACTCAGGGTGCAGGGAGACCAACTGAGCATGCACTGTGACTCAGGCTGCAGGGAGACCAACTGAGCATGCACCGTGACTCAGGCTGCAGGGAGACCAACTGAGCATGCCCCGTGACTCAGGGTGCAGGGAGACCAACTGAGCATGCCCGTGACTCAGGGTGCAGGGAGACCAACTGAGCATGCACCGTGACTCAGGCTGCAGGGAGACCAACTGAGCATGCCCCGTGACTCAGGGTGCAGGGAGACCAACTGAGCATGCCCCGTGACTCAGGGTGCAGGGAGACCAACTGAGCATGCCCCGTGACTCAGGGTGCAGGGAGACCAACTGAGCATGCACCGTGACTCAGGGTGCAGGGAGACCAACTGAGCATGCCCCGTGACTCAGGGTGCAGGGAGACCAACTGAGCATGCCCCGTGACTCAGGGTGGGAGGGGCACACAGTATCACTTAAATAATATGGAGCTGTGTCAGGCTGTGGGACTACTGGGAAGTGTGGTTGTGGCTTAAATGTCACAGTTGGGTCTTTGAGTGCATCTTCTAGTAGTTTGTTCCAGAACAGCTTTGTCCATATCCAGATTCATCCATCTTCATCTTGTTTTTTTCCAACTAAAATTCACAAAAAAAAACCACTAAATTCCCTGAACTTTATTTTACATTATCATTTTTGATGCACTTTGTTCTACTTATAATTGTTTAAAATCGTTTCACTAACAAAAATGACTAGCTTCAAGTGTGACCTCCACTGTTGGGGCCATCAGGATTCACCTGAATTCAACAGAGTATTTCCTGGTTCTGCAGCACTCTTCTGGTGTTTGCCATCAGAAAAGTCTCATGAATTAATAAATAAAGACACTTAACTATAATTTATTTAACATCATATATCAGAAGTTGCAGGCTATACTGTGTGGCATATTGGGTGTCCAGGAAAGCCACTGCCCTTTGTGCCTGTCTGCCAAACACTCATTCAGCCTGCATTTGCTCCCAGGAAGTGAAATCATTGCAAACAGCAGACTCATAACCAGCTTGACAGTCATGGCAATGTTCTTTATGAACAGGCGGAAGCAGTTCTGGTTTAGCGTTTAAGTGGGGGCCCTGGCTGGGGGGGGGAGTGGGGGCCCTGGCTGGGGGGGGGAGTGGGGGCCCTGGCTGGGGCGGGGAGTGGGGGGTGTTGGGTTTCAGCTCTGTTGTGAGGGGCTGGAGAGGATGGCCATAGGATATTAGGATATGAGAGTTCCTTTTGGGTCCGAAACTTTTGAGAGATGCTGAATGGCGTGCTTCAGACACCAATGGGATGAGAAGAGTGTGTGTGAGCGGAGCAGGTTACCAGCAGGAGTGATGAGTTTGGGTGCCTGCATGAAAGTGAGAATGAGATATGACTTTATATGACTGTAAATGTTTGAAATGATCCATGTACCAGATGAACAATCAATAATCATGGGAGGATCAATAATCACGGGCGCTGAGGCAAACAGGGGGCACATTTTCAGAAATTGTTGCATTTAGTTGGAGAAAAATGCAGTGCCTCAGCGGACTGTCCGGATTGAGAATAATAACCTAACAGTTATTCTCCAGGGCGCCTACACACACATCCTAGTAATCGCGGCTCATACCGTCTATTGTGTGGGCGGGGGGGGTGGAGGCTGTTTGTTTGGTTTGGGTCAGAAGGTTAATGCACTTCACCACAGTGCTGCTGGCCACGCCAGACTGTCTGTGCAGGCTCCTGCAGGCCGAGTCCAGGCTCTCCCCCCTGCAAACTGGGACCTCGCCACCTCCCCCACATCACAAAGCTGCCAGTTATTTTCACCGCGGCCTTGTTCTACTGCTTTGCATTGTTGCCAGTAAGCAGTTACCAGCAACAGTCCATCTATGTGCAGTCGTACCTGAAACTATTGATCACTTGTACTGGGATTCTGGGAATGCTTCGTATCAGCTGGGATCGAGCCGTTCTCTTTACACCTTTCCTGGCTTACAGACTATGCTTTGTCTTCTCGCAGTACCTGCAGATGAAATGGCCGCTTCTAGACGTTCCCAGCACCGCAGCCCTCAAAGACCCCGGGTCATCTTCGCTGGGACCCCTGGTGAGTGTCAGCTGCTTTCTCTGTGTGGTTACAGGGGGTCATGGGATTCCTGTGGTGCGACTGTCACGCAATAGTGCCCGACCTTTGGGAAGGCAGAACGGCAGCAGAATAGTGACACAATAACCCCAGAAGCAAGATTTCAAAATGTAGGAATAGTGTTACTTTTGAAAGTGCCAGCTACTGCAGTATGTCTGGACATTAAAAATTAACCTCCTCACGTCCTACAACAACCTCCTTCTTCTCTTTCTTGGTTGACCTCTGTTCTGTGAGGATCACTGCTGCCACCTACTGGAGATACCCAGTCAATTATCTTGCACATGCGCACTTGACTCGCCTGGACACATGTGATCTCCGCTGGACAAAAAAACCTTGATTACATGTACACCGTCCACAGCTGTCTGGCGCAGACACCTGATGATGAAATTTACGTCACTTCACCCTGTGCTTGACAGTCTATGGCTCCAGTGAAAGCCACTCCGCTTTTAACCATTTCTTCACCTGTGAAATATAAATTTTGAAAAAATTAAATTTTAAAAAAGCTATAGATAAATAAATGAATTAAATATTCCAATAATTAATGTGTCCTTTTATTTTTAAATAATTCCATAAAAGCTATTATGTTTAATGTTTGTCTTCTACTTATCTTTAAGTTCTATTTTGCGATAACGTTGTGATTTTCATTAGTCATTATAAAATATTTCTCATAATGCAAATGCGATTTCTTAAAAAAATCCAAACTATATTTCACAGCTCCATGATGCCTGACTCACTCTCTGTCTCAGTTCCTTTATCAGCTTAGTTCAATTCAGTTTTAATTATGTAGCACACTTTCACTACATTGTGTCAAAGTGCTTTGCATTATTCCTCCCTGAAGTGTCATAAGTGGCATAAGGAAGCTCATTCACAATGGGAGTCAATGAGAGAAGGTGGGAAATCAAGGTCAATGGAATATGGTAATTGGTATTGGATTACAGGGGAATGAATGGTGTATTTAAGACTGAATATTCACAAGGGGTAACCCATGCCTTCAGCCCAAGGCTATATTGTCGGTCGGAGGTGGAGGTGCCTGAGTAGGTCGCGCATGGGGGAATCGAAATCATGCCCTCAGCCATTCCAGAGATCTGTTGATCTACCAGACAGGAGTGTAGTTTCGGAGTCAGTTAATTTGTTTTGGATTTTCCCATCTGCAGTTGTTTAGGTGGACAGTTAAATGCAAGACCTCAAAGCCCTGGCACATAAAAACATTTTAAGAAGGAACAAGGAGACTCCTGGGAAATCCTGTGACCCGAGACTGGTGTCCTTTGCAGGGTCAATCAGAGGTACAATCCTAACACTTGGTGACTGAGGATGCCTAAGCTTGTCAGGAACTCGATGTTTAGTTCACAGATTTAGTTCATATCTAAATCAGACCTGTATAACCACAGTGAAAATAGAGACTGACTCTTGGAGTACTAAGCTCTTAAACACATCCGGTTTACAAACCCACTAGAATCGGTGGAACTGCGAACTAAGTTGATAGATCTTCAGGTGGACTCCAGGACCATCGCCCCAGTAAAGCATGTTTTGTAACCGACATGTCTGTGTCATATTTATGTTTGTGTCGTTGGGTGAGAGTGTAGCACCAGCATCCCAGTGAACACCTGACACTTGCATCTCTGTGGACCAGGGTTATGCAAATGAGGAGTCTTATCAGAAGCATTCTGGGAACTGGTGAACTGATACCAGCTGAGTTTCAGTGGAACACAGAACGGGCTGCTTCCTGATGGAGTTGATGAGGAAGTGGGTGACAATGAGTGTCTGTCCGTGGAGGGGTTGGGGGTGCTCTGTACTTTAATGTGCCCACTCATCCTTTCACATTGCCATTCAGGATAGCTGATGTCCAGTTCCCCCCACCAACTTTCACACCCCACTAAAAATTAAATACACACACACACACTTCTTTTCTTGGCATATATGATTGTTCCCCCCCCTCCAGTTTTTGGCAGGCACACTGACAAACACAGAAAAATACCTGCACTCCTTGCTTTCTCTCTAATACACACACTGTCTTGATCCAGCATTGCACAATATGTGTGTCATTAGCACAGGTCTGAGTGAGGGATCAGTTTCAGTGTCCTCTGGAACAGGATACAGTCTTGCCCAATATGACTTTTGCTTAAGTCAGAGTCCAAACTGGCTTTGATTCAGAAAAAGCACACGCCATGCAGCTATGTGAGAAAATGTCACTTTGGATCCAAGGATCTGCTTTGGTAATATAAAGTTTTATGAACTCTCCTCCCCTCAGGGACCCCTCCCTCTTCCATCTCTCCTTGGTTGGTGAAGCCCAGTGCTGCCACCTGATGGAGGCCATGCTCATTACATGCCAGACTTCCACCCCAATCAAAGCCGTTCATATTGTCTTTAAGACACTTTTTTTTCTAACTTCCATTTTATTTCTCAGAGAAAACTTTAATCTGATCAAAGTATGGCAGCTTATGGTTTTACACATTGATGTGGTTTAAGTAACTCCAAGCTAGATACTGGGGTGGTGGGTTAGGGTGGACAATATGGAAAAATATGATATTTTCAGGTAGGATCATGATCTTATAACGATCTTTCTGTCTTTCTTTCTGTCTTTCTTTCTTTCTTTGACATGTACCTGACCTGTAGAGAGTTGGACCCACATGTTAGAACTTTTGTTTCAGCTTGACCTCAGTATAAAACATTAAGTAAGTGGATTTTAAGAATCCTGATTTCTGTTGTCTCAGACCGAGGCTCCGATCTATTGCTGTGTTTCCATTCCTTGCCTATACCTGCCTGCCTGTTAGCCTCTGCGCATCATTCCAGCGGTCTGTGCGAACAGTAAGCGACCTTTGGATGGTTGTGGTGCGAGGTGATGCAGCCATTGGAGCACACCGGGCCGAGAGGGCGACAGGCCATGCAGGTCACCGGAATGACCTGCGTCTGCTTAGTGCTTCTGGGTGACGGCGGAGGACTCTCACATGCACATTGAGAAACTGGGAGATGAACAGGCTTAGTTCTCTGCAGTCTCACTGCCGCCTGTGTGTAACCGTCCCCTTTCAGCATCTAGGGGGCGAGCTGGGGCCATGTTGTCCTAGGGGGGTGTAGGGATGTGGCGTGGCCGAAGGCGTGACTTCAGACTTTGCTGCTCAGGTAAGGTCTAGGTTGAGTGTGGTTTAACCCCTAATTTCTTTCTTACCCCCACAGTCCAACAAGGTACCTGTAGTCCAGCACCCGCACCACATGCACCCGCTGACCCCGCTTGTCACCTATGGTAACGAGCACTTCTCCCCCGGGACCCCCCCTGCACATCTATCTCCGGAGATCCTCGACCCAAAGACAGGTTAGTCGCATCCGCACTCTTCTCCCCAACCGTCTAGGTCCTTCCTCCTCCTGGACTGTGACAGAGACTTACCAGGTACCCTCATCACCTCCTGCAGGCATCCCACGGACTCCACATCCCGCTGAGCTTTCGCCATATTACCCGCTCTCACCTGGGCATGTAGGACAGATTCACCACCCCCTTGGCTGGCTTGTGCCACAGTAAGTACCCTCTGCCGGCCGCCGGTGGCACCTTGCTAGCGGTAGGATCCTTGCTTTTTGAACCAGTAATTAAGTCTCGGTGCTGTCTGTGGTTATGCCTTTACCTCTGGCTTTCGGGGTGGGGGAGTCGCTGTCCGCATGCAGCTGAAGCCTCCAGCATTGTGCATGTTAGTAAATAAGTAACGTAATCGGACAGCTGGACCCGTTCTGGTGATGCAGCTTGGCTGTGCAGTTATTGTCTGAGCGCTGCCGTGTGCTCCAGGGAACTGCTATGGCACTCTTGAGAATGTCACATGATGGTCTTCAGTCGGCCCTGGGATGGTCTGCAGTACTGTAAACGGCACATGTCATTAACACGTGTTCGTGTAAAGACATTGAGATGTTACTGGCCGATCATAGCTTTTGTGCTGCTTGTCCTGATGACGGTCGTGGTCAGATCAGTCCTCTTTTTCCATGAAGTACCTGGAAGATACACCACCAGGAAAACCTTTTTGCACGCAGTGAGATTTTCTACATTTACTAAAAGTGCACTCAGTATTCTTTGCTAGCAAATTAATTTTCAGTATGTTCACCATTTGAGGACCTTTATTAACAAGAAAATGTCATATCTTTGATTAATCAAAGTAACCTCTTCTAGCTGTTATAACAGCAGAGAAAATGAGTCATTCTGTCTACAAGGGACATTAAATCCTACTCTGTTTCATGGGATGAAACAGTTAACTAGGGCATTTAAAGTTAGAGAGCCTACAATTTGAATATGCCATCACCGCACAATCAGTTAATGGGATGTCAGATCTACACTTACATAATCTTTCCATGTTATAAAGGAAACGTGTTTTATTTGACTTATATTTTCATTTATAGTTGTTCATTCAAATTTCCAGTACTTACCCCTCTGGGGTCTTGGGGTTTGTAATCTGACGTCAAAGTATAGACATTGCAAAATGCAGTTTGGAACACTTGCAGAAACATTATAAAAGTACATAGTAAGCAATGCTGGCAGTTTGTTTTGATCCCAGATATCTGATCACCAAAGTCTTGGCTGCATGAAGATGACTAAATGGTGTAGATGCAACATTAATTTGGATAAATAAATAAGAAAAATTTATGTCACTATTTCTGGACTCCTTCTATTGAACATGTAGGAGCTCTCATGTGTATGAATGAGCCATTCACACCTGGCCACACCCCCCACCCCCCCCCTTTATGGCTCTGACGGGGATGTTTCTGGATGCGCTGTTAATCAAATTACCATGCGAATGCGATTTGAATACGCGCTAATGCGGCTATTTAGAATGTGAATAGCGATCTTCGGGTGAGAGCGGTACTACACGCCCCCGATGCAGGTAAAACAAAGTAAGGTGACATGGTTTGATTTTTTTTGCCGATTTAACCTAATTTAAAAAACCTTAATACTTCCGAAAATGGACGTTTTGAAAAGACAGATTACGGACATAGTCAGCGTTTTTTTTTTCTGCATAAAGGTTTCAGCGAGTTATAAACTGAAATAGACGCGAAAAATACGCTGCATTGCTGACGATGCGCTCGACCCCAGAGGGTTAACAGGAATTTAAAAAAACTGCAGTTTATGAAATAAATGGAAAAGTGTTAAACTGCAGTGTGCATGACCTTTGACTGGTGCTGTCAGTTTGTCCTCAGTTCTCCCTAGGGCCCCTGCCCTTTTAGCTGTGCCTGGATAAGTGCCCTTCGGAGCCATTTCGGTGGCCTCCTTAGAAGCACCCCAGCCGGCTCCCATCTGTCCAAAGGAGCGCCGGCTCTATTTTGAGATTTCGAGGTCCCTCCAAGTCCCGATACCCTGTGCAGAAGCCTCATTTCATGCTTGAAATGGCGACCTTGTTCTTTTAATCATTAGCTGCAGTTCCGGGCCATAGACGAGAATTGGGAAGTACATTGACCAGTAAACCTCAAGCCTCATTTCACGATTCAACTCCTGCTTCACCACAACGGACCTTTTCCTTGCATGCAAAACTGCAGTGGTTGAAGTTATCTTTATTTCACATTTCCTCTTAGCATAACAAGTTCCTTAAAGCCCTTCACTAAGGGCAAACTCTCCCCCCTCACCTTAAAGGAGGAATCCACTTTTCTCTAGAGTGTTCCATAGTCTTGGGGGTGTCTGTGGGAAGTGCAGGCCTTAGTTGGATGAGGCTATAGCAGGCAGGGCCCCATTTGTAGCCCCTCATACTGGATGCATTTCCAAGCATTGCTAAGTTTTGGTATCCAGTTCATGAGAATCGCAAACATGACGTGAGACAAGATGCAACCATACCAGAAGCCAACACCCACTCTAAACTGTTTCAGTTTGTGCTGAGGATGTGAACACAACTCTTACTGCATGCGTACAGACTCTGGTAGCCCGTGTTACGGCAGCACCCCCTAGAGGCCTAGAGCATAGCTGAGGCATGTGGTCATAAGAATTCTCTAGGGCTGTCACTATCGATTTTTGATATTATTGAGTAATTTACCAATTAATCTGACAATTTGGCAAGTAATCATTTATATATAATATAATATAATATAATATAAACATTGCAATTGGCGCAAGGCAGGAACCAACTAGCCATTGCAGGGTGCACACTCAGTCAGATATACGGACAATTTAGGCACTCCAGTTCACTTACACGGTTTTGGACAGTAGAAGGAAACCGTAGGATCCACCGAAATGCCACACACACACACGCAGTGTGAACATGCACACTCCACACACGCACCCACACACGCACAGGGTGAACATGCAAACGCCACACACACAAAGCGGCCGCGCGCGGAGACGGCACTACCCACCGCGCCACTGTGCCGACCTCGACAGGCTCACATGATGTGCGACGTTATTATCGACATGGCATTTCATGCACATGCAACTGTCACATCGCAAGAACTGCGATAGTCTGCTGGGTTCGCACCATCACTAAGTTGTGCTAAAACATTTTTACTCAAAAAAAAAAATAAAAAATGGTTTCAATTCCCAACCACATGGCTTAAGCTGACCTCCTACCATATGCACTTACAAAAATCCTTGTGTTGTAACATGATTTTTATGGACATTCTAAGGCTTACAAGCCCAATTCACCACTCAAGCTTAGATCTGGGAGGCCATTCTTGCCCCTTCAGGTACCTCTATTGTTCCCCATGTGGGCATTAAGCTCTACCCATAAGACCACATCTTCTTCTTTGTACCCTTCATTGGGAGTCTATTGGATTGTTCTTTTGTCTGGCCCACGGACCTTCTTGGTAAGGGAGGCGTTGTCAGGAGGTCAAGCTGACATAACATTGTTCTGTGGATTGAGGCAGGCAAGCATCTCCAAGGTCACGATTCTTGGAGGAACACTGCAGTTTTATCTGTTTAATAAACAAAAAGGGGTTAAGAGATTCGCTCAGGAAGCCTTCGTGTTATTTGAACCTATAACCTTTGGCAATGGTGTGCTGGTGCCGATGCAAATGAACAAGCGTTTTCCACATCCGGTGGGTCTGTGACAGTCTTATGCTGTAAAATTAAAGCTCTTCTCTCTGTCCTGTTACCCCAGACAAGCCCAGCCCATGTACTCCATCCCCGCAGGAGGGTTCCGTCACCCCTACCCTGCCTTGGCCATGAATGCATCTGTTTCCAGGTGAGCCAGAGAAATTGAACCATGTTACACAATATGATATGAAAGAGAAGAAAACTTGTCCTAAACACCCAGGACAAAGGGGTTGGTGGAACACTGCTAATCTGACTTTCCTGTGATGAACAAGCACAACAGAATCATTTTCAGTTTTGTCTGTGAGATTTGACTGTAAAACATATTTGCAATTTTAAATACAACAGTTTTAAAAGTACACAAATATTCTGAGAAAACCCGGTGGTTCAACGTTCAACCAGACACAAGCAGATCCTTTAATGGATGAAGTACCTCTTCATGGGTGCTTCAAGCAGGCTCCTCCCTTGACCAGTAGCTCTTGTGTGATGAGTCCATGTCACCAATCCATGGTGTTCTCTGTGTTCTCCCAGCCTAGTGTCCGGTCGGTTCCCCGCCCACGTGGTGCCCCATCCAGCACATGGCCTGCATCAGACGGGCATTCCTCACCCTGCCATAGTGTCGCCGGTCATCAAACAAGAGCCAGGCGCTGGCAGAATCAGCCCCACTGCACATTCGTAAGCACTGCCTCTTCTCACACTCTTCTTCTCAAATCGCGATAGAGGTGCTGATAAAAGCATTTTAAGTAAGATTAAAACAGAACTAAAAGCACAGGAGACACACAAAAACCGAACTGAAATTAAAACAACAAACTCCAAAACTAACAAAAAAAAAAATGAGTAGAAATGAAAATTTATGATCTCTTTTTAATTTCTATTCTGCCTATCAGCTACCAGACATCCCTCCTGTATTTAATTAGCATAAGCATCTTAAAGTGAAGAGGTGAAGAGATTAGATTAGACGACAGCTCATTGGTCAGCTCATTCACCGCTTAGAAGAGGTTGTAAAGTAACCAACCCACGGCATTTTTATAATTCGTTATTAACTCTGGCTGGCAGATCGAATTTTTATTTCATTTATTTTTTATTGCACAGAATAAAAAAACAATGTATGGTCAGTTTGCTAATCCGCGCCTGTAAAATCAGCAAGTTTTATTGCTGGAAGCCATAATTGTTAATATGCACCTACATCTGTAAATGTTAAACCACAAAAATATGTATCTGTAAGCCTCCCTCCCCCCGCAAAGATTCTCCCATCAGCCCCCTAATGCCAAGCAGGTTGTGTAAATTGCCAAACTTAGTACAGCCAGCTGTTGCTAGAGTTATGTCTGCTTCTTGAATAGTTGAACACTGTGGTGTAAATATTGAGCAGATGGAATTTTTTTTTGCACCCCAGTTACATTTAATGCATCACTTAATACATTTTTCACGTTCTTAATATTTCTGCATTGGAAAATTTGATCGCTAACCTACATATTTATGTCTTATATTGCTGGCGCAGATGGTGAAACTTGCTAGTGCTTATTAGTGAGATAATGTTACATTGTATTTTATTCTGTGGAAAACGAAAGGTCAAACTGCTGGGCCAGATTTACTAAGGATCATGACAATGTCGTGGGTCGTAAGTAAAATATAAATAAAAGGCTGTGTCCTGTTTTAATCGTGATCGATCCCCCCAATAACTAATAAATAACTAACAAAATGACTTGTATATCCTCCACTATTTTGGCTTGGCGGTGCATTTTTTTGTAAGAAATTGTGTGTGAAGTTTAACCTTTGAACTTTTTGTGGCTCACATGCTTAGCAGAACTTTTAGTGCCAAATAAGTGGTGTGAAAACAATAAACACGCTTTGATTCATTTTTTTGCTTCTGGACCGACCAAAGCTGGTTGGAGAATGGTACATTGCCCTACCCTGCCATAGTGTGTGAGATGTATGGGTCCCACTGAGGACTGACTCCATACAGGACATACCCCAGCCTTGTGTTCTATGCTTCTTGGGAGAGACTCCAGGATGGACAGTCCGATAAGTTATGTGGTGGGAAAAATAATCAAATAAAAACAAAAAACTGGCTTCCTCACCCTTTGGCTAGTTAATTTTTAAAAGCCTTGGGTTGTAGAGGTGGTTTGGTGCTTTTATGAGTTGAGTCTTGGGTTAGATGCAAACTAAAGGGTATGTTTGCGCTGGTGTACTGACAGTTCCCATGCTGAATGTGCGTAGGAAGTCGCCAGGGCCAGTTAAGAAGGAGGAGGAGAAGAAGCTACACATCAAGAAGCCGCTGAATGCCTTCATGCTCTACATGAAGGAGATGAGGGCCACAGTGGTGGCGGAGTGCACCCTCAAGGAGAGCGCCGCCATCAACCAGATCCTGGGCAGGAGGGTGAGCGTCTTCCTGTCCGCCAGACATTTCTCTCCATCCTCCTCCATCTGTGACTCCGCCCCTAACGGTTCCGCTGTGCTTTACCGCAGTGGCACTCTCTCTCGCGGGAGGAGCAGGCCAAATACTATGAGCTGGCTAGGAAGGAGAGGCAGCTGCACTCGCAGCTTTACCCAGGCTGGTCTGCACGGGACAACTATGTGAGTACTACTAGCATGAGATTTTCACCTCCACCATTAGGGGGCGCCATGACTGAGGCACCGGCTTAGAAAGTCTTTGTTGTGGTGATGATGCAGCGTGACCCGTGTTCTCTGTCTGACCACACAGGGAAAGCGGAAGAAGAGGAAACGAGATGGCAAGCAGGGAGACTGTACATCAGGCGGTAGGTCGAAGCTGCGAGCACCACGTTTTATCTGAGAGACCATGAGATGGCACAGGGATGTTCATTCTCCTGTGGAATGCAGGTCATGCAAACGAGAGCGTCTTCCTGTTTCCACAGACAACTTCCTGTGTCAGACTAAGAAGCCCTGCATTCCATATCGCCCCCCAGAGAAAGTGTGTGACAGTCCGTCCTCATCCCATGGCAGCATGCTGGACTCCCCAGCCACGCCTTCGGCTGCCCTGGCCTCCCCAGCTGCTCCTGCTGCCACCCATTCTGAGCAGGCACAGCCCCTGTCCCTGACCACCAAGCCCGAGGGCCGGGCACCACCCCGCTTTCCCCCACCAAGCAAAGTCTCTGCACCCACCATTAAATCAAGCCCTGCTTCCTCAGCTTCAGGCTCCAACTCATCCCAGTCCAACATCTCTCCCCATATAAGCTCTACAGGCAGCCAGACCACACCCCTTTTGTCTCGGCCAATCCCCTACACCTCTCTGTCTCCCTCCATATTGTCACCACCTAACCCTATCCATAAACTGACCCTGCACTCCCATCATGCCTTGCTTCAATCTCAACCCCTGTCTTTGGTTACAAAGTCAACTAACTAAAACTGATTTTTTTTAATGCTGAAAATGGATTTGTACTTTTATAGATACTAGACCAAGTTTTTATAAAGAAAAAAAGTTGAAAAGAAGAAAATATTTGGTCAATATTTGACTACTACCATTTTTGACTATATCTATGATACTGTTGTATTTTTTGTAAAGTTTATTGCTAAACTGTTTGTTTCTCCAATGTGCTCTTTGTACAAAAGAAAATGTATCAAGAAACCTTTCCCCTTAGTTCAAATTTCATTAATATTACATTACAGTTGTTGTTCTTGGAAACTGTTCCTCCCACTTGATATGTATGACTTATTCTTTAAATGATAAATAAACTTTGGAACTCTTTCTTACAAATTTTTTTCTTCGTGTGAAGGATTCTGTATACAGCCTGTGTAATGCTGGATGACCTGAATGTGCCTTGCTGAATATTAACAGCTATGACTGTCACACAAAATACTAATAAGGTAATTGATTTCCCATTGGCATTTATCCAAAGCAAATTACATAGTGTAATACTACATCAAATTTTACATTTTAATGCAATGACTCAGTATCCTTCTCAAATTGGCCTAAGTTTTAGTGTGTTTATTTTGGGTATGAAAATGGCCTGCATTACCTAGGGTGGGCTTCAGGTTGGATAAGCGGCTAGGAGATGGATGGATGGATGTGTGGATGAGTAATGCACGCTGTAGTATAGCACATTCTCCTGTTCCCGGCTCCATAATCCATAATTTAGCTAGTAGACATGGCAACTGTGCTGCATTAACAGGATCTGCTTCTCTATCCATCCAGCCACCAGCTATTACTGGTTTGTGCCCAGTCATTTTTAATATGGAGGTATAGGCTAGATATGAGAAAATAAAATCTTAGCATTTAAATTTTTTATTCTACTGACTTGCAAAAATGACCCAAAAAAGCAGACATCTGTTCCTTCGTAGAATGTCCAGTCCCTGGGCAACCCTAGAAGCGCATCAGAAATATCCACTTGTGCCCAAACTTGCCAGCTTTCACAGCTACTTCATTTGCATACTGGCATGCAGTAATGACATTAATTCGTTTGGCATTAACGAGAGGTGACTCCAGAGGCCTCATTAGGCAATTTGATCAGCGGAAGAAGAACATCGTCCCACAAGGGGCAGGAGTGTGCATTAGATTGTAGGGCAAGGGGACAGTGAGGTAAGTTTCCGTAAATAAACGGCAGGGTGAGATAGTAATGGGCCGGAGTAGAGCTGCATGTACATGGTCTCACTCTTAATCACTCTTTGGGGGAGGGGAGGTTGCCTTGATAATACTTGATGATGGGCCGTATTTTTATTGAAGCAGATGTTCTCATGTGTGATACGTTTCCATTTTGCTTCAGCCAAAAGCACTAATACATAATATGTACTCTGGTCAGCAGCTGTGCTGTTTGGTGAAAACCCAAATACCACAAATACGATGGATGGAAGGGTGGGTGTTGACCTCCACAGCAACTGGGTACGTGAGGGTATTAGAAGATAACCAGTTTCACCACAGTTCATGTCGTCTTCAGGCAGCAGTATATTTGCATTTATTTATTAGATGCTTTTGTCCAAACTGACATATAACTGTGAAAGCAGAGTCAGTCAGTCCATGGAGTAATTGGGGTTAAGGACCTTGCTCAAGGGCCCAATGGCGAAAGCACTGTGCTGACCCTGGGATTTGAAGAGGGGACCTTCTGATCACAGGCATCTGATGCAAAGAACTTCAAATCTGTGAAGTTTGTAGCACTGATACATCCGTTCTGGAACTCTCTCCTACTCTGTTCCTATATCCAATCCTATTTGTGACTTCAAATCACCCCCTGCTGAGAAAACCTTCACTTTTAAATACAAATGAAATGTTTTGCTTTAAAAGTGTTCATTTCATACACAAAGGAGAGAGGTTAAATACAATCAGGTATAGGTGTCTGTGTACCTAATCGCCTTTCAGAATCGCCATTCCCGTCAGCTCCAGTTCAGTTTTCGTTAAGCAGACATTTTCATCTAAAGCAATGTACTTTTTGAGAAAGCAGGGTTGGGTGGCAAGTCCTTGGAGCAAAGCTATTCAACTCACGGTCCTCCAGGCCCGAGCCCTGCTGATTTCCCAGCCTTCCTTCACCTGTGAGCCAGGTGTGAAGCCTCTGTTAGCCAATCAGAATCAGTAATTATTAAACTACCTGGGAGAACTGAAAACACGGACTGGATTTGGAATCGAGGACCAGAGTTGAATGGACCTGCCTTAGAGTAGTTGAGGGTTAAAGGCCTTGTTCAAGGGCCCAACAGTGACAATCACCAGGTTACACCCAAACCCACAATCCTGGAGCTGGGAGGATGCAGTGCTCTGCGTTACAGCACCGTCCTTGAGAAATTAGCCAAAAATCTGGTGTTCGGCTTTGTTGGTTAGGAGTACCTGTGATTGGAAGGTCAGTGCTTCAGATTGCATTGCTGGCAGAATGATATCAACACTGGGCCCTTAAGCGATGCCCTTAGCCCTAGCTGCTCTCTGATCCTCACTTGTACATTACAGTGTAGGCAGGAATGTATTTCCCTTGTTTGACGTCAGTCCAGCCGTGGTTTCCAGAACACAGCCTCACCCAGGAGGGACAGTCCATTTCATTCCCCAGTGAACTTCCAGACAATCTTGTTCCTCCAGCTGTCTGCCAGACATGGGTGGAGAACAGCTGACTCAGCGGGTGACGCAGTCAGAAGGGCTGCAGAAAGATACTCTTTTTTTCCCTCTTTTTTTTAATTTCTCAACTCTTAAAATTTCTCTTCTCTGCTTTAGCAGTGATGTCTCGCCTGTATCTCACCAGTTGGATGTAAATACTTTACTAATTCACATGTAGCTCTTAAGAAGGCAAAGCTGCAGGTCCAGCAGCCACCCAACACAGCCTCCCCTGCAAACTGCCCAGGCAATCATGCCGCTGGCAGGTGCTTTATCGCTGTTTATACACTTTCATTCTCTACCACAAGAGTGCAGATCTGGGTATGGACAGTTGGGACATGTCCCACAGTACCAAATTGTCCCTACCCAGTATTTTTTAGTAATCTCAGTTTTGGGGCCATTCCAGAATGCATTGATCAATTCCAGTCCTGATCAATTCCAGTCCAAATCAGGAAATGGAACTGGAGTTGGAACTTAAATCTCCCTGAAATTTAAATTCAACTCCAATTCTATTCCCTGTAGGTTTTTTATCCAAATCCCAGCTCCAGTTCCATTTCCTGATTTGGACTGGAATTGATCAATGCATTCCGGAATGGCCCCAAACCTGGTGTCCCAGTTCCGTTTCATTTCCTTCCTTGTCTGTCTCGCTAGCTCATTATTGCCCTCTGTAAAGTCTACAGCGGAGATAAGGGACATAGTAATGACTGGGATCACGCAGCCAGTTGAGAGTGCAGTGAGTGATTGCCAGTATCGTTTGCTCATTATAATAGCACACCACGTGAATTTGCAATGGTTGTTTGCTGGCTGATAGCACAGTGTACTATGCCCATGATGACAAGTACGCTTCACTCAGTTTTACATTCAGTTTACATTTAACGTTCACTTAGCAAATGTTCCCCAAAATGTGATAAAAACCTGTTATTTTAACATTGTGGGGACCATTTTTAGGTCTCCAGAAAGTTCTGTGACTGCAATCAAAAACCTAAAAATGCCAAATTTTTCATATTTTGTTTGGTTACTTATGGTTAAGGTTAGGGCTGGGTAGGGGTTAAGGTTATCATGTTGGGATTTTCCCCAAGGACAAAGAAAGATACGATTACGAACCTTTGTGTGTGTGTGTGTGTGTGTTAGATATACATTACATTGTGGGGACCTGTCAAATCTGTTATTTTGACATTGTGGGACAATTTTTTTTTTAGTCCCCACAGAAAGGGAAATTCAGTTTTGTGTTTGCCTGTGTTTAGGGAGGTGGGGTGTTGACTGATTTGTAGGTGAAAATCTGCGATATATAGTTTAAGCCTTAAACTAATGTTGAAACCAAACCTACGCCCTTGCTCTACAATATCAGTAAATGGCATTTATGTCAGCTTTGCTCTGCTGAATTGCTTATCATTTAAAATTACAGCTCACATCCGGGTACTTCGCTCCCAGACTGTCTGCTAGTCCCATTCATTAAGACAGCAGGTATGCATCAGAATGTAAATAAGCAGCAGGATCTTTCATACGGTGTTTTTATGACGCATTTCTGTTCGCTTATATCTGTACATCATTCTGCCTCAGTAGCGAGCAATGCGCCCAGGGCATGCCGGTAACGTGCCACGCAACAGGCTTCTCTACTTTCAATTATGTATTAAACAGCTGATTGTTCTAGATATGCCCATATCGTCACTCAGAACCATTTTGAAACCTGTTCACACTTCCAGTTTCAAATGAGGTCTGCAGCTCCATTTTGAAAAGTCATGCGACCAACCTACTGACTTGTTCTTAGGTGGCAAAATAGATCGAAAAGACTGCTTTCTCTGAATGTTTGTTGGGGAGTTTTTCAGCATTTTTGTTTTTTTGTTTGTGTTTTTACGGTTGGGTTCAGAGATATTTCATGTATAAAGATATAGTAGGGATGGCAATTTCGAAACAGCACCCTCAGCATCAGATTACAGTGATCACCCGCCTGTCGCGGAAGTTATGTTCCAGACTCATCAGTGATACTGTAGGTGAAAATCCGCGATATTGAAAGACCATATAATTTATATATATATATATAGATAGATATAGATATATAGATAGTTTAAGGCTTAAACTACCTCTCCCACACTCTTTAAACACATGTAACCTTATTAAAACACATTTTGTAAACACATGTGATATGCGGATGTTGGGCTAAGGATATGAGTAACATAATAATAATAATGATAAAGGGATATGCAAATATGGTCAAGGTCTTCCTGTGGCACTTAGGCTCACTACTACCGGAAGGTTTAGAAGATGCAGGACACATGGGAGCCATCGTAGGGCTTAAAACAAAACGAAAACTTCACAAAAAGTTTGCTCACAACAATCGGACCACAAGCAAGGTATGCGATACGCAGAGAACTGTGGCGCGTCGGGGAAAAATCCGCGATATAGCGGGGGATCACTGTATACCGAAAGAAGCCATCCATCTGAGACTATAGTATTATTTTTCTTCGAACACAAAGGTAATAACGCAGAGTACATTTTAGAGCTGTTACTATTACTTGATAAAACTATTACTCAATTATTATTATTCCCTGGCAATATCACGGGAGGAAGACAGCAGATGTGGGTCCAAATAAAAAAGAGAGGAAGCCTGAGTTGTGTGGGAGCAAAGTATCAAACAGCAGGCTGCAATGAAACAACATCTTAAAAGAAAACAACCACAGACTCAATAATGCGAGGTGAACCACAGACCGAACCAGCATACAGAATTTGCATCTATTTTTCACCATCCATTGCAGACCCGGGGTCCTGCTTTAAGAACCTCACGCTGCATGGTTGAAGTTCACTTCCTTTTTACTCACTCCCAAAGACTTGGGTAGTTGTACCACATTGCTTGCCCTCTGTCACCTTTCATTAACATTTACTACACCTGTTGTCCTATCTTGCGATTAAAATGGCACACACCTCATTTCTACCCTACATGCACTCATCAACACAACCGATTTGATACCAATTAATACTTCAAAAAGCTACCCACAGCTACCATAGTTGGTACCTACTATACCCCACCCACTAACTATAGTCAGATGGGGAAAGCGAAGGGCAATGTCTACCACAGCCACTTGATCAAAATTGGAAATTCATATCAGGCTTAATAACAGGAAGCAGTTTCACACAGACATGAAAATCTTTATTGAGTCCAGTTCCAAACTTTTGGAATACAGTGAATACTCAGCTATAATCATGTCCATTTATAAGCAGGGAGGGTTCCACTGTTGTGTTTTTATTGGTCCATCCAACCCTGCATATTGTCCATTTGTCCAATCATGCATGTAATGAAGTCTGAAAGCCTTTCAGAATATGCAAATGAAACCCATAAATAACGGTAGATTTCCACTGCATATGCAAAATGCATTTTCTAAAGTTCCTCCAAGATTGTTAGCACCAAGAGTTCTTTTTCCTTCAGCTGCGCCTTGGTCCACAGTCCCACTCAACTGCTCTATCGAATACTGGCCCTTCTGGCCTCATCTGCTGGCTCGTCAGGCAAATACTGATGGACGCCCCATAGTCCTGTCTCTCTCAGGGAGAATGGGAAGGCTTGGCGGGTGAGGCGGGATACGAAGCAGGGCATCTCCTTCTTCCCAGCCAGCTGTGGCCCCCGGGCCTCGAAACCATACGCCACTCGGTAGTTGAGCCGTGTCAGCAGCTGTGTAACCTCCAGATCCTGTCCTCCTTCCATCTCTAGGAGGTCACAGAGGGTCTGGAGGAACACTGATCCCAGTGGGTGCATGAAGGCAGAGTAACCTGAAGAGAGGAAGAGAGGCCCACAGTTACTGAGAGATGAAGGCTGCCAGCTGATACAAACCCACACAATGTGTGGCCTCTAACATTTAATAGGTTTATTTCACCCAGTGTTTCAATCAGGTCCCAGTCAGACTAAAATGTGCTCCCAGTAGTACTTGTATCCAATGACTGAACTTTGACTCCTGTTCTAGTCCAAGCCAATGTTCATCATAATTAGATCCTTTGAAAACAACAGGTCATAAAATCATGTGACTAAGATAAAGCTATCTTGTGATTATTGCACTGGGCAGGAGGGAGACCTACCTGGGGATGTGGCAAACACCACTGCTGAGTCCACTGGGATGGAGAGGAGATGTGAAAAACTGTCCTCTTTGTCGTCTTCTGCGGAGTCTGTCTCCACCCCAGGGTCCAAATCAACCCCACGGCAAGCCTGAGTACAAGAGAAAAATGAAGACTGGAATGCAACATGCAGGACCCCGTACCAAATGAGGAATTAGTGACTAGAAATTCCACAGCTAGAGATCTTGGCTAATTGTATTGGCAGTTGTCTCAGCAGCAGCAGACCATTTGCTCTCCACAACTGCATGATGGAGAAATGCAATGAGAAGCTTTGCAGAAGAGCTATAGGGATACAATTGAGAAGTATCAGATTATGCTTCTGGCAAGTGCTGTGGTTAAAGTGTGCTTAAAGAAGCATTTCCCTTTCTTTTGTTATGTTAAACAAGTGTTAAGTGCACCACAATGGATCACTCAGGAGACTGGTTCTCAAACGTTTTGTCTACAAAATGCCGCCCCCCCCCCCCCAAAAAAAAAAACAACAACAACACTGTTAAAGAATCATGACCCCTTTCATTATGATCAATGTCACTGAACAAAGCATCACTGGGGGTAAATTTGCTAATGGATTGCTAAGGATGACGTTTGTGTGCAGAGCAGGAGGTGTTTGGTCAGCTATTATTTATTCCGTATCGGGGAATCACCTGCACAAAGAACAGCTTGGTCTTTCCATCCATGGCAGGGTTGCTGAACAAGCTAAAGATCTGTGCGAGCTTCACAGCCTTGCCGTCCACCCCAAACACCAGCCCCTCCTCTCCGTGGCTGGAGATCACCCCCACAAAGCAGTCCTCCACAGACTCTCTGCTGGCTAAGGGAGGAAGTTGGACAGGAGGCGAGTCAGTTAAGAATGTTCACGTTCTCAGCACCTTGGAAAGTGTTCGTGTTAACTACTACAGTACTGAAAGGGTTTCCTTCAAGAGTCTGGCAAGCATACCCATAAAACCAGGGCATTTAAATATGCAGAACTATACAATAAAGGCTCAATATAAATACAAGTTCTTACATTAACACTCATATTAATTAGTTTCCTTGTGGGTATATGAGCATTTGGCGATTTGGTTTCTCCCAGAGAAATCCCCAGGGCTGAACTTCCTTATGGCAATTTTCACACAGGTGAAGTCATGTGATTTCTTCAAACCCTCACTCTCACTGTCTTTAAGTATCAGAAACCAAGAATCCAAAACCAGCTGGATCATTCCATGCCAACTCGCTTAGAGCCTTGCAGGTCATATCATGGATTTACTTATTACATTGTGGAGACAGATCTCTCCTTAGAAAAGCCATTATTTTGAACTCTGCCCCCCTAAGTTCTGAAAGCATATTTTCATTAAATTATTTCAAAATGAATGAGTGACAGCACATCCTCAAGTTTTTTATATGTTTAATGTGGTTCCTGGTACTTAATGCTAATAGCATTATCCCTTTTGAGAAAATACAGGTCAGTATTCAGCCAAAAATGGCTTTTTTATTCTGGTGGCATTTTCATGGCACTGTTGAGCTTCTGACTTTTTATGGAGAACAAAATTTTAAAGATTAATAGAACACTAACATGACAGGTTTTTAAAATCTGGGAAAGAAATACTAAATACTTATTTTTTGAATGATGTTTGCATACTCCTACATGAAACATCACTTTTCCAAGTTCTTTTAACAGCTGCATAAATTTAGGAACAGAGATCAAACTGAAATTCAGTGGACATCGCCTGAAGAATCTTATTTATAAACATTTGTGACTTCAGAATAACAAAAAAATATTCATTTTAACAACTTTAAACATTTCTCATGCAAAAACTTTTGGGTGGACAGTTTTAATAATTTGCACAACTTTATTACTAAAATAGGCAATTTATCGATTTTTTCCCATGAAAATCCATGACATGAACGGCAAAGCTCTTGGTGAGTTGGTGTGGAATGACCCAGCTGTGTTTCACACTTGAAACTGAAAGTAAATTTGAAGTGAAAGTTAACTTGAAATCTGAGTTAGCGGTTAGTGATCACATGATGACAGGGTCACATCCCAGGCCACTGTGCTTCATTTGAATGTTCGGCTGTTTTATTATATAGGCATAGGAAGCCCGAGTGAAGGAAGAGGGAGCAGGAGATTCAAATTACATACAAGTGCAGTCAGCAGGTTCCCCCAGTTGGGGGGGGGGGGGGGCAAAGCTGGGCACAAATGTAGACTACAAGGGAATCTGAGTTTTAAAACATAAGAAAATCATACACTATAGTGAGTCCTTTAGCACATTCTTCATGACAAGTTTGAAAACACTCTTACCAGTAGCTGTTGCTAAGATTTTGAAAATATTGTCTAGTTATTTAAAAAAAAAAAAAACATTTATAACCCTGTATATGAACCACTTGAATGATAGAGGCAGATTTTAATATCAGAATGCCAGGTAAAAAATCATTTTGGGTCTCTGGGTCTTCTAAAGGTGTCTATGAAGTAAATATTTAGTATATCATGGAGGTCTCCTTCTGGACATAGACTACCACTGAAAAGTTTTTGCACACACTGAGATTTTCTACTTTTGCATGTTACTCACTTAATATTTACCAAAAATACACTCAATATTCTTAGCTAACAAATAAATTTACAGTATATTGACCATTTGAGGACCTTTATCAACAAGAAAATGTCATATCTTTGATTCATCAAAATAACCTCCTTTAGCTGTTATAACGGTAGAGAAAATGAGGCATTCTTTCTACAAGGGACATTAAATCCTGCTCTGTTTTATGGGATTAAACAGTTAACTAGTGCATTTAAAGTTAAAGGAGAGCCTACAATTGGACTATGCCATCACCACACAACCAGTCTATAGGATGTTAGACATGCATTGTTGCAAACTCTTTCCATGCTATGAACATTTTCCATGATTCATCAATCCCGGTCACTGTCTCTTTCAGCTTTTGCCATCAGGCAAGGGATACAGAACAATGAAAATCAGGACAAATCGCCTAAAAAAAATCCGAAAAGCAATCATGGCCTTAAACTCAAAATATAACTGTTAATTTTTATATTTCATAAGTGCAATTTGTATATTTTTAATATATTCTTTTATTACTCTTGTGCCTCATATTTATGCATTATGCACTTTTTAATTTCGTTGTCAAGTGACAATGACAATAAAGGTTTATCTTATAAAGGAAACTTGTTTTATTTGACATATTTTCTTTTAGTTGTTCACTCAATTTTCAATGCTTAACGAAAAATTTGAAATAGGCAGTTTTCCATTTATTTTATAAAGTGGTAAAAACCAGTGGTGTGCAAGAACTCTTGACTGGTAGTTTACAAACGATATTCTGTATAGAAGTCATGCTAGAAGGATATTATACAAGATACAATTCCACGTTTCAGGATGGACACAGCAGTTAGACCTTTAAAAAAAGGGCTATAATCACCCCTGACCGAGCGTCACATTTGAGTTCAGTCCCCAGGGAAGACCGCTTCCCGGGAGCAGGGAGAAACGAAACGCAGACAAGGCGAACCAGGCGAGCTAAACACTACACACCTGCCTCAAAGACCTCGTAGGTTTCCTCCGCGCTGAGGTCCTCGTACACGTCCACTTGGAAACCCAGTTTGTACAAGATTTTGTGGAGCCTTTTTGTGTCTCTTTTGGCTCCGCGCCTTTTGGCCAGTTGTACCCCGGGATAGAAGTCCGTCACGGAGACCAAAATCGCCCGGTTTCCTCTCGGTATCTCTTTAAGACAAGAAAACATCGTCGAAATAGAAATAAAATCGCCAGCGTCGAGCATCCAGAACAAAAAGAAATCTCGGGAACTGGGCGAGAATTACTCCGAGGCCATTTATATATAATCAATTTATCTGAACACGTGTTCCGAACATTACGAAATACGTGACCATTTACCTGTGCACACCCTGTTATTTCCAAAGGCTCGGCTTCTTTTCCTTGGTGTACATACGGTAAAGACAATGTATATTTACCTTGATTTTTTTTTACGTCACATTTGTTTTTAACGAAATTCTTTTTTCTGCCAGAGGTATTGCAGTGTTAGAAAAAATTAATCTTCCTAATGATTTAAAAGGGAAATACACAGAAATTGTGTAGAAAAGAAAATATATCCAAATATAAAATAAGTTATTCTGAAACTTAAACTTAACTTCACAGAACAAATGAATTTTATTTTAAAGCGTTTGAACCATACCCTACGTAAAATCGACTTAGTGTTCCTAATATTTTATTTCCTATAATTGTTTGGGATTTCTGCATCACGTGACTGTCCGACAGTTCGATTGCTTGAAGGAAGCAGCTTTAACTGTCAGAATTACTGGACGTGGTTTAGTCTCGCGACGCGTTGACACAGACCGATGTAGTATAATCTGTCATCACCCGTCATGACAAGATCTGAGTCAACCGTAGATTTCAGTCGTGCATGTCTTGCAGATCTGAGTCAACCGTGTTATACCGAAGTTACGTGCGGAGTTGCTCGGTTTATCTGACTGGAGAGAGATTTTCAATTCGAGACAAGTCTGGACGCATTTACATATATGTAACGGTTTTATTAGCATGTGAATAGTCTGTATGGCAGGGCTGCACGGCCCTGCTCCTGGAGAGTTACCATCTTGCAGAGTTTAGGTGCAGCCCTAATTTCACACACCTGATGCAGATAATCAGGCCCTTCAGTAATTCATTTCAGTATTAGAGTCAACTCTGCTTCAACAAAGCTGACTCCAATACTGTCATCCAAGGTTGACTCACTGCTCAGATTCTGTAGTGCAGGGTTCTTCAAATCTGGACCTCTATTCCACATCCGGGCCGTGTTTTTAGGTCTCCCAAGTAGTTTGTTTAATGATGACTGATTCTGATTGGCCAGAGGCTTCACACCTGGCTCACAGGTAAAGGAAGGCTGGAAAACCAGCAGGGCTCGGACCTCGAGGACCGTGATTTGAATAACCCTACTGTAGTGTCTCACCCGAGTTATGCTGCGTTCCATTTGAACTGGTAACTAGGAAATTCCGAGTTTCTAGTCGGAAATTTCAACTGGAACACCTCCTGAAACTGGATTTTTTTTTTTTAATTTTAACTTTACAGAACAATTATAAAACAACAATTATATACAGCCAGAGATATTACACGACACACAAAAGCAGCACATACAACAACATGATAATATTCACAAAGGACTATTTTTCAAACAATGTCATTATTACAATTGCTTTTCTATTTTTACAAATTTTATTTAGATTCGTTAGGTCTACTTGGAAAACTGAGAAGAGGGGTTTAGATTTATTTTGTTTACATTAGTGAATATAGAACTTAGCTAAAATGAAAAGTTAACCACAAAAACCAAATCTGGATTTTCCTCATTACTGTCAAAAATTCCAAATAAGACGTACATACAAAAAAACTAAAAGGTACCGTATATATTAGGCTACTTTGTATTATATCAAGCATGTCGAACCAAAATTTTTCAGTAAAAGTGCAAGACTAAAATAAATGTACACGTGATTCACAGTCCTTCTCACAAAAAAGCAGTCTGTGTCAAGATCTTTAATACTTTTAGAAAGAAACTGCTTAGATGGGTAAATCTTATGTATTAGTTTAAATGTAACTTCCTTCACTTTATTTCTTAGCATTTTTGTTTTATTATTTATTTATGGAAGAGACCACACATTCTTCAAGGGTATGTTCTCCACAACGCCATCCCAGTATGGAACAATATTTGGAACAGAGGTGAGGTCTTGTGTAAAATATGCCCTAACTTTTCCATTATTGTTTTAGCTGAGACAAGTAGAAAAGCATATTTTACCTACCCCGTAGATTGAAATGGGTCTAAGTACTAGCCACCCGCTCACTGTGGTCTTGTGCTAGTGTTTAGTGTTTTTAGGCACAACATACCACGTAATGTGTTATCAACTGCTATTGCTAACAATTAACCTGGGGGTATTCCATGAAGCAGGCTTAAGGGAAAGTCTGACTATTTCGACAAGTCAGTCTTACTTAAGTGAGAGTTCTGTTCCATCAACGTGTCTTAAATGAATCCCCGCTGAATTACATGGTAATTTAGGCCTGCGAACAAGCCTGGTCCGGACCAGGCTGTCTCGCTTAGTAGTGATGGGTCGTTCTTGAACGATTCGTTCATTTTGAACGAAACTTTAATGTGACTCGGGAAGAACGAATCGTTTTGTGGGAGTGATTTGTTCAGTCGCGCATGCGCATTTGCGCAACTTCCTATAGTTTCTGTATTGGAATTATTGATTCACCTGTTTCAAGTCTGCGGGAACATGCAGATAAAGCATCGGATATAGCGGACTCGCATATAACAGAATTTCGCTTATAATGAACAAACAATTTGGTCCCCATGCAGGGCCGCTTTTAGCTGTAGTTTTGTTCGGCTATAACGGACATACAGGCTCCGCCTACCAGGCGCGTGGCGTGCCGGTGATATCCAGCGCAGATACATACGTAGTCGGGATTATTAAAAGTCACGCATCTAGTCAGGTATAGTTGGATTACTACATGTACAATATAATTATCTATACTACAAGTGTGTCTGCTGAAGTGTGGCATGAGTAAATGGTGTCCTGTAGTTGTGTTCTGGGCATACAGAAACTCTGGATGTAACGGACTGTTTTGCCAGGTCCCTTGAAGTCCGTTATAACGGTATTTTACTGTAAAATAAAAGCGTACTCATATTACAAAGGTGAAACATGAAATGCAATGACTGTAATTGGAATAATAAAATAATATGAACAGGAAGATATCTTTATATTTTTAGTCACTGTCTACTTTGAAAGTTTACTACTAAAATAGCAAAGACATAATACGGTTATTTGTGCAGAACATTTCAACCGGATGTGATTTAAAGTATTTTACGGAGATCAAATAATATTATACAGTAATAATGACAGATGAAATCAACCAAGAAGTTTCTCTGTTGGCTATAGGGATCGAACCAGCAAGTTTCGCATTACAAGGCAACAGCATAAACCACTGTACCACCATGCCACTGTATTACACACTTGTAACATTTTACAATGTACTGTACTAAGCACTTGTAGCAATTCATTGCCAAGCCAACTTCCTGGCTGTTTATGGCCTCAGTATTGCCTTTTTTAACGATTACATTTTTGTATTTTTCATACAGCTCCATCAGCAGAGTTTATTCTGCAGCGGAAAGAAACATCCCCCCCCCCCCATCCCGCTCCGTCACCCCAACACACATATAGGGCTTTGAGGTGCAGGTGCGCCGCTGGGATGCAGGGGAGGTATTCCTCCTCTGTCCCCCCGTGGCCACCTGTGTCTCAATCACACATCACAACTTAGACACTCTCATTACTTACTCTCTCATGACACATACATTTAGGGCCTTGGGGGTGGGCACAAGGAATGGCGTCCAGAGGGCGGTCTGTTCATTCAGCCTTACCTCTGGTGCCAGTGCCCACTTCTCAATTTTAAGTTGCACATAGACATTGAGGGTTCTGGGGAGGGGCCGGGCTGACACCAGCTGCTGATTGGCAGAGGGTGGTTAGCACCATGCCCTTCCCCTGTTTTAAAGCACTTTAGAACAACACGCACCAACACTACATATGAGCGGGCGGAGGGAAGCATGGGGTCTTTTCACACCCCTGTTCTTTGTTCACCATCTGGGGCCGGGGGCTGGGAGGAGCTGGCCGTCCGGTCGGGGTCTGGGCTGGTGGGCTTCTCGGCTGCTGTGGGGTCCGGGGTGGTCTTCTTGTCCCCATGCCAGAGGAAAAAAGGGATCCATCTCCGAGGTCTGGTGGTGGATTGCCCCTCTGGGGGCGGTGGTCCCTAGATCTCGGAGTATAGAGTATATATGGGGAGTGTGAATGTGCGTACGGCGTTCATTTCTGTGTCTTCATGTTGGGCAAATGGGTGAATATTTGTTTATGTGTGCATGAGGGTGGGAATGTATGCTTGTGTATGTGTACGTCTGTTTGTCTATACGTATGTGTCAGGTTGGGTCTTAGACTCCACCTGAAATAACATCTGAGGCCCTATTCCCCCCCGCCACACTCCCTGCCGGTGGATGAGGCCCCCGGCTGCCGATGCGTTGGTGGTTCTCGATGTCCGGGGCTGGATGCTCTGGTGTGTGCTGGCTCACTCTCGGCGGTTGCCTGCCGGGGCCTGGCCCTTCCAGCTCTGTTGGGGCCCTGGCTGGGGGGTGGAGGGGCCCTTGGATCTCTGGGCCCGGGGTCCGGTCTGCCCTGGTGTGGCCGGCCGCCGGCGGGGCCTGCGTGCTCGTCGCCACGGCCCCCTGGGGCTCCTGTGATGTGGCTGCCGGATGGCCCCCCTCCGGAGCGCTCCTCTGCCCTTTTCTCGGTGGGGGCTGCAATTGTCCCTGCGGTGGTTCTCCTGGGGTTCCCGTGCCCTGGGGGGCCTCTGGATATCTGGGGCCCGGGTCTCCTCCGTGTCGACTTCATGTCCTGGGTGGGCGGGGCTGTGGCTCCCCACACACACTACTAGACAATTACATGGAGAAACCTTAGGAACACCAGCGCGCTGACACACAGGTGTACACACAGGTGCTCACGGACACATGCTCACGGACACACACTGTCTTGATCGGCTGTTGTTTCTGGGCATGGGTTGTAATGCTGGTTGTGTGTGCTGTTCAACAACATTTAACTTTTGATGGTCGTTGTGATTAGTACAGATGTCGTATGTTGTCTTTCTCTTTTCAACAGACATGGAAGCAGATTATCTGTTTTGTTTTTTTCTCCCTCTCCTTCTTTTGAGGAAGTAAATAAAAATATAAACTAAAATAAAAAATAAATAAATAAATAATAATAATAATTTAAAAAATAATAATAATAAAATAAATAAATAAATAGATAGATAGATAGATACAGATAAAGTAGTCCTCCGCAGAGGGGGGGTGGAGGAGGGAATATAAAAAAAAAAAAAAAAAAAAAGGAAAGAAACACCGCTCTCGTTTTGCAGGCTTTCCGACTCATTTGGTCGATCTATAGTTCATTCATTTATTTGGGCTTCTTAAATATCGCGGGTGTGCGCACTAAGTGAGACTATGCAAGTCTGTCTTGAATGAACTTTGATTAATTAAAACTGAACTGCGTTCGTGGAACGACGTGAGGCTAAGGTTAGAGATGGAGGTAGGTTGAGTTAGACTTTTTCGGGAAAGTCTGCCTTTTTTTTTAGCTACTTTCATGGAATACCCCCTGGACTGTTTCAGAATGCAGAATTTCTTGCTTAGCCGGATAACTTGTCGGATTTAAGGTAGTCTGGACTAAATCTAAGTGAACGATGATGAAGGTCATTTAAACTGGGGTACCCTTAAATGCGACTTTTAAACTTAAAAGTTTTATCCAGCTAAGTAACAAATTATTTTTTTTTTTGCTTTTTGAAACAGGTCTCCGGTATTGCTTAACAGCTTTCCGACCTGCTAGAAAGTATTAGATATACTAATAAATAATAAATAAATATATAATAATATTTTAAATAATAATAATAATAAAATAATAGATAAATACTCGGGTGTGACGTCACCTCGGCTCCGACTTCCGGGGTTCTGCCCATTCCCATCATTGCTACTTCCGCTTCCGGGTCGCGCCCCCTCTAATCCTACCGGCTTCGTAAGCGTTTAGTTTGTAACCTGTTATTAGTCGGTCTACGTTTGTGACCGGATAGTGCAGTTATGGATGTGGGCAGCACAAGACGTGAAGCATTTTGATATGTCTCCAAAATACCAGAAGCCAGTCTATTAAGAGGCGACGCACCCGGTCAGCGTTCATCTCGGGGTGTCGTTTCGGTCTTGCCGGTGCACCTAAAATTGCCTCGCCGGCTTCCCCGCGCTTACCGGGTCACGACGAAGGCCGACCAAACCTATCCGGACTTATCAGGTACGGGGTTACTGTGGTAGTCGAAAAGCCGAAGCGGGGGGCGATTCGCTGGTTCGGAGCACCAGGCCGCTTTCAAGTTACTTTCGACTTTGCTTTAGTCACTTTCTGGAAACAGATCGTCCTGTCCAGGTTGGAATTTTTAAAAAGTGTGGATAGAAATGGCTTTCAAGAAGAAAAGGGGTATTCCGGACAGGTAAGCACCGTAGACGAGCAAGTAAAGCAGATTCAACCGTATTTGTAATGCGTTAGGAGGACAACCCGTTTGAACTTATCCCTTATCCAAGCTCTAAAAATCAACAGCATGTCTCAGTCGGCATGAGAGCATCAATCCTCCTTTCGTCTTATTTACTATCCGTGATTTTCCAATGGGTGAATCTGGAGCGTGTGTGTCTGTTTTGAATTGTAGGTGGACTGACTACCAGGCCCTGGGGAAACGGATCCCTGGGACACGATTCATCGCCTTTAAGGTTCCTCTGCAGCAGGTGATTCGGCAAGAAAGACAGAAATAAATAAAAACCAAGCAAATGCTTTTCGGATAATTCAGTTTTAATTTTATGAATAGTCCACAAAGACTGTACTTTAGACTGTTTTTATGGGGGAAGAACAACTTACAGATGAGTGAAATTACCATGTATTTTCAGTGAACTTTTTTGTTTTCAATATCCTATACATATGAATCGCAAATAAAATGTGTGATGGGGGCCATAATTACACAACCCATGTGAGAATATACATATTACTGTAATGTATTTCTATGTGGATGGAGACTAGGCTTGGGTGCTAATGTAACAGCAAGATAACAGAATACGGTTGCTTTTGAACATTCAGTCAAAGTACTGTGGTATAATACTGGCATAATATATGGACAATATGACAAATTACATATCACCCAAGCCTAGTGGAGAGGATATTTTTTTTGCATAGGATTCTCCAGTATGACAGGTATGAGACCAGTTAGGTGGCATAGTGCTAAACACTGTTCCCTCCTACCTCTGGGGCTCATGTTCAAATCTCCCCTGTGGCATGTGGAGTTTGTATCTCATACCAAGTACCAAAACGTCAGTGCGTGGTGTAGTGGAAAAGCCAGTGAGCCTCAATTCTTCCCTGAAAATCAATGAGAAAACTGAAAGACACAGATATTTGTTAATAATGACAGATGATAGTTGGCTTTGGAAAGATGATGTGAGTACTGGGTGCTAATTTCGACAGTTAACCCCTTATAACTGCTGGTGTACACTATATCTGTGTTTAATTGCTTGCATTAATCTAGCATGTTGATTCTTCCTGCTAGTCCCTAATAAGACTCCTGCCTGCCTTTGAGGCCTTTGGGCCTTCAGAACTGCTGCATCTGCTGGAAGAAGACAAACAGGAACTGGGCCTCATCATTGACCTTACATTCACCACACGATACTACAAGCCTCAGGTACAGGCAGCATGATTTAGAGAATAAGATGCGTTACTCTGTACATAATTACTCTGCCTTTGTACGGAACCTACACAGAATTAATCCTGTGTTACACAGCAGGGTCAGTCTGGTTAGGTTTGCGGTGAGCTGAAGCTTGTCCTGGGAAGCAGAGGATATAATGTATGATACGCCTTGGATGTTGGGCCAATATTGTTAGACAGTTCGTTGCCACTTCATTAGAGGCAGTTTAGTCACCTTGGAGGAATATGAAGTCCTGAACTAATCAGGGAAAAGGGGAACTCCACCCACTGGATTTAGACCTAAAAATGTTAAGCTGTGAATTGTATACTTCCAGTTATTTTCACCTAGTGAGGTCAGATTTCTTGCTTACTTTAGAGTCTGTCATGTCCTATAAACATTTAAACTTTTTACTCTAATATCCATTTCATAAAGTCCAGTTTAGTTTTACTGTTCAATGTTTTCTTTGTTTATTATTACTTTTTATTTTAAGAGTGTATTTGTGTAGTTTGGATAATTTATGAGATTAGATTATTTTTATTTTTTAGGATTTGTCTTTTATTGGGAAGTTGTGGAGCTATGTCTGATTTTTAGAGAGTGCTACATTGATATTATGTGCTACTGTCCTCAAAATGGATATGCCCTCTGTATTATTGGTCATCAAGCGGCAATATACTGGATTATGCTTCCTCAAATGATTTCTATCACCACAACTGGAAAATATTTTATATTTGTTTTGTAAGCAGTATGTCTAGGTTTCATTTAGTTTTATTTTTTCTTGTTTCACTTTCTGAAAATGTTTTCTTATAGTTTTTCATTAACCCTGGTACCTGTCTTCTATACCATGAAGGACCTCCCCCCAAGTGTGCAGTACCTGAAGATCTACACCGCCGGACATGAGGTACCAAGCGACTCAGTCATCCTGAACTTCAAACGAGCAGTGCGAGCCTTTCTTCGGGAGAATGATGGCAATGGTAGGCAGGCACCTTTAGCTGATGTGATTTTCATGGTACTTCCGGTGCTTTGGTGTTAACAACTTTACCTTTTGTGCCCCTCGTCCTCCAGAGAAGTTGATCGGAGTTCACTGTACCCATGGACTGAACCGAACGGGTTACCTGGTCTGCAGGTATCTACACTTTTCTCAGCTCCAGTTACATCTATCTAAACCAGGCGTCTCCAACTCCGGTCCTGGAGAGCTACTATCCCAGTATGTTTTCTATCCGACTTGGCTTCTGATGAGCCACACCTGTTCCTGGTATTTACCTGAGAATGAGAACAGGTGTGGCTTATCAGAAGCCGGGTATGATAGAAAACCTACTGGATAGTAGCTCTCCAGGACCGGAGTTGGAGACCCCTGGTCTGAATTGAACCCTGATTCCAGATCTCTCTAACACTTAAGGCACTAGTTTGTTGTTAAATCAAATTCACAAAATACTGATTTACAAACATTATCGTAATTTTTTTAAACCTGAAATGAAGACCCAACATTAGGTAAATTAGTTATTAAAGAACCTGTTGGGTCACTTTTGGAGTAGTATAAAATCAGGTTTTTTAACTGATTTTAAACCAAGCACTGTCCTATAATCTAGTCTGAGAGTCTGTTTAGTGAGTTTATGGTCAGGCGGTATGTTTTACAGCTGTTAGAGTAGAGATGCATTTCACTTAAGATCCTGTTATCTTAAGTGAAACAGTACTTCTGTAGCAGTGGGTACTGACTGCTGTCATTGCCGTACATATGGGGGGAAATGGGGGGGGGGGTTCTGTAACATCGCAATTTTTCAAGGTAGTGAGTTATATACCGCCATGTAAATATCAGTTTAAACATAGGTTATTGTAATTGTTGGTGGCATAATCGTTACTTCTAATATTTGCCCAGTTGTACATGGTACGGTTTTGTTAAGGCTGGTATGGTGCTAAAATAAACGAATAAGCATGTTATTGGATTATTTAAAGTAAACAAACACCTTATGAACGGGGGAGGTAACACTAACATTTAATTTAGATTCATTCACCCCCTTCCCAATAAGTAGTCCGTTGTATTTAAATTATTAAATTGTCTCAACCGTCCCCTACGGCATTGTCATGATAGGACTACCACAGCCTGAGTTCATGGTTCTGTGCAAATTCAGTACAGCAGCTAAACAATTTGTTTTGAAATTGTTTATTATTAAAACTGCAAACCCCATTAGGAACAGTTGCCTGTTAAGAGAGCTGTCATCTTTTATTAAAATGACCACTCGCCACAATACGTATTGTTACAGTCCTTTTAATCGGGGTCGTCTAATATTTGGGCCAACATAGTAAAATAAATTCCAAAGACTGCATCATAACAATCATAATGAACTAAACCCTGTGTTCTCTATTACTATTTAATATTGCTTATTAAATGTTTTGTTTGAGAGGATAATGGTGATTTTGGTTTTTCAGTGGTTTGTATGGTCTCTAGGAGTTTGAAAATTTGGTCCAGTATATTCCCTGTTTGACTGTGATCAAAAATACTGTAGGTACCTCATTGACGTTGATGGGATGGACCCGGGCAAAGCTATAGAATGTAAGTGTTTAGCTTTTTAAGATTAAAAACGGCGTTCCTGGACTCCACTCTGCTTCTTGACTGAGAGTCGCCTTGTTTTGTGTTTTCTCCAGTGTTCAATAGGTGCAGGGGCCACTCCATAGAGCGGGAGAATTACCTCCAGGACCTGCGTTGTGGGCCGAAAAGAAGGTAAGTGCGGCCGTCCAGGCAGAATTACACCATCCTGTCCAGCAGCTGAGTGGCGCCGCCCAGTTGTGTGAGATGAGACTGCTGTCGAGTAAATGTCTTATGGGGATGGCGACCTATGATGCTTAAAAGTATGGCCCTGAATCTTAAGGTTGCAGGTCAGTATTACATGTCTTGCAGTTAGGATGTGGTACATTTGGTTATGCCTCTTAGTGCTGTTCATTTTTGTCAAATGAATGGATCTTCCTTTGCTTTGGTACATGTTCCGGAACTTGGAGCACTGTGTAATATACGCACAAGGAGGGATCACATGGGAATCCACTTTCCTTCCTCTTCTCTAGTAACCAGGGTATGGAAGACCCGGAGCAGGAGCCTGTCCAGGGAAAAGCAAACCTATGGAGAGCACGTTCACCCCAAACCTGCCCCCCAAGGTACAACGGATCCCCACCATGGCTGCTACACAATATGGCCTCTTGTCCACCATAATTTGCAATCTGTACCGTAATGTTCCATGTCTTCTAAGCTGTAGTCCTGTGTAATGTCCTGTGACCTTGCATTGCACAATTTTGAATATACAGTAGTATTGCTTTGGGACCTGACCCCTTGTCCCCCTCCATTTTATTTTAATCATCTTTTTCCTCTTTGCTAACTAGGCCCCCCCACCAGACTCCTAGGCTGTGGGCCCCCAGCAGTCCCCTTTTGCCCGTTCTGCCGCCAGGTCCACTATTCCCGATGCCAACTACAGAACTCCTCCGCTTCGAGCCACATTGGAGGAGAGGGCCACCGTTACAGCCATATAGCCCATTTCCGTACCCAGTGCTGCCCCGCTATTCGTGGTCGGGACCTAGCGGACCTTTTCCACCTGTTCCTTTGGATGAGCCGCAGAGACATCGTACAACTGGCCGCGCGAAGCACCGGCAGAGGAAACGGCATTGATGGGGAGACTGTGGTACCACTGACCAGGACCACTGACAGATCCTTGTGCTGTGCCTCTTCTCAATGAGTAGTTTGATTGTGGAGCTTCACTCAAAAGGTCTGGAGATTTTGTATTGTTCCTGAAGACCAGAGTGGAGTGGTTCTTTGAAAGGGTATCCAACTTCCTTTGGTCTATTTTTAGACCATTAATTGCTTAATATATTTAATTTTACTGCATGTAAAACTGCTTATCAAATGGATTTGGATTATTTGCAGTGCCAAGTATTTGGAGAATACCTGCTTTTTACAAAAATGTTGGAATTAGGATTTTTGGTCTTAATGGAATGTTTGCAAAGTGCTTAATTTTAAATTGTAAATGATCATATCAATATACGATTCTTTTTAATGGACTTAAGCTGTTTATCTGGAACATGTAAAAAATAGTTTAATCTGGTAATATGCGAATGCCGTACAGGTCTTTGGACACATCTCCTCTTCAGTTATCCAGTGTGTGCAGGTATAACTAAGGTTTTACTTTTTACATGGTTGACTACTCTGAACAAGTAAGGCTTCTGCTCTTTCGTTAAGTGTAGTCTGTGACTATGGGATACTAACAAATAAAACCCACTCTTCAGTAATGTGATCTGCATTGCCTTTGATTTTATGCCATGCCTAGAGGATAACGTGTGGGATGGTTAGGCAGGTTTAAAGAGAACAGCCAGCACTCTAACACGATATCCAAAGGAGTAGCTCACTGGCTTGTTCTTATACCTGTGAGTTCACGCATAATTATATGTGGTTATATGAATTGGAAAAGCAGGCTGCTGTACTCACAGTAAAAATAAAGTCCTGCCAGCACTACAACCAGTCCTTAAGATCTAGCTCAAAGTTCAGTTCATACAGATTAGAATTAGCTAAAATTCACTGTCCCAAAAACGATCTTCATATTTTCAGATTATTACTTTTTTTTTTTTTTTTGATGAGTTGCTCTGATCTATTCTTATTCAGTAGAACCTTCTTCTACACATGCATTCCCAGCCCCCAGTCACTGCCACTTCCCAAGGTAAATGGATGCTATACAATCACAGAGATTTTGAGTGCTTAGTTTGTAAACTGTGAGGTGTGGGACTTATGAAGAGTAGCAAGACCTCCTGCGGCCACCGCATGAGGAGTGAGAGCTGGCTGACTTCGGCTCATACACACATCGGTCTAACCCAGTGGTTCCCAACCTTTTTTGGCCTGTGACCCCATTTTGACATCACAAATTTCTTGCCACCCCACCATAGACATTTATTTTTCTAGAATTAGTTTTTGATCATGTTTGTTATATGTCGCAAATACAGAGTAGCCAGATTAGTGCACAAAATCACATTTTATTTTCTCTGATCACATGTACAGTTAGGCGAGCTTGTCTTTACAAGGCTGAAGGTGATCGCAATCATTTTATTTGAACTCATATTTATTGATATTTATGAACGTGAAAGAATACAGTTGTTTACGATTGTATGTGGTGTTTTAATCATGTTTAAAAGAATAATTAGCTAAAAAATATTTATCAGTACTTTTTAATCAATTACTAGAAATTTCAGGGGACCCCATTTGAATTCCAGGCGAACCCACGTGAGGTCACGACCCTAAGGTTGAAAAACATTGGTCTAACCTCTAGACCTGTCAAAAAATGAGGAACTGCGGAGCCCCGTCATAAACATACACACGTTTTTTAGTCATGGTCACGTTTTATTAATTCGAATACTCCTGTATTAAAACGTAGGACGTTTTCCTACATAGACTATTTCCTAATTCATCAATTTCATATAGGCCAATTGAAATCAGCATCTGCTGGTATAGAGAAAGACCGTTTCATTTTAAGGTTGGAATAGCGTGGCCATCACCGGATCGCCCAGTATTAAAAAATAAAATGCCGTGTCTTGTTTTGAACTAATGCGGGACGCGATTTGCCCCCCGCCCCCCCATTTTTATTCTGCCCCCTAGTCGGCGTATTTTACCGCCGTGAGGGATGTTTAGTATTTCTTCAGACTGGAAGTGGCAACCCTAGGTTGGAATGACCTACAAACACATTATTACATTCTTAAAATTCTTATTAATCTTTTATTATTGAGAGATATATACAGATCCAGGATTTTTGTAGAATATCGAGACCCTGCAGGGCACTTTAATTACCGAATTTGATTGGATTGATGTTGCACCCCTTCAAGTAACAGGGGTCTAGTGGTATTTCATTATCTAAGGCTACGGAAGTTACCATTAACCAAATAACACCAATTTAATGTTTACTTTAGATTTAACAAGCATGAGCGAAACACATTTGCTGTTGGGACTATCTGTGTCACTATAATCACCAGAAACCCTCGGATATAATAAAGGCACCTCGGATCACGCGCTTATTTCATGTTATGCGTAGTTCCTAATATTATGATTATAAAATAATTTATAATGCGTTGCTGCAGAGTCTAATTTGATGTTGCCTTGGAGTAGCCTATAGTGTTTATTACTGGTAATTAGTAACTGCAGGCATTCATTACAGAAACCCAAACAATGAATAGCTTACTAAAGAAAGGTCTTGGGAATAACCCTAATATCCAGATAAGGATCGAGACTAATATTTTCCTTCAGTTTAAGAGAATAATATAAAAAGTAACATTGCGCGGCTTCTTATTTCACAATGACCATTGACCTTTAAACCCCCGGCTGGTTACGTAAACGTGTCATATCGGAGGACAAGCTGAAAACCCGTGATGGTGTCTCAGCAGGGCGAAAGCTGCGGGGACCATCATCATCATCGGCGGCCCCTGCAGAGCATTACAGCGCATCTCCGGCTTGGTCTGCAGGCACGTCGGGCGGAGCCGAGCCGAGTCGATCCAGCTGTACCGGCACTTCGCGTCTTTCCAGCCGGTCGGATCTGTTGTGACGGCAGCCGACATCCAGCGTTAAGATTGGAGAGGAGGTTTGACATGCCTGTTATTATAGTGATAGAAATACTACTAGCTTACTAATAGCTGGCTGCTAGATAATGACAAATGGGGTGATATAGGTATGTAGTATTTCGCAGTATCCGAGCTGTTCCGTTAGGGAATTTATAATGTGAAATGACTTAATTATCACTCTCTGTGTGTGTATATACGTCGCGTATTGATACTAAGTTAAGCGATGAATTACTAAATTGCTGTGTTTACGATTAATTCCCTGCTTCCCGTAATTTCATCTGTAATTTATTTAAATTCAAATGGAAAAAAAACAAACAAACAAAACACACACACACGGCTCAATTTAAATTATAACCAATATCCCCATTTAAGAAGATGTCACATTTGTAATAGGTTGTGAACAAGTACGTCTGGGTGTGTGTAAAAGTAATTCGAGGTAGGCCTATAATTTACATTTTCCGTCATGTTTTCTCTTATTTAGTGTGTTCACGGTTCCTTTGGTCCGCGGTCTTAGGGGTGAGGAAAGCGCCAAGCCTCAGCGGATCTCTCCTTCATCCGGACCGGCTGATGTCTCAGGGGCGGCCGGCCGGTGCGGGGCTGCCGCTGTCTCTTCCTGGAGCGGCCATGCGGGATCCAGCCCTGCTCAGCGCCCAGGCGAGTGTACAAGCTGTTCGATCGGCCGGTAACCCGACACTCACTGCCCGTCTCTTCTTTCAGGGGCCGCATAGCCATGTCCAAAATTACACCTGTCACATCAGGCGATTAAAACATCACTGAAATCATGAGTTGTGTAGTAGCGACGTACCACATTTCCAACCTTAATATCTATATATTTTCAAATAACTGATAATTGCATGTATTTTATGTACTTTTTAAAATCTGATATACTTGAAAATAATTGTGTGCTTCCATATAATATTTGGTGACTTGTATAACAGTCATGTGGCAGTTAGTTTATTGCACATGGTGCTTTTAACCTTTACCTTGTTTGTCATAGCTTGTTGTTGTTGTGTCATAGCTTCGATATGTATCTGTTGAGTAAGAGCGTTGCTGGATGGGTGTGTGCCGTCTGCCTGCCAAGGAATAACATTAACATGGAGTAACAGTGGGTCGTGTCTCCCACCCTGTGGAATGCCCCCCCCCCCCCCCTGCCCTTGTCTTCTGTTGGCACTGACCACTCTGTGACTTAAAATAATGCATTCACACCCCAAACCTTTGTTCAAGATCATTTATCAGTGGGATGTCTATGTAAACCTTGTTTTAATTTCTCTGTGCTCATATCTTTTGATTGTGTCATGCTTGAACTGTTTGCTGTAACAGTTAAACATTTACTTTTAATTGAAGTTTTACAGGTTTGTGTGTGTGTGTGTGTGTGTGTTGATCCACATAAGCTTTGTACATTACCCTGATGAGGACGTACTTTACTTTTGAAAGCAAAAAGGAATAACGCACAACTTTTTGAAGAATTCATCGAGCTCTTGGGCTCGGGATGGTAGCATCATCACTATGTGTCAGCAGATCGCTCTGATGCAATAGTCACATTGCGGTGGGTGAAATCGGACATTGATATATTTTGTGGGGCGTCTTAACCAAATGTCTGCTGTTTGTTGCCTCAGGAGGACTAAGTACTGCTGCATTGTTTTAAATTTTTAGGTTGCCAGCACTGAAATGTTGGTTATGCATTGCCTGCTGATGGAAGTATAGTTCTATAATGGGTCGGAGTCAGGTTGTATCACGCCATCTCTCTTATCGGTCTGCAGAGCTGTGGGGATTGCTAACCTTCAGGCAGTTTTTGCTGAGGTGTTCTGCAGCGCTGAATAAATGAATCGGTCTGGCCTTTCAAGCAACATGCCTCCACTTCTCTGATGTCAGGTTAAACTCCAGACATACATGCAGTGCAGCAGCAGAATACGCTGATCTGCTACGATGTTGTTATGAAAGCTATTTTCTCTGGTGGCTTATGGTTCCCTCTGTAGTAGAGCGTGAGTCTTTCTAACGTAAGGCACGCAGTGGGAACATGATCAGCCTGCACTCCTACACGAGTCCTTTTCTGTTAAATGTCTTGTGAATATTTCAGGATTTAGTCGCATGCATTTCAGAAGGGTTCATTCGGGATCGGGTTCACCCTGCCAAAGGGAGTCCTACTGCGTGGCTCCTAATTGCGTCATGTGTGTCCCTGTAATTATTGAAGTGTTCCCGTCCGAGGAACACCTTCTGCCTAAACAAGAAACTCTGGGATAACTTTCAGCTGGACAGCCAATCATTCTCGGCCTGGTGAAAGCCATCTGATTGGTGCATATTTCTGGTGTACTTGCAAGCACCATAGTCAGCTGAAAATAAAAATTTACTTCTGTATGTAATATATGTATAACCGAGTGTGCATTAACCTTCTTGTTTCTCCTAACTGCAGGCAGATGGCGCTGTGTATGAGGCAGCGTGGTCATTGTCAGATGCCTTTGAGTTGGTGGACATGGACGATGTCTTGCCTCCCTATGAACCGGTGCAGCCCCACTGGTTCTACTATCAACAGGAAGAGGACAAGGACATCTGGCTGCCGTTCAGCAAGGTGGACTCGCGGAATTTGGAGCAGGCCTTAAAGTGTGGTGTGTAGCTTTTTGAAGAATCAGAGGATAATATATTGACCTACTCAAAATTTAAGCCAACATAGAAACACCAAGTTTGAGTTCCTTTTCAATCAAATATAAACCAAAATAAGCTTGTGACTTGGATATCGTATGACTCTTGCTGCAACATTTCCATTGCTTCTGTCAAATATGGAATGCTACGCTAACATAAGGCTAGAGAGAGAGAAGATGCGTGACAGTGACTGTGCTAAGTGTGGTCATACGCCACGTTGCCCATTACTATTTTTCTGACTTTGGTTGAACCGCAGGTGATCATCCTACAGGGTTTTACTGGGATGGAGTGCGTGGAAGGTCCTGCTGGGGCAGGGATTTCTAAGTTCAGTTCACGGAGGGGTACAGTTCCTCTCCTGCTGTTCTTATTGACTAGTCAGTTAGTCGATTGTCAGTTTAATGTTTCTGATAATGAGTTTAGTGTTTAACATAAATATGTGGGGTAGATACAGTGACCTCTCCGAAGGGCCATGCAACTGTTTGTTGGGGTTGGAGGTCAGATTCCTGCCCCTGACTCTGTGTATGTCTGCATGCGCTCTCTGAGTTTGTCCTGCAGGTACTCCTGGTTTTTCCATATGTGGTGAATTGGTGGATCTAAATCGCCCATCCTGTTCCCTGTGATATACTGGTATCCTATCCATGGTGTCCCCCTGCCCTGTGCTTCCTGGAATATGCCCTAAGCTCACCATTACCTCATAACAGTGGTTCACAAAATTTATACCTTATACTGCATAATATCTCATAAAATATTAGGCTCTCCTCTTATTATCATTATGACCAATGTCATAAAAGGAGATACATTTGTGTTCCACTAGAGGGAGCTGATGCACCATTAGTGGTTTGAGACCATTGTCATATACTGAATAAGTGGTTGATGGATGGATGGATGAGTGTTTTGGGGGAAATCATTGGTATGAATACCACAGATGTATAACTGTTAAATGGACCTACTGGGCCCAGGAGAAATAATTAAATTGAAATTCAGCACAGACTCTATCTGAGTTTTTAAACCCCATGTTGAATAGACACATGGTGTGTGTGGTCTGTCATTATACAGGCAAAGTTAATATGTGATTCTTCCCTTGTCAGGTGATAAGCAGGAAGAGGGTGTGCTGGTGGCCACAGATGGGGGGCGCTGCGACGTGGATCTTGGCGGGAGGCGGCGCCACACCGTGTTCTGGGACGAGACACCCTCTGAAGTGCGCCGTTGTACCTGGTTCTACCGAGGGTCGAAGGACGGCCGCTACCTGCCCTACCCCGAGGAAGTCAGCGAGAGCCTGGAGGCGAGAGCTTTCCCCCTTACAGCCGCTCAGCCGACGCTCGTTTACTTACCTACAAGCGTCACCGGTCATGCATGCTGTAAATATAGGCTGCTTTCCATAAGTAGGCTGATTGACCTAGAATTCATGGAAAAATACTACGAGACTCATAAAGTGTGCACTCGCTTCCTCAGGAGGCCTACATGATCGCATACACACTGGGCGAGTGGAAGAGAACGCTGAAGTTATCCACCGAAGAAGTGGTCGTCTTCCACAGCCCACAGGTAACTCCAGGATCACTGTCTACCATCATCCTTCTCAGCTGACCGTAACGGCGTTGATTGTGTTATGCCTTGTGAAAGGTTGTGGTGTAAAATGCTTAGATATTTCTCAAAAGCCAGGGTTTGGCTATTGCCAAAGGTTAATTGAGTATTTGAAATAAATTTCTCTTCGTTCAAACCCTCATTCTCTACTCACTCATTTTCTACATTTGGTTGGCGATTCGTTCGTGAAAGTTCATAGAAACGTCTGGCTGTAGTGTATCTTCCCACAACACGCCTGGGTCCAGTGGCGCCGTCTATGTGAGGTTGATGCGTCTTCCTCTCTCGTTCAGCTAATAACGCAGCACCGACCCGTGGCCGGTCATGCTGGGGACTGGCCCCCTCCCCTGCCGGAGCACACAGCAAAGTCCAGCGCCATCAAGAGGGGGGTGGACAGCATTGCAGTTGACATCCCAGAAGGTAAAAACCGAGTTTGCATGGGTTGTGTGCCAGGCTGGGGTCACTGGAGGCCAGTATTTTTCTTATTTAGTGCCTCCCTCCATCTTGGCAGGCCTGGAGCCTTGAGCCCAGCCCCAGCAGCACAGGGCACAGGGCACAGGGCACAGGGCTAAGTTACAGCCTGGATGAGTTTCCCCAACAAACCCACACAGCCATGCAAGGCAGGCAGCTTAGAGGTGCCATTTAACCTGTATATCTTTGGAATGAGGAAGGAAACTAGAAATTAGCCAGAGGAAACCTGTGCAGGATATTTAGAACGTGCAAAGTCCGCACAGGCGGACGGAGCAGAGGTGGGATTCAAACCCCCAGCCCTGCAGGTATTAGGGAGCCTTGCATTATGTGTGACCTTCTGCCGCTCCAACTAATATTTTAGTATTTGATTCAGGAGAGTCCGTGATGGTGGACCATCTGGTGTTCATGGTGCACGGCATCGGGCCAGCCTGTGACTTGCGCTTCCGCAGCCTTGTGCAGTGTGGTGAGTGATCCCGACCTTTCACTGCTCACCTTCAACTTAACTTTACTAAACTATTTACTACACTTAACTTTGTAACACTATTGTATAAAAGCACCTAACTTGAATTGCTGCAGATATTAGGTCTGACCTACTCGCCACCCCAACCTTTACCAGGAGAAGGAAAATTTAATGTTGCTGTTATAACGACTGGAATTTTCTGGAGGTTTGTTTGGGGTCGGATGACTGAGCCTCTGCCTCCCCGCAGTGAATGATTTCCGGGGAACCTCCCTTCGGCTGCTGGGCAGCCACTTCAGGCAGTCGCTGTCCAGGGGGGCTGTGGGCCGTGTGGAGTTCCTCCCGGTTAACTGGCATGGCGCCCTGCATGGAGATGCCACTGGGGTGGATGAGTAAGGGCCACACTCTCTTTGGAGGAGGATGGAAGTGTGTGTCAGGCTGATGCGCCTGAAGCAGAGGTGAAATGTGTCAGGAATGAAATTCAAGGAGCTCAGTGTTGGAAATGGCTTTGGATCAGGAACTGAACACAACGTGGCTGTTTATTGGTTAATGTTAGCTATCCCATGAGTCCCTGCTTTGCAGCTTAACCTAGAGCAGCCCAGTGATTTAAAGGGCTAAAAGTCTGATTTTATGCCCCCTCCCCCTCCATCAGGGACATCCAGCGAATCACATTGCCAAGCATCAGCCGCCTGAGGAACTTCACAAACGAGACTCTCCTGGACATCTTCTTCTACAACAGCCCCACCTACTGCCAGACTATCGTGGACACAGTGGCCACTGAGCTCAACCGCCTGTACCACCTCTTCCAGCAGCGGCACCCAGACTTTGCTGGCCATGTGTCGGTGTTGGGGCACAGCCTTGGTGAGCGCCCCCTACCATAAAGCCGTGATACTGCAGCCGTGTAAATGGTGGATTAAGACCTAAAATTCCACACTCGTATTTTCAAAATAAAAGAATGGCCATTTTGACAAATACTGTAAGGACAAAAGTATTGGGACACACGTATTAATCATCGAATTTAGGTGTTTCGATCAGGCTCATTGCTACTGGTGTATAAAATCTAGCCATGCAGTCAGGCGTACAAACATCTGTGAAGGAATGACCTGTTCTGAAGAGCTCAGTGAATTCAAGTGTGGTACTGTGATAGGATGCCATCTTTGCAATGCGTCAGTTTGTGAAATTTCTTCCCTGCTAGATATTCCACAGTCAACCGTAAGTGGTTTTGCTGCAAAGCGCAAGCAGAAAATAACTGAGTGGGGTGGCTGAGTGCTGAGGTGTTTGGTGTGTAAAAGTTGCCGACACGCTGACTCCGTAACTGCAGAGCTCCAGTCTTCCTCTGGCATTAACCCCAACACAAACACTGTGTGCGGGGAGCATCATGGGAATTCCGTGAAGCTGCATGCAAGCCTCACATCACCAAGCAAGATGCCAATTGTCGGATGCAGTGGTGTAAAGCACACTGCCACTGGACTCTAGAGCAGTGGAGACGTGTTCTCTGGAGTGACGAATCACACTTCTCTGTCTGGCAGTCCGATGGATGAGTCTAATTTTGGCGGTTGCCAGGAGAACGTTACTTTCTTGACTGCATTGTGCCAAGTGTAAAGTTTGCTGGAGGGGGGATTATGGTGTGGGTTTGTTTTTCAGGGGTTGGGCTTGACCCCTTAGATCCAGTGAAAGGAACTCATAATGCTGCAGCATTCGAAGCCATTTTGGACAATTTCATTCTCCCAACTTTGTGGGAACAGTTTGGGGATGGCCCCTTCCTGTTCCAACATGACTGCGCACCAGTGCACAAACCAAGGTCCATAAGGACATGGATGAGCGAGTCTGGTGTGGAGGAACTTGACTGGCCTGCACAGAGCCCTGACCTCAACCTGATAGAACACCTTTGGGATGAATTAGAGTGGAGATTGTGAGCCAGGCCTTCTTGTCCAACATTAGTGCCTGACCCCAAAAATGCTCTTCTGGATGACTGGTCAAGGATTCCCACAGATACACTCCATAATGTTCTGGAAAGCCTTCCCAGAAGAGTGGCAACTGTTATTTCTGCAAAGGGGGGACCAACTCCATATTGATGCCTGTGAATTTAGAATGGAGTGTCATAAAAGTTGCTGTGGGTGTAATGGCCAAGTGCCCCAATACTTTTGTCCATATAGTGTATATTTTAATAGCTGCAGGACTTTTAATGTGAATGTGCACTGGATGTGTTTAGGTTCCCTGATACTGTTTGACATCCTGACCAATCAGCAACCAAATCCTTGGAGCTCTTCTGGTTCACAGGTTGGTCTTCCATTACCTTTTTCTTTTGCCTATGAATTGGTTGACTGCAGGGTCCCACTCTGCCAGAGAAGTAACTCTTATGAATTGTGTGCGCCTTTAAAAAAATAGAAATCTCAATTTAAAATATTTCTAGACTAAAGTTTTCAGATTATTTTTTTCTGATTGTAATGGACAAAAAACAATTGCAATGTTTACGTAAAAGTATTAGCCACATAACATGTAGTTTAAGTTGTAAGAACTGAGTGTTATAAGATCATGATCGTGAAAGCTAAAGCAACGGAAACGTAACCGGGATGTATGTGTTATGCCGCCCTCTAGTGTTAGGATAGTAGAACCATATCAGCTTTGTTCTACTGAATGTATCTGGAAAATTTACTTTGGATAGGAAATAAACGAGTCAGAATGTTAATGACGCAGTGTTTGTTTCTGGCCCCTGAATTATGCTGCCTAGTGGTCAATTCTAGTCCTTTTCTTTGCGGACTGCATTCCTGTGTCTCTTTCTGCTCCAGACAGAAAGCAACAATGATTCTGACCTTCCAGACACCAAAAGTCTGGAGGAGCTGCTGAAGAATTCTGGATTAGAGGAGTATGCCAGCCTCTTTCAGAGGCATCAAATGGACCTCGAGTCACTGGTGGGTGTAGCCATATGTGTCATGTGACTGTGCGCTCGTGAAGGATGTGTCGCTGCCTATTGGTTCAAACGCTTTTGTCGCTGAGGTAGGCCCTGTGTTCCGAGAGCGACCTGCAGGCCCTGGGAGTCCCTCTCGGACCATGCAAGAAGATCCTGAACGCAATCAAAAAGAAGACCATAGCAGAGGTCAGACACAAAGCATTTCCACTCCCCCATATGCCGCCCACACGCGGCTGCCTCCCGCAAATATTACACGGCTGAGCTAAATGGATTGCAGGGACTCTCTTGGCACCCGGGGTGAAAAATGGGGCTTCATTGTGCATTGTCCTGCCTCCCCAGATGAGGCCATAGGAAGCCTTCTGAAAGGCCCATTGTTTGGGCCACTGTTTGTAGCTCCTCCGCGTTCTGGCTCCCCACCCCTCCGCAGATGCTCAGGGCCGGGGCCCAGCTGCAGGACCGCGGAGTAACAGAAGCAGTGGCCTCCCGCAGTGGCACCGCAGGAGCCTCTGTGCACGCAACCATCCCTCAGGTCCTCTCCACCACCAACCCTGTGAACTACAAGTACCTGAACGTTGGGATTGGGCAGGTGAAGAGTTGTATGCATGTGTATCAATGTCAGTGCTCGTTTTCCTTTAAGTTGCTAAGATCAGGACTTGAACCAATAACCATCTAGTTATGAGTCCCAGTGCTTATAGGTGTGTATAACAGAGCTCCTCCTACAGGTGCTGGTGTGCTACCCCAGGCTGAACTTTGAGCCAGAGAACTTCTTTGCATTGGGCTCTCCCATTGGGATGTTTCTCACAGTGAGGGGACTCAAGCACATCGACCCCAGCTATAAATTCCCCACTTGTGGAAGCTTCTACAACATCTACCACCCAGTATGCCTCTTCGTCCATGGTGGCTGCTTAGCTGGCCTATCAGGACACTTGTGTACAGTAGTTTATTTGCAGTGTTCCAGCTATAAGGTTTCTGCTGTGTGCTGCCAGTTTGTTTTGTTTCAGGACCCTCATCAGGTAGCAATGAACTTATTTCTATGAAAAAGTTTTTAAAACAAGCCACTGCTATATAAATAATGAAGTTTCTATATTTTGGAGGGAAAAAGTGATCATCTTTGTATGACCCATTGCTGGATAAGTAGTTTGGATGGATGGATGGATGGATGGCGATCCATGATGTAATCCCTTAATAGATGGGCTGTAAACTATATGCAGAGGTCAGCAGTCCTAGTGTACAGTTTTGTATCCATTAATTTGAGATCTTGTTCCACCCTCCCCGGTGCAGTTTGACCCCGTGGCATACAGGATTGAGCCCATGATCTTGGGCCGTGATGTCGAGGTCGAACCGATGCTCATTCCCCATCACAAAGGCAGGAAGAGGATGCATATTGGTGAGCGCGCTCGGAACGACATCACACCGTGCAGGGTGGGGGTGGGGCGGCGGCACAACATGACCTCATACCGGGTTTGCTTCACCAGAGCTGCGGGAGAACCTGACACGGATGAGTTCTGACCTGCTGGGGTCTCTGCGCACTGTCTGGCAGGTCCTCTCAGGGGGACCTGTCCCTGCTCTGCCCCCAGTGGAGGAAATCAGAACTGCAATGCATCACACCCTCGAGAACGCAAATGGTGAGAACTTGGCCTTTTCCAGAATTTTCTAAACATCGCTGGGCTTCCTTGAGAACGGAATCTAACAGACATATTTAGGTGTCTGTGCTAAATATAAGTCGGAGGATTGGTTCCAGTTTCTTTGAAACCACTGCCTTTAAAGCCATATATGGAGACATGGCTGATGAAGTTAATCCTTCTCTGTCGATTACTGAAGGAGATGATGTTTGGAAATACTTCACAAAATTGCCAAAGCAATTGTGAAATGACACTGCCGGAACTGTGGATCACTGAATAACGTTGTATAAAAGAAAAATGAATAAAACTAAATAAAAGCAAACAATATAAACAGAACTTTATATTACTGGATGTGACTTGTACACACTGAAAGAAAAATTGTTCTGACCTGTCCGCTGTCCGTTACGTGGATACCCTTAATTGTCTGGTTTTTCGAATGTTCTGGGTAGCAGTGAAACAAAAGAGGGTGAATAGAAGTCTGGAGGTTTAATTTCTTTATTTCTGTCTGGGTATGAAAACTGCGAAGAAAAAAGTGCAGAAAAAATATGTGCGTTCACAGGTAAGTACTCTGTGCTGTGACATTAATGTTCCAGTGATGGATTGATCACATAAAATACGTAAGTGAATGGGTTTTAAAGGTAAATTGTAGATCAGTTGTGTGTTTTTTTTTGTTTTTGTTTTTTTATGCAGCTTTCATTTGACTGCAGGGACTGTCTGAGGAGTTGTTTGTTTCTGCTTTCTGTGGTCCTGACAGGCTTGCCGTGTCTCATGGTCGCTGTCTCTTGATGAACATTGCGATCTCGGTATTCGCTCTCGCAGATCCATGCTAGTTCCTTCCAGTCTGCAGTCTTCTGAAATGTTTCCAATCCACACGCTCCCCTTCCATTCTCCGAAGCCCCCACCCCCAGCCCGTCATGTACCGCAGGTCACTCCGGAAACGGCCCAAGCGCCGCCGTGTCTGCCGGCTCCTGGGAAAGGGGCTGCGACATCAACGTGGGCATGCTGAATGGCGGGCGGCGCATCGACTATGTGCTTCAGGAGAAACCCATCGAGAGCTTCAACGAGTACCTGTTCGCCCTTCAGAGCCATCTCTGCTACTGGTGAGAATGGGGACCTAAAGTGTTCTGGACACACGACTTTCACAGGCTGCCTTTCCCAAACATTACTACTTCCTCAGCACTGAGTAGGACCTCAGTTTTGTGTGTCTTTTGCTCAGCATAAATCCAGCTGGTATCCATCACAACTGAGACATAGTTAAAGACCAACATAAGCATTTTGTCTCTTTGACCATCAAGGTGGTAACATGGTGCAAGTAGCTCAGTGGGCAGCACTGGAATGTCACATGTCTTATATTGGGATTTGAATCCTTGTGTGTGTGTGTGTGTGTGTGTGTGTCTCGTTCTCATGTCCTCCCTGTGCTTATGTAGGCTTCCTCTGGCTATTCCAGTTTCCTTCTTCAAGTTGTCTTTATGAGCGTTTTGCTTCCTGTGATGGACAAACATCCCATCCAGGGTGTCCTCTGCTGCATCCCCTGTGCTTCTGGAAGAAGCTGCAGCTTCACTGAGACCTTGTCCTGGATCGGAGGTTAAGGAAAGTGAACGGATGGGAGCATTTTCAGCTGAGATGCATTTTCGCTCTTTCGTTGCAGGGAATCGGAAGACACCACTCTGCTTGTGCTCAAGGAGATTTATGCAAAGATGGGGGTCTACTTTGGCCAGACATAACTAGACTGAAACGGGAGGGTGAACGGTTGTCCAGTAGGAGCACTGCGAATGGCATCAGACTCCCTCGCCCCAGAGGATTGTGGGTAAAATGCTCCACAATGCCACCAGTTTTATTAGCCCTGTGGCACCATGGATAATTTTCTAGGAATTTCTGTTTTGGCTTAATTTGTCATGAAATAGCACATTCCGAATTGGGAAAACATTTATCCTCTGGCTTTGCATTTCAGCCCAAAATGGATATTTTCATAGGAATTTTTATGCGTTTTGCACAAATGCATTTTCATAAACTCAAGTTCTTCACATGTTCTTCACATAAAAATGGGCAAAGCTCTAAAATCAACTGTTATTTTTTTCTTTTTTGCTTGTTTGCATACATTTTGTAAAATCACATTTTAAACTATCATTAACTTAATGATTAAACATAAACATATGAAATGGTATGAACATGTACTTCACATTCCTCCGCCTTTGCCTAATAGTAGGAATGTTTTTATAGTAGCAGCACCGGAAGCCAGAAAAGGCTGAGCCCCCACCCCCCGCAGCCATGTAGTGTACAGACCGCGGCCCCCGGGGGCCGGGATTCTCCTGCCTGATGCTTGTCCCCTTTGTTTCCGCCACACAGCCCCTGTTATTCTTTGCTTTCCCAAGCTGTTTAATTGCGGCAGGCCCTGTTTGTAACACACACACACACACCCTGAGCGCATGACCTTTTCTGTTTAATGAAAGCATATAGGAGTGAAGTTACATATGTCTGAAATAGGTTACAGTTCTATCAGGTCTGTATGCACCAGGCAAGTTTCTCCTAATTTTCTAGTGATCACATTGAGTGAGTGGATTATGGTGGCATGTGGCATTTAGTCCAGATCGCCCTGCTCTCTTAGGGAGGGTGGTGTAGCCAGAAACCTACAAGCACAAGCCCTTACTGTAGAGCAGGGTGGGGATCCTGATCCATGGAGGGCCGGTGCTGGTTTTTGGGATGGCCTCTCAATCAGCCAATAATAAAGCAGCGGTTATCAGCTCCACACCTGGGGACTCTCTGTTATTGGCTGATTGAGAAGTCATCCCACCCCTGCTATAGAGTTAAGGGTAACCAGATAATCCATGTCAGGGAGGGCACTTTGAGTTAGGACAGGATTTGTAAATTACCATTTCAATTTTAAAAAGTCCTGGATTTCACTTCAGCACCGAGTTTTTGCTGTGTGCTGATTGGTCAGTCTCCTGAAATCATGCACGTGTCACTAAAGTTAAAGTGAAACAGCTGGATGAGTCTTTCAATCAAGGAAACAAACCTGTCAGAGCACAAGAAGAACTGAACTATTTTGCCAAGCACAGGAGTTTTTCAGTTTTAAAGTAGTTTGTAAAACAGGAGTAACTCAGAGTCCCTCCTGACATGGATTATCTGGTGAACCTACGCTGAGATGTTATTCATGTGTCTCAGCTTTACATACCCCCTCAGACTATCAGTGTCTCGTCATGTTCCATTTCAAAATGTGTGTTAAATGAACCACAGTTCTCTCAATCAATGGAAAAGAGAATATTCTGAGAGCTACTGCAACTTGTTTATATTTAAACCAAGCTATATCTGTTTCTGTCTTTATGAGAACATACAGTAGATAATTAAAGGACATTCCGCAGTAAGCCTCAATCATCTAAGGTTGCTTTTGGTTGAATGTATGCCTGGAATAAACTTGGACTCCATTTATTCCCTTTTCCTAACTTTTCCTCTTCATGGTTTTGTTTCATTTTGGCCCTGGTTTTACTCCAAATAAACACACGTAATTATTTTTTTAATTTAAATTAAAAAAAAAAAATCTTGGTATATGTTACCGACGGGCATTTCATTCATTTCCTTTTTTTCCCAACTGAATACGCCTCACAATACAAAACACTTTCCTTTCAAAAGAAGAATTCAGCTCCCTCCCTTCCTCCTCGATAAACCTGCAGCCAGTAGCCGGATGAAGGGGAATTTAACCTCGTGCCTCCATAAAAGTCTGACGTAACATTTTAACATCTAATCTATGAGACCGACTTATTGGATATTTTATTTTTATTAAGATCTCCATTTTATTAATCGAACTAAATGCATGTATTGTTCCGAGTGGTATATTGACGGAAAGGATCGAACGCTGAGTTTTTGGAAATCAAACAGTTACCCGGTAAGTAAAGCTGTAAATTACCTTGATTATACGTGAGCCGCTCGTCTGCTCCTGTACTATTGACTTTTTGTAAGTTCGTTTTCCAGACGCTATACCTTATGCTTAGTTGGGTGACAAAATAACTTCAAATTACCGCTTTAAATCAAGGCTTTGTTAACCATTCAATGGAATACTGGAAAAATATTGGTTGCCTATAATTTCATCTTTGAATAAACATATTTTTGTTTTTATTTATATATACGTCAAGTATGAAACAGTGTGTAAAGTTCATTGCCAGTATGAATTTGTGAAATGAAATAGTAGTATGAATAATTGCGTAAAGACGTAATCGGATTAAGAAGTTTTCCATTGTTTGGAGGAAATAATACCGCTGTTGTTAGGAAAGACGATCAACATTCTCATGGAGGAGCGTCGGTGGGGAAAGAAGCCGCCGTGAAAGGGGCTGGACCCCAGCAATGCTGCACATCTGGCCGGACTCGCTGCATCCGGGACTTTGTAATATTATCGTAAATAACTAACAGCGGCTAAGAAAGCTGGAGATATTCATTGCTGATGGTGACTTTTCCTGTTTTACCTGGACGGATCGGTCACATTCTTGGCCGCACGGAGACCGAATAATCGCGGAGGTCTGCTCCAGGCTGCTCTCCACCTGAAATCACTGTATCGCACTTGTTAAACACCTTTAATTTCACTTTGTTAAACGGCATTGCTTTGAATCTTCCTAAAGCAGGTCAGTTCCAGCTCCGTTATTTCTTCTCTTTCTCCAAAGCAATCTCTCACAACAGTGATACTCCGAGGATATAGTGTGACTCACTTCCCTGATGTGGGGAGCGTTGTAACGGCGACTCATCCATGCTGGCAGCCGCTAAACAGCTGGTTGGGGCTCGTGCTGCAGTGAATGAGCGATCGCGGCGCCCGTCCCCTCCTGACGTCATTTTCCACGTAAAACATCTGTCAGGAGCTTTTGCCTGGCAAGAGGATCTCTTTAAGTAAAAAGTATATTTAAAAAATCTGCGTTTTTCAGGGTTCGAGCAGAGAAGAGTGGAGTAGGTTTACAAACCCTACAAGGTTTGTGGCAAACAAGTTGTTTAGTGTAGCTGTAGGCGCAGTGGGCTCGTCTTTCTTACCCGGTAAGTGCTTCTTACTTGTGTAATTCCCTGATGTCCGATTTCTAAGAGTGTTTTTCACTTCCATGCAATCCCAATGGTTTCATATTTTAAAAGCTTGATAAAATATGTTAGGTGGAGCCCGGTAATAAAACCCTGTCCTTTTAAATGCCTTTCCATATTTGGATAAAAAAAAATGGGGAAGTGAGTAAATGTAATCCTGTATGAGAGTTTGGAGGTTATTTTGTGCCCGCCGTCTATAAGATAGCCGAAGTGGACCATTAATTTGAAACAGTAAAACAGCAGACAGTAATTTAAGGATAAAATTAAGGAGTACATTTCTCATCTGATAATGTATCGTACAATTTAAGGAACACTCGATATTTAGAAACTGCTTCCGCTATTTGCAGCCCAGATCTTGCGAATGTATAGTTATAATAGTAACGGAGAAAATGCGACGATCCATAGCACTTAATTAATGTGAGCCAGTGGCGGTATGTATGGGTTTTAGCCGGGAAATGAAACTGGGATTTAGAAGAATGAGATCTCCTTAGCGATTATTACGGCTGTGCTTAGTGCAGGGCAACAAACTGAGCGTCTATTCAATCTGGGGTGGGGAGGGGGTGGCATGGGCGTAAATTACTGGAGGGATGTGACCCCCCCCCCCCTCCCAATAATCTAAACCGGCTAATACAATCCCCACAATAATCATGTTTCCCCCTAAATGGATGGAGATTGCAACCCACCCAATGTTCAAACCAAAGTTACACCCTTGGCAGGTGGGAACGTTAAAGTTTGTCGACCAGGGTGGGGCATGATAAAGGTTGTTGACCAGGGGCAGTCAGGGTGACAATCCATTGAGTGGGCAGACGTCCCACCCACAGCCCTGGCCCTGTATTACATCATTTGTAATGGTTTGTGGGAAGACTTCCTGAACATTGCTCATCGCGCATGGGAGTCGGAGAGCTGCTGTCAATTTGTGGGAGACGCCTGGAAAGAGAGGTGGGATGTCTGTCATTCGCACAACACCACACATCCTTCTTTTAGAGTCTTAAGGGATGGTCCCTTAACAAATTATGGAAATCAATGCTCTCTACATTTGTCTTTGATAAATATGGTAGGCTTACATGCCAATACTAATCAGCCAACTTGTGGGCTGAGCTCAAATCCGAAACATTGTCACAGACGCTTGTGGTATCAGATTATTTTATGTCTGATTGTATTGTTTCAGAGCTGGCCAGAAACTAAAGTTAGCGACTTAAGTGATTTTGTGGTTAGCAAATGGTTGAAGTCGAGAACAGTACATGTCTTTCTCCCAGTTTAACTGTCTTCAGTTTTTATTGAAATATAGATTTAATTTTCAGTGTTACAAAGACTAATAAGAAAACACACTTACGAAAAGGTAGCGTGAGAATGCATGCAGCAGAGTCAATCTGCCTTATGAGCACGTTGATTGCATCAATTCTGGGCACATTTGTCATAATTTAGTTGTAACGTCATGTGCTGATTTACATATAGTTTGGCACTCAACTGTGAAGGAGACGTGGAAGATAATTAGGCTCAAACGTAAATAGTGACAGCATCTCAATTCCTCTGGGCTAAAGATTAGCAGTAGCCCACCATAGAGTGGCTGGGGCTGCCTGCCGCCCTTCGTGTTGACAGCCGGGTCTGACACACACGTTCATTGCTAACTGGGATGTCAGCCAGTCTGCCCACTGTGTCACATGTGACATTATCAGGCACTGGGTTTGAGGGTGGTATTGCATGTGATGGGGCGTATTCCTTGTGGTCAAAATAGTTTTTATAGGATTTGGTTAGTAGGCCTAAATGACACGTCATTGCTAGGAATTTTTGTGAATAAACGCCATTTAATCAATGCAGTCATAATTCTAATTTCTCCTCTACTCAGGCTGTGACTTTTTTCATTGTCACTCTCTTGCATGATATTACAAAAGACGGAGGGAAACAGTTTGTATCTCAATTCATCTTACTAGTATCACTGTTACTGGCACTGCAGATGAACAGTGACATTCTGATGTAGCCCAAATAGATTATCAGCGCCCTTGTTATTTGGTAAATTTGTGTTGTATCTCCCTTTCTCAACACCAGGGGTCAGGCTTTCCCCGTCGCTGGCTTTAATCTCTATTCTACAGCGCACTACGTTCTGCACAATGTGGCATATCTAATCCCCTGAACGGCGTAGGAGGGATTTAATACGATGAACTCTTGCACGTATTTGTTATACGCCGTGTACAATAGATCCAGAGTTATGCGTGTTGATACAAATATTGCTGCAAACAAATCATTTTACATTTCTGGTTCATTATCCTTGATCCTTGTTTTGATTAAGGCGAAAGGGTTTTGCTTTTACGCTTTAGTTGTGGTACTTAAATACTTTCGGTGAGCATAGCACAGTATGCATCTTAATAAACTTGCTGGCTACTTTAAAAATACTGACTTCTACTTGTCCTGTTATGTATCACTGGCACTCTATAGGAGATAAACGAGTAAGCGTTGCATTGTACCAAGTACATATGACATTAAACTTGAACTGAAGTAGTTTAAAATGAAACTCTGGTTAAATCTGAAATATATTCCCTAAGGTGCAGGGGGTACTGTAGAGACCACGCGGGCTCTGTCTTAGCAGAAGCGTAATCACCATGTTTTAATTCCGTGCCGGATTTCTAGAGCTGTGGCCAGTACTACGAAGCGGGGTTACTGGCTTATCGGGGTAACTTGTCAGACTACCTTAAATCCAACAAGTTACCCCGATAAGCCAGTAACCCCGTTTCGTAGTACAGGCCACAGGACACCGAGCGAATGTTGTTGATGTTTGGGTTGCGACCAGTAAATCAGGGCTTGCAAGTGACTCGCGCACCGGGCAACATGATCACAGATGGCCTGGCTGGGGCGCGATATGCTTCCTCCCCACTGACCTGGCTCCCTTTGTGCTTCTGTCCCAGATCGGAAAAGCGTTCAGTCGGTCACTAATCACTCTTGGCAAGACGCAAGCAAATGGGTGATATACTGTATATAATAGATTAACGGCACAGATAATTGTGAAATTATTCAGCCGTTTCAATGTTATTGTCATTTTGCTTATTCAGTGACTTAAGTTGTTAGCCGAGGATAGGGTGAATACATAAGCGAGTTTCATTACTTCGTTTTCCTTTATGTGTTTTTTGGGAGGGACTTTACCTTCTAGCTAGATCAGATATGTTTTCATTACGTCAAAGTGATAGAACCGGTTTGAACGTGAGAGTTCAATTAGAGCTGACGTCCAGCTGGTTTCAGAGTGTTGTCTGGACAAGCACAGAAGTCCTTGTCGTTTTTCCTAAAGTTTGATGAATGCCGTCCATTTTCTCAGCATTTAAAATATCATTAACTATATTGACTCCATCCTCTTATCATAATTATACCGTATATGCTGCTCCTTCCATCTCTCACCGAATCGAATCCCTGCGGTCTTTAAATGTCAGTGTCATCACGCTATCAATTCTGCTAGAGGTACCTTAAATCTGTACTTTATATTTTTAAGGTCACTTACCAGCATAGAGTATAACACGACTGGATATTTAACTCTCATCTCCCGTTTGGCAGTTTGATTCATGCCCCTATTCATCCTCTGTCATTTCTGAAGTCTATGAACATTGTATACCTGCGTATCAGTGACACAATGTGGGAAAGAGATAGTGTTTACACAAGTGATTAACTTTCTTTAGCCGGGTGTGTTTCCTTAGCTATGCAAGGCTGTTATTCCATATTATTAACAGAAACATGAGCCGTGCATCTTAATTTAACTGGAATCTAGATGTGTGTGAAAGAGTGAGTAGAAAAGTTACATTCAAGACTGAAGCCTGGTTCTGTATGACTTCACCCTAAACTGTGCTCAAATCCATCTCAACTCTGTTTTTGTCGTCCTTTCTGACTCACGCTCACGTCTTTATTGTGCTGTACAGCCACTGTGCTGTGCAAGTCATAGTTTTGGCACACTTGCTGTACCTGTTTTTATAATAGTGGGAAGGAGCTGTAGAGAGTGACCTTGGGGCATTTAGAAAAGAGGGAGGGGGGGGCAGACCCATCAGGAAAAGTGAGCAGGATGAATCTCGCATGCATGTATGTCTAACCCCCCCCCCCCCGCCCCAACCCCCACCCCGCTCTGATGGCTCCGTCATCACTCTCGAACGCCATAGTTCGAGACCCGCAGACTCAGATGGGTAGATTTGAGAAGTGTGTCATGTGGTAGAGTTGGAGGAGGAGCAGGGGAAAAAAGAGGAGGAGAAGGAGGCGGAGACTGAGGAGGCAGTTACACGCACGGGTAGCCCTGGCTGGGACGTTGGGGGGAGGGACTGACGGAGCTGGCAGGGGATCAGAGCTTGAATGCTGTCAGACGCTGCGACGCTGATGCAGTAGCAGCAGAAGCGGCCACCTGGAGCACCGAGTGCCAGGGGACGGAGGCTGAGGGCCCCCCGACCCTGAGGAGCCGAGCTGTCAGCTGCGGGCCGCAGCACCCCCGGGGAACACTCACGCTCACACTCACTCGCGCCAACGCTCACCCGCTCACCTGCACATCTATCCCGTGACGGGGGTCCGCACTGTCGCGATGGGAGGATCTCTGACCCACCAGAAGAAGACCCCAAGGGCGTCGGGCTCCTCCAGACGCAAGAGCAACAGCGTGTGAGTGTGCAAAGCTGTTAATCTCTCCCGGTACATCATGCCCTTCCACCCGCAGGTGACCTCCTTCGTTGCTGTAACAGCTGTCACACTATTTCTCAGTTATGAAGAACTTCTCCGACCTCTGCCACGCTTCGTCGGTGAGCTGTCCCATCCGCTGTGGACTGGGGCCCGGGTTTCTATGCCCAGAGCTTCCCTCTGCAGCTTGTGCTGGGAGCAGGATTGGTGATGTCTGCCCCGGTCTGTCTGGGCTGCATTGTGGGCTCGTTTGATCATAATGGAAATGGACTTTGATCGCTCTCATGTTCTGTTTTATTGCTGCTCTGAGAACCTGCAACTTTATCTCAAAGCTGCCCTTAAAGGAAGCCTGTATTTACCAAGGTGTGCGAACAGGTTGCGCCTTATAAATCTGGGCCGTTTTAACTGTGTCAGTGTCTAAATCGTTGTATTCTCTGTCAACAGATGAAACCTGCCACTCTTTGAAGCAGTAGAACAGGTTGTCCTGCACTCAACACGCAGGTCTTTCCCTAAAAATGCATGATAGCTAATGCAGAAGAAAAAAAAAAAACAAACGCGCAGGTTCTGGGTTAGTTTTGCCGGCAGAAGCTGCTGCGTCAGTGACTCCGTGTGTGTTTTTGTTTGTGTGGACAGTCGCACATATTGATCTGTATCTTAAAGTGTCAGTCAAGGAGCAATTACAGATCTCATTATCAGACGGTGGTTTGGCTGTGATGTGTGACCATGGGTGACTGGCTGGTGGGTGTGGCAGCTGCATCTCCTGAACCTGCTTGTCGAGTGTCTAGACTGTTACCACGTCTGATTTTGGATCAGTTTTCACTGATCCCCTTTCTTTCTGTGTCATTCAGCTGGTCTGACATCAGTGCATCGGGGCTTGTGCTTAGCAAACTTCCAGAACTCTCTAGGACTTGGAGGACTAGGAGCAAAAAAATAAAGATCTAGCTTTTAAACAGAATGCATTTAATAAGATCTCTCGCTTTATAAGATTGACTGCCATTTTTTTTAGGCATTTAGTAACTATATGTAATGAAAATGCGAATATTCAAATTTTTCTCTTTCGTGTGCTTCATTTAGCTTCAGGACAAAACAACCTGACTATACTGTTTGTTTTTTTTTAAATTAACTGAATTTGCATTTATAAAAGACTGGTTGTTCTTCATTTTGAATGTATCTAATGATTATTTAGCACTGTGTTTGAACCCGATTGGTCCCTCAAGAATTTCTGAATGTTGACAGTGAGCCTATAGGGAGAATCGGCTCTGCAGACGCAGGGAAAGGAAACATTCAATCACGGTTTGCCCTCCTTTTCCTCCTCAGCGAAACGGTGGCAATTTTCACCGATTCTTCTGGTCTAATTTGTTCTCCTGTCTCCTATCCTGACCCAGTATTTAGTGCGTGACACTGACTGACTCTGAAAAAACTGCATCGCTCAGGCAGTAAACCTCAGTATTGGAACTGTCCTCCATGTTTTGCTTCTCCACAGAATTTCCAGTAATTTTATCTCTGTTGCTAAGATGTGTAAGATTAAGATGTTGCGTGATACAAAATATAGCATTCAAAAATATGATAAAAACAAAACATAAAATAGAAATGTAGTGTATCAATACAGGTATATCTGAACAGTACTGGGTAGTAATGTTACTGGGGAATACTTTGTGTGCTCAGAGCCCTGGGTGATGAGCTTCCTCTGGAGGTCTAAGCTCAAGGCAGCCTCAGTGCTGGGATGTAGCTCTTGGAAACTCTTCTGAGTTAAACAACTGCACTTCTTATTGTCCAAGGAAAGTGTACAGTGTTTGCATAGTGTTTTAGCAACCTGATTGTCGTTTATGGTTCTCCTCTTCATGGCATCATTGGCTCCAGTTGGGTTGTATCAGGCTGTGACTAAGACCATACTGCAACCTGTGACTAAGACCATACTGCAACCTGACCTTCCATGGGATCCCATCACTATTAATAACATCCACTGCCAGCTACTGAGCAGCTCTGGTCTGAAAAAAAGCCATTGTCATCAGAGTCAGACGTCGTGCAGTAATGCGCAGTGATGTAGTGTTGGAGTAAGTGGGCTGATGCACTAACAATCCTCTTCTCTGCACCACGCAGCAGTGCACTATTTGCATGTTGGAATGCTAACTGTGCTTCTGAGAAGTGGCCACAATGTCTCCCTGTCTCCCGGCCGGCTCATTCGGATCAGCGCTGAAGCCTCGGCACCAAAAAGAGATGCTGATCTCTAATATGATCCCAGCGGTTGTCAGGCCGAACCGCATCCTGGCTTTCAGCTCGCTGTGGCTACTTCATGTCGCTTTTGAGCCGCCTAGTATGATAATTGAACCGGTTAAGCTTCCCCTTGTAGATCTCAGGTCTTTCTGTGATTTACAAAGAGCTGGAGAAGACTTACGGTCCACTTGGGCCGGTGTAGAGAGCCTGACATGTACTCTGTGCTCTTGGGCTGTCCACCAGCATGGTACCTCCTCTCTGCTTCTCAGTACAGGTCTCTGCAGCCATCTGGATTCTGAGCAGAACTGGAGCACACCTCTACACACGTGCCGCCCCCCGCCCCAACCCTGCTGCTCCTCCATTGATGGCCCAAGGGATCCTATAATTAATTTCTGCTGCTTTACACAGTGGGGCTACAGCATCCATCAGCCTAACTATGATGCTTGGCTGTGACGTGTAAGATGAAGGCTGGAAAAGGCCCCAGACTATCACATGACTCTTGTGCTTTCTTCTGGCGCCCTCTGGTGGACAGTAACACTCAGAGGCACTCATCTGGATAGAGGACGTTGCAATGGATCAGTTTAGTGCCGTTTAATTCTATACTTTTTTATGCTTCGAGAGTTATCACATTCAGTTGTCAGATATAAAGTATTCTGGGCTTTTAACAAGATGGGCTTGGCGCTTTTATTTATCAGAAGGAACTCTGATACAGGAGTCCTTGTGTTGCGTAGGCTGGTTCCGACCCTGTAATGCCATTTCCCGCCACTGCGTGTCTCTGTTCTGCTTTTTTTTGTGATTTATTTATCTCTTTCATATCCATTAGCTTCAGCTTATTAAGAACTTTCATGAGCTTCAGTGTGTAGCAGCAGGATTTTGCTGATGTGTTTGAATGTCTTATTTTTGTTTTTTGTAGTGTGACTTCGTATTTGTATACTTGTCAGCGGCTCAGCAGCAGAGTTTTTGCTGCAAGGGCTTTAAGTTGTAAATGGACTTGTTGATATTTTTAAAATCTTTAAGCTTTGAATTATGGGGGAAATGCGTATGTCTGTGTGTCAGATGTAATTTAGTCTTGGGATAAAAGAAATGACTGCCTATTAAGACATAAATTGGACGTAGGCTAGGTTTTTAAGAGTTCCGGTATGTTCCTGAGTCTGTCCTGAGTGAGACAGATAGCCTCAGCCCTTGTGGACAGAGAGCTCTGCCCAAACTTGCCCCCGTTCGCATCGCTTGCAGATAGAATGGCGGATATTGATGATCAGGTGTCCGGGATAGTCTGGAATCTGAGCCGCTGTGCATAGACACGAAGCAGCAGAAGGTTCTAGAAGCAGAGAAGCTGCAGGCCCATGAATATCTTCACATTATGTTTGAGGTGATTATGGAATAGGAGTGGGTTCTGTCCTGTTCATTAAACAAATGTGTAATTGTTCTAGGTGCTTGTTTGCCCTGTTTTACAGTGGTTGACGTAATATTTATGTTACACATTTTTCCTGCTTGAGAGCTTTATTATAGCACCATTGGTGTATTTACGAAACAGCAATGGTTTTTTTTAGGATAAATCCAGTTACCGTCGCATGTAATTTTTATGACCACTAGATGGCCTTTCTCCACTTCAGTTCCCAACATGGTTGAATATGTTTGGGGTTTGAGGTTTTGGAGACGAAAAGAAACAGCTGAGCATCTATTATCCAGATGGGTTTGACAATTATCACAGCAATTTTTTGCGGGGGGGGGGGGGGGGTCATCTTTACCTGTGGCGATATCATGACAGCTGGCCCACCAAAGAAAACATGGGGGGGTTTAACTACATATGAGGGAGTCTATTCTGTAGTATGGTGAGGTTATACCAGGCCACCCTGTCTGGCCCTAACTGGTTTGCATAGCCATAACTGGGAACTGTGGGAAAGAGAATGGAGCTTCAGCACATTATGCAGATCCACACCTTTGGTTTTTTTATTGCTGTTGTTTTTAATTTTTTCTGTCAGATATTAAAACTGTATGTGCGTCTAGAGTTGTGACAGAACTGTTGTACAAAAACAAATACAGAAGAAAAAATTGATTGTTATGGAAGTTCTGTTGGATTAAAGCAGCAGCTAAATTATCTGGGCAAAGTGGTCATATTTTTAGGAAATTTCTAGGCTGTCTGTAATTTTGTTGACTGTGCTTGGATAAGCGGCATCTGGGGGAATTTATGAATGTTCTTCCATTGTTGATACATTGTGGCCAGAAGAGCAGGATACAACTGTGGCATTTCCTGAAATACCCAGCATTCTCCAGGATGTGTCATTGTGACTAAAAATAGCGCTACCTTCTGCCTTGATGCTCACGGCATCAGCGCCCCCTCTGCTTCCCCGAGGAAAGGCACCAGTCTTTCTCTGCTCGACTCTGATGTGTGACACTAAACCGGCTTCGTGCAGCCGTGGGCCGGCCGGCTGCTCCTGTCTGCTCCAGCAGAATCTTTAACCCCATTTGGCCATTTGTGGCTTTTTCCTTTATGCCCCCCCACCCCTCTCCCATCTCGGTCCTATTCTAGCCTTTACTGGCTACCTGATGCACTCTTTCTTGTTCAGTCCTGCTTTGGATTAATTTCATATGGGAGCAGACAAGTGCATTGTGGGAAAAGTTAAGAGGCATTCTCACAGAATATGGAGGACAACAGTAACTCTCCTACTAGATCAGTAACTGATAGCACAAGGGGGAAAAATGGCTCTTTTTCCACCTCTGAGGCAGACTGAGAGCTTTAATCAATATTAATTTGTGTGCATGATCAGCAGGCTTTACCCATTTGTTTCCAATCTATTGACCGCTGGAATGACAGTGTGGAGAGAAGGTTAAGGGAGCTGGCTGTTTACCAGAGAAGTGTCTCCCTGCTTCGTTAAGGGCAGAGCAGTGAGAAGGGTTTGGGGGGGGTTTGGATTCCGTTTCAGGCAGCTGGTTTTTCTCCTCGGACGGGGCTGGAGGAACTGGGGCTGACAGTGGGGCTGACAGTGAGGCTGACAGTGAGGCTGCCAGTGGGGCTGCCAGTGGGGCTGACAGTGGGGCTGACAGTGGGGCAGACAGTGGGGCTGCCAGTGGGGCTGCCAGTGGGGCTGACAGTGGGGCTGACAGTGAGGCTGCCAGTGGGGCTGACAGTGGGGCAGACAGTGGGGCTGCCAGTGGGGCAGACAGTGGGGCTGCCAGTGGGGCTGCCAGTGAGGCTGACAGTGGGGCTGCCAGTGGGGCTGACAGTGGGGCTGCCAGTGAGGCTGACAGTGGGGCTGACAGTGGGGCAGACAGTGGGGCTGACAGTGGGGCAGACAGTGGGGCTGCCAGGCCGACTCCGTGGCTGCGTGTGTCCTGGGGCTGACAGTGAGATGGGTGACACTCCCAAAGGCCACCGAGGGGTTGGAAGTGGCTCAAAGGTCCCCTGATCCTTCAAGCCAGAAGGACTCGTCTCAGTAGCACAGTCATAGCAGTCTTCACCTTAACAGCCATCATGATCTCCTACTTTATGACCACACTTGCAGTACCGAATAGGAACAACATCTCCTCTTCAGGCGAGGTTGGCAAAAATGGCTGTCCTGCAGTTTTTCATTATTTCAGTATATTGAAAGAGTGTTTTTCTCAGTTATGTGATTTTTTTCGGAGGGAAATTGATAATAATACATTTCCCTACTTGGCTCATCTGACTCTGTGAATAGAAATCTGTCGAGATGGCAACTGTCGCTAACACGCTAAAGCTAACAGACCTGCTGTGCTTCTGTTGTGTTTGTACAGACAGATGGATTTGGGCCCATTCAGTGGTACAGTTGGTGTCAGGTTCTAGCTTGGGATTTGGCCCCTGCAGGTTCTAAGCAGGAGATCTATCACCTCGCTACTCCTGTACATCACGGCTCTCCTATCGGATTTACCAGCTGAAAATCACGACCTATCCAGATGCCACAGCCCGCGTTGCTGGGGGTGGAGGTGAGGGTGTGGGAGACTGGGGCGGGGAATTCCTGACATTCTTCAGATTCACCTGAGCTTCTCCACCTTGTTTTTCCTCGGCCTGCTCAAAGCGTGTCCTCGGAGATGAAACGTGGAGATGTATGACACCAATGAGCAGTAACGGTGTAACAGAATCCGTTTGAGGTTAATAGGTTGGGTCTACAGTGCTTTAGAAACAGCAGCCTCATAATCAGACACAGTCATGCCTCCCAAGAGCGCTAGCAGTGACTGGGAAGCCAGACCCTGTAAGATACGGAGCGGGAAAGTCTCCGCGGGTGAGGAGGACGATGCCGCCGGATCTGATCCGTGGCGAGATGCTGTCACAGCCGTCCTTCCTGGCCAGGGGAACTGAAATGCAGCGACACATGAATCCCAGACGGATTTGTTCTTGTCAGTTTTTCCTCAGGCTGTAACAGCTCCCCCGAGGGCTGTTTAAGCGCCGTAGATGAAAGAGTAAAGGGAGCAGGTCTCTGCCTGTTACAGCTTCAGCTGCCGCTGCAGTCGCATCTGTTCTCCGTCTCCTGCCTGCACATTTGAAACCCAAAACCCTTTGGTGCTTCGGTCTTGCTGAGTTATGCAATGGAATCGTAGGCTCATCAGATCCGGGCCTCTTAAGAATCTCATCTGACAAATGGGGGGGGGGGGGGGTCGTCAGCCCTAGAGGTCTGAAATATCTCCTCTGGTGTTTGCTGTGTGTAGGAAACGATATCACTCCACAGGTTGTCAGAACCACAGTGTGCAGCTGAGGTGAAAACATGGTACAAAGGAATATCTGATGGTACATTTCTGGCACATGGCAGGGGAACAATGTAGTGAGAGACTGTGATTTCATTTTTAGTTTTTTCTGTTTAAGTCATACTGTGAAGCTTTTTCCACACCGTTGGAACGTTGGAACGACAACGAAAAACACATCTGACTAGAACACGTGCACGCAAGTCTGACATATTTTTAGCACAAAGGGGAGGGGAAGTCAGCCACCCACTAAGTCACCTGGGGGGCCTGTGCTGAACGGGCAGGGCAGCGGTTAGCGTTCCTCCTGTGGAACGCGCCCCTTGGTCTGCTCGCTCTTCCCCTACGCATGAATGCTACAGACCCGCAGCCTTCCTCCCATTCAGAACGGCAGGGCCGTACCATTTCACGGCAACAGGGTTGACGAGGACATGCGAAGAGCAAGCCCTGCAGCACTCAGAAACTTCCACTCCCTCTTCTGTTTCACAATAGGCTGGCCCTGAGTGAGTGTGCGAGAGAGAGAGAGAGAGCCGGTGGAGGTGGGGTGAGGGCCGCTCTCCGAGGAGCGGAGAGCCAGCTGATGTGCAGTGCTGTGGTATTCTGAGCGCGCTGTGGAGCAGACTTCCTCTCGGCGCCGGGGGAGAGGGGAGGCAGAGAGACAGGAGCTAGCAAAGCCTGCCGGAGGTGAAGACAGCATGCTGGTGTTGACGGAGACGGGCTAGAGGAACGGAGACCACACCGTGGGAGTGACAGGGCTGGCTGAGTAACAGACACGACGTCTGCCCCTCAACAGAGAGAGAGAGATAGAGAGAGAGAAAGGAGGAGAGAGAGAGAGCGGAGCCTCACCGATCGCAGAGACCCGACTTACCAGGAGGGAAAGCCTCACGGAGATGTCGTGGCTGTCACCCGTGCAGTGGGCCAAGTGGACCTGGTCAGCAGTACGAGGTGGAGGAGAGGGCGAAGAAGAGGAGGAAGAGGAGGAGGAAGGAAGGCAGGGAGCTGAGGGGGAGCCGAAAGAGGAAGTGTTCTTTGGTGACGAGAAGTCTCCGGGCGGCAGGCGAGTTTGTTTATGTGCTGGTTAGGAAGAGTGTGTTCCGAGTTGGGGGGGGGCGACAGCGTGGGGTGAGGACTGGGGCAGAGGAGGCTGTGTTGGGGGAGGGTCACCCATCGGATTGAGGGTGGGGCTGCTCCACCTGTGTGAGAAGATGCCTGTGCGTGGTCAGGGTCGATTCTCGGGGGGGGGGGGGGGGGGCTGACGCATCTTCTTGCCACTGCTTCCCTGTCTGCCTCATCGTGGGCACGATCTGCACTGGTGTGGCAGTGGGGATTTGGGGTCCGTGGCGTGACCATATGCTTTCTGGGCTCCAGAATAGCGATGGCCTCACGCGAGAGCTGCTCTGCCTGGGCCGCCGTCCCTCTGCCTGTTTACTGCCCTCAGATAACAGCCTGCTGAGGTTCCTGTGCGTCTGCCGAGAGACACCGAAGGCAAAGAAATGGTGGCCCTCCCATGCGGCCTGGCTGGCAGAACAACAAGGAGGCGGGTCCACACTGTGTCAATCAAACTGTAAAGTGGTTTGATTGGGCAGCTAGGAGCCGGGAGGTTAACGGAAAGAGACTGGAAGGCTTCCAATTCACAAAGGGTCCTAGATTGACAAATGTGGTTTTTAACTCGAATCGCCTCAGTTGTACCGAGTTGTATTGCGTTACACAGAAGCTAAAAAACATCTGTGAAAAAATAATCCAGAACTCCTGATGTTTTTGCCTTTCCTCTGCAAAGACAATCCCTGGTGTCAGGAGAATGTAAGGATCTGAGGGTTCGAGCTCACCCGCCGTTTGATCTGTCCGCAGCTCGGACTCTGAGGGCCACTTCGAGACTCCAGAGGCGGAGAGTCCAGTGCACAGCGGTGGGAACAGCACGGCAGAGCTGGAGGACCAGGCCAGTGGCAGCCCAGGTGAGAGCACCCAGGTCGGCTAACGCCATCCGCCTGGAGTCATGCACCTCATCTGTCATCAGCCTGATGTTGCCACGGCAACCAAAACAGGAACGCAGAATCTGCCGCGGGCACAGAGTGTACCGTTAGTGCGTGTTACGTGTGATGCAGAAGCCGAATCCCTCCCCCGTTCCATCCAGAACTGGCCCGGTGACATTTTAACATTATGCTGTGTCCAAAGACGTCGGGTTCGTCCTGCCGTTCCTCTCCCTTGGGAACTGCCCATTGAACTCCCTCTTTTCACATGTCACACATGTGGTTACATCACCGTACTGGCATGTCCCTCTCAGCCATGATCTGTGACCTTAGCGTCACCCTTAACATGGAGACTGAAGACTTTGCATTTCTTTTGTAAACATGCCTACTGTAATTATTCTGTTTCTTTTAAAATTTTTTTTTTGTTTGGCTGTCAGCATATTAGACACTTCACATGTTTGAACCTGCGATTAATCGCATTAATGCGACGGCTGAGGGTCAGACGGTAACCTGGCTGGTATCCGCGCCGCATCTCCTGCGAGGGAGCTGACTCTGCCGGTTCGCGTTTCGCACGGTGCTGCTGCAGATGGCATCGGCGTGAGCTTCCACGCAGTAAATCCTGCGTCGGGCTGTGCAGGCCTGGCCCGATGATTTCCGGCCAAACTGGAAGCTCCGCTCCCTCCTTGCCCAGACCTCGAGCTGCAGAAGGCATCTCCTCCCCTTTAGCTCAGGACCATCGCAGGCGTCCTCCTCTCGCCTTCTCCTATGGAACATTCCAGAGTATAATTCGCATAGATCCGAACCCGAAAGACAAGTTTTACGCCCCCTCTCTCCCCCCCCCCCCCCCCAAGACTGTTATTAATATGACATGGAAACATTCTTTCACTGCAGAAATAACACATACATTTTTCCTCCCCCGTTCTTGGTTTGTTTTTTTTTCTGTGGTTCCCAGTGCTTCCAGTGCGTAACAATGTACTCTACTTTATACGTGGTCCAGTTCTTCCCCCCGTTCCTGTCAGAATAACCCACCACAGACTCAAAAGTTTCTGCTTGTCATGTTTTCAGTTTTATATAAGCATATTTGTGGTCCTGAGAAGGAGGACAGGACACATGCAGCCACGGACACACGCAGCCACGGACACACGCAGCCACGGACACACGCAGCCACGGACACACGCAGCCGCGACACACACAGCCACGGACACACGCAGCCGCGACACACGCAGCCACGGACACACGCAGCCGCGACACACGCAGCCACGGACACACGCAGCCGCGACACACGCAGCCACGGACACACGCAGCCGCGACACACGCAGCCACGGAGTCGGCCTGGCAGTTTTTCCGGTTGTCCTTTGCGTATCAGCATTACAAGCAGAGTACATTTCAGGGGTGATGGGGGGGGGGGGGGCACATGCCACTGGCTTATGTGCTTCATTAAAGGCTCATACCAGTAGCTGCCCATCTTCTGCAGGAAAGTCTTTTCCTCTCCAGATTCAGATTCCCACCACACATAATGATCTCCCCAGTAGGGATATTTTACGAAATTGCACTTACAGCTGTCTGACAGGGTGTTGTTAATGAATTGCCCCCCCCCCCCCCCCTTGGAATACTTGTTGCATAGATGCTTTGTCTGGTTAATGGTATGATGCTTTTCAAAAATATATATGAAGTCAGCCAGCTGGATTCAAGCAGGCGAACCAACCAACCAGCTTCTATCTGGTTAATTAAGAGGAAGATCTGACACCAAACACAAGGCTGTGGACCCCCCCCCAGCTGAGAAACGCTCTGGTTTGAGGGGATTCATCACTTTGTTGTTCCGCTCCATGTTTGCTGTGGCTCCGTTTGGACTGTACTGGACACAGGAGTGGAACAGTTTGCCCGTTCTAAGTTCATTCAGTGCCGACTTGAATGATCCACCAGAACCGTCACCCCAGAACCCCGCTGTGATGGTACCTTTCGGAGTGTTCCCCATCAGCTTCTGGCCCGTTGTGCTTTCATAGCTGTGCCTGGCTGGTTTGGTTCCTGCAGCACTGTGTTTGGATTGTGAGGGCTGCTATTTTGCAGCTATTTTGGGGGGGGGGGGTGGTGGTTACTGAACCTCCCCGCTGGCACAGCACTCCATCATTAAAATGGATCAAAGCCTATGATGTGGAGGCCTGGTGGAAACTTCATGGAAGATGCCTCATGTCGACATTGGGACTGAAGTATATCTTCGCTTTGAAACTACACTCTCTGCCTCTTTGCCATGTCTGTACAGCTGATGCTTTCTGAGATAAATGAAGATGCGCGGTGAGTCATGCTAAGTCTGAGAGATAAGACGTTTGTCATAGTCAGCCATCATCCTGGACGCCATTTACAGGACCATCGGTTTCTATGGAAACCAACTCGGGGTTTTGTTATTTCCTCCGTACTTGTCGCATGTGTTTCCCTCATCATGCTGCTCTCATCTTCCCATCTAACGTAGCCGTGGGTTTGCAAAACGGCTAAACTGCAGAAGAGGCCCCAGATCTTAGCCGGCTTGCTGGGAATAGAGAAGACCGGAGAGACATAAATTACTGTCAATTTAATTCATGCGGTTTGAAGAGTGTCTGACTGATGTCCCAGGGGGCATTGGCAGCTTCTGACAGCGTGACCTTTTCAGGCTCCGGCACGGCCCGCTTTAAACACTGCAGGCACATACTGTGATGTGCTTGCTGCTGGTTTCGAACCCTCCCACAGAGAGAGAGAGAGCCTGTAAACGTTTAAAGCCCTCTGCGCACTGGAGGAACTGTGCAGGCTTTAATGCTCCTAACTGTGACCACAGCAACCGTGCTCTGAGTCTGTCTGGCTGCTGTTCAAGGGAAGGATGGAGACAATTTAAAGATAAAGGGAAAGTAGGAGCAGGAGTGGAACGGTGACTGAGAAGTGGGGCAAAATCCTGCAGAACCACGGAGTGGGACTTTGGGGGGATTGTCACCTCCAAAGTGATGACAGGGACACTGCGACAGAGGAGCGCCAGGCCAGCTACTGCTCTGCTCCTCCTGCCTGGCAGCTCAGAAATCAGGAGAGAGAGAGAGAGAGAGAGAGAGAGAGAGAGAGAGTGAGCAGAAGGCAGGGAGATGGAGATTTGGCAGCCACCCGCCAGTCTGACGTGTCGGCACCCAGGAGCCAGGTGTCGATGGCTGTCCTGTCCAGCAGCCAGGTAGAGAAGGACATTCGGTCTTCTTCTCTTGTTCCTTTTTGAGGATCCACTGCGACGGCCTGGAAGCCTGCAGTCCCACATTCTTTGTTGTCTCTGTGTTTTTTCCCTCGCGTTCATAGTCCCACGCACACAGATGGCTGACAGCAGTCCATGCACGCGCCCTGCAAAGCCTCCGGCACGCCCTCCTCTCACTGCAACACCAAAGAGGGGCGTCGGGCCGCATCTAGATCAGCGTTTTCAAGCAAAGCGCTGCAGCACATGTGGCACACTGGTTGAAAACCTCCGTGTGTCGTGGCAGAAAAAAGGTTGAGAAACACTGATGTAGACCTCTGATGGATTTACAGTATCATGCTCACCAGGCAACCAGCTGTTACTGAGCAAAATGCTGTAACTCCAGGGACTCTTGCACTTCAGGGGTGTTTAAGTTTAAATACAGCAGAGCCTGGTTAGATTAGATTAGTCCCTTAATGCTATATGCTAAGACATACTTTGTTAAAGGAGGTTTTTGAGACAGTTTGCTGGTGACTTTAATACTAGCCTGTGAAATTTCACTATTTTGTGCAGCAAACCTTACCTTTGTGTCTGCAGGCCAGCGACAAACCTAATGTCAATTACTCCGGCAACCTAGCAAGTGTGTGTGATCTTTGAAATTGTCTCTGACTGAAGTGGGTGGTAGTTCTTCATGCATGGAAGCCAAACAGCAAACCAAACCAAACGTCAGCCGCCCGGTCGTGGGCCCCCTCCCAAATCCCTCCCTCCGTCCCCTCTCTCACTGCACCCCACTGCTGTGGTTTCCGGAACTTTTCCAGGGTGCTGGGGGGGGGACGGAGCTGGGGTGGGGGGGTGGCATTCAAATATTAAACTCTGTGAGGTGGGGGTTGGGGGTGCAGAGGCTGAGTACCGCTTTTTGCCCTGGGAATCGGGGGGGTTGAGTGTCTGGAAGCCTGGAACCTGACAAAAAACAGCAAATTAGAGGCATAAAGTTACAGAAAAGAACGAAAAGTTTAACTCTGGCATAGAGTCTCTGGAGGGCAAAGGTAGGTGTGTATAGGGACTGTAGCGTAGCCTCGATAATGACGCCTTTGATATACACGAGCAGTGTTTCCCAATCCGGTGCTCAGAGACTTGAAGTCGGTCCATGTTTTTGCTCCCTCTGAGTTCCCTGCCAGTCAGTCGACATTTTTGCTCACTACCGAGAGCTGGGAGGGAGCAAAAACTGTCTGTGAGTCCGCAAGGACCAGAATGGGACACATTGTACTTGAGTATCACACATCAGGCAGTTTAGCGTTAGTCTCTGCTTTCCTTCCTCTTAGCCACAACTAGGAGAATCTTGCTTGCTAGACGTGAGTAAAGTCACCAAAGCCCTCAAGTATAACAGTGTCTCCATGCTTTTTGTCATCGAACGAAAATTTGTTTGTCAATTATTGTTTTTTAATTTAACACAGCCCTCACTGGATATCGTCAGGGAGCCGGTCATCTCTATAGGACCCACCTCATCGTCATGGAAAATAGGCCCCCTTTTATAATAGGGTTAGGTCCGTTATTGTTGTTCATAATGGAATGGCCTATTTACCTTTATAAACAAACATCTACACCAGAGATCTGAACATTCTGGAGTCTGCTTGTGCAGTTCATTGGCTCCCTCTTTGTTTCCTAATGTGTTTTTTGTTCTGATTTTTGTGCTTCTAATCAGGAATCATCACAGTGCAGCAGTTTACAGCCATGATGATTACACATCACAAACGCTTGCTTCTCCTCCTTCAGCTCCAGGCTAATGCCAATATGTCAGCATCAGTTCTCGCTGTTTCTCCACTTGAATGCGTGCTGTTTGCTAGGCAGTAATCCCAAATGCTCCCCTGCCACAGCGATGACCTGTCAAGTTACATTCGAATAACTGATGTCACTGAGGTGCACTGGTGTCACTCTCTTGTGTGATAGAAGAAACCATTACAACTTGAGAAATATTCTACACAATATGACCTTCACCACACCATGTTCACCTGACAGAGAAGATTAAAAATCCCAAAGATTAAATTTTGCTACTTTGATGATACCAAACCAGATGCATATTAGATTATGATGTATAGCTTTATTTTCTGGGGATATATGCACATGAGCTCATACTTGAATCTTGCGACTGAATCCTTCTTTCCTTTTCTTCAGATATCCAGGAGAATGTCCAACAGGTGACCTCTGATTCTGTTGTGCTTCCAAACCCATCAGTGAATGAAATCTCCAACGATGAGCTGTCTTTAATACCTCCATCCGGCCTCATGGGGGATGCAGTGGGAGAGGGGGAGGCCGTTGAAATGCTCATTAACATGGAGGGTGACCAAAATGCCCCAACGGGTATGGAGACCACCTCAAGTCCAACATCAGAACTGAAGCCCCCCAGCAGCCCAGTAGAAGTTGGCGACAAGCAGCTTTGCAATGGACACACTGAAGTCAAGAGCAGTAGCGTGTCAAAGGCCAGGCCCCCCTCCTTGAAGATTCCATGTACGCTGAATGGGCCAAGTCAGGGTGATGTGGAAGATGAGATCCCCATCTCAAAGTCCAACTATAACTTTGACCCAGACCTGTACAATGACAGCATCAACCCCTTCACCAGTGGCGGCTCTAAGGTCCGAAATTCCCCACCCCCTTGCAGTGTCAACACCGGGGAAACAGAAGTTGCTGGAGACCTTCCTCTGGACGCCAAGCCTGTTGCCATGGAGTTTGGTGTGGAGGACAATGGGGAGATTGGGGTGGCCAAGAAGCCAATAGCACAGCGGAAGCCGGGTAAGAAAGCAAGCAGCAAAGTAACCACCAAGAGACAGAAGCCCAAGCCTGTACCTGCCCCAGAATCTGCTCCAGAGCCAACAGCACCAACCAGCCTGGATGAAGTCCCCATCCCCAAGACCTCATACAACCCTGACCCCAGTCAATGGGATGACCCCAACTTTAACCCATTTGGGGGCAACTCCAGAACGAGCAGTTCTCCAGTGCTCGCCAAGGGGTCTTATAACTTTGACTCCAACAATTTTGATGACTCTGTGGACCCCTTTAAGCCCTCCAAAAATCTGGCTGTGGTAGCACCCACAAGTATGACCAAGAGGCCAGACAATGAACTGGAAAGTAGGAAAGTGGAGCTCCCCCTAGAGGAGGATGTGAAGGGCACTCAGTCGCCAAAGAAGAACAAGGGCCGAATGATAACGTGAGTCCACACTCCGACGTAACGTTCAGCTTTGGCTTACCGGTGCATCGCAGCTAGTGGATCAGTTAAATAAGCAGCCCCCCCCCCCCCCCCCCCCCCCGAAATAAGACCGTCCGACTTACGGACAACTTGTACTTGCGATTGGACTACCATAAGGCCTATTATACTAAAAATTCAGTTAAATACAATGGTTCATAATAATGGATACATGCACTATTTTGTGACGCTCATGAAAACATTGTGCAGCTTCAGCGGTTTGTTGGCTCTAGATACAGTACTGTACGCTACAGTAAATATATACTGTTTACGATGACAAACATTTAACTGACTGACACTAAATAAGAACCGTATGTACCTGTTCAAACCTACAAATTTGACTTAAAGACAGACTTAGGGGACCGATATTGTTCGTAACTGGGGGACTTACTGTACCGATGTTTTACTTTGTTTAAGCCATGAAATTGGCTCTTGGATAAATGAAGAGGGTTTGCTTTTTAAAATACCGATTGCTGTTTCAACAGTGGAGGTTTTTTTCCATGTCAATGAATATTTCCTCTTCCAATCCTCTCCACCAATCTCTTTCTTCCTCTTAATGAACTAGCTTGTCTCTGCTTATAGCTTTTTCCTGTAGCTTACTCTCAACTCTTTTTATCTCTCCTTCCTCTCCCTAACCGTTGCCTCCCCCCTCACCCTCATCATCCTTCTCTCCATGCCCTTCCCTTCATTTTGTTTGCATCAGGACAACCGAACAAGTGAGATTTCTCTGTTTTCTGTTGTAAGTACTCCTGCTACCCCCCACGCCACAAAAGAGACAAAAATCATGCCTTGCCTGTAGCCTGCCTGTAGCCTTGCCTGTAGCCTGCCTGTAGCCTGCCTGTAGCCTTGCCTGTAGCCTGCCTGTAGCCTGCCTGTAGCCTTGCCTGTAGCCTGCCTGTAGCCTGCCTGTAGCCTTGCCTGTAGCCTGCCTGTAGCCTGCCTGGGCTCTGCCTGGGCTCTGCCTGGGCTCTCGCTCTCGCTCAGCTTGCCTCTTTGAACGTTCTTGTTGTCCCCACTTTGCATGCCGTCGTGTGGAGATGCCTTGTTTGTGTGCGCAAGCTGCTGTCGTTGCCTAGCAACATGCTCACCGTCCTTCATCTTCTGCATCAGATCCAAACTGAATATTTTTATTCCCTCTCTCCCTATGATTTCACATTCATAGTGCCTCCACTGTGCCATATTTTGGTTGTTGCTGCTGTTGTTGTTGGTGTTTTTGCGCTGTTTAAAAAAATCTGGATAATTTGAGAGATACGGCGATGATTTCACTGCATCCCATTCACAAAGCGACCACACTGTGTCTTGATCTTGTTTGTGATCATTCCTTCATCCATTTTCCTCATTGAAGTGTTCATATGTACATCCAGGCGTCCATCATGCGCTATTTTAAACGGATGGAGGTTTAAAATATGTCTGAAAAGCGTGGGCTCAGTCCCCCTTTGGCTTTCAAACCCATGATGCAGATCCTCTATGCTATGTTTGTTGTCACCAAAGTAGAACTGGGGGGTACAGGGGGACTTATCCCCCCCAAAAAACCCACACAGCAAGGTTTAGCTTTAAATTGTCCCCTCACTTTATTTTCTCTATAATGAGCCAACTGGTATCTGGAAAGTAATACATCCAGGTGGAAATCTTAATTTTTGTAAACTTTTTTAGATTTTTTTAAATTGATATCATAGATTAAAGTTCATTGTTCATTGGTTGTTAGCAGGATTTGTGGGAGGGACAAAAATATTTGACCCGGTATTAAAATAATATTAGATAAACTTTATTCATCCAACAGGGAAATTCTTCAGATCCACACCCTCACTCGTCGTGTTGAGAAGTAACATGCCCCAAAAGCGACAACGTAAACCTCATTCCAGTACATTTCCCCACAGTCCTCTCTGTCTATCAACCAATGCTGTTGTCCATAGCAATTCCCAGTAGACATACATTTAATGGAAGCAATGGCCAGCCATGGGCACAGATGATCTGAGGGACGGGACCCCACGATCACCCCTCAGTTTAGATACAAATCCCAGGTTCTCCCAACAGACAGAACCTACATTTCCTTGAGTGCTATGGTGTTGTTATTTAATCAGTATCAGTTGCATTATTGTTCATCTATTTCATCATTTATTATACAAAACATTGATATATAGTAGGATAGAATCTAACCAATTAGATGTTTATCTCTTTTATTCAAAAAGGCTTATAAATGTACATATTTACAGCTAAGTATTTATATTGGGGGGTGGGGTGACTCAAGCCCTTATTAGTGGTTTAGGTTATAAGACCATGATCTGCTCCCTATAAGTATGTCATTTTGCCTCTGTTGGTTACCTTTAGCCAACAATGCTAATAGTGACCAGCAGACTTCTTTAGTCCTGCCCACTCGAGATACAGGGATATGACGTACTCTGTCATCATGTTCATATTAACCAGGAGCAAACTGAATTTCTGATCCATCCAGGACCCAATCTGTGTTCTGCAATTTTACAGCACAAAGGCCGAATACAACAGACACCAAGACCTAACGTTAAATTTGTGTTTCATTGTAGGGGTGCGTGTAAAGTCAAGAAGTATGACAATCAGGCCTTGGTTTTGGACATTTGTGGTGAGGTAAGATGAAACATAATTGAACTGGTATGTTAGGAACGTGTTTGTGTGCTTCTGAAAACCAGGAAAGGTATCAGTCGTGCATTGGTGAGCGCAGTTACACTGTGTCCTGATTCCAGCAATTGTAGCGTTGCAGCCTAGTGCCCAGTGTCACTCCGCTCTGGTTAGGAGAATTTTTTCTTGTAAATTCCAAATTCACCATGATCACTGTATTGCCCTGCTGTTTCTCACCAGGTGAGGGATGACTCATCAGCTCCGGCCTGCTACACATTAGAATGTGGGGGTTGGGTATTTCATAACAGATTTGCGATTGCCTACAGGGATTGGTGTTTGAAATATTGTACCATTGATGCCTTTCCCTGCTCCCTGAATGTCCGTCCTCAGACTCAGCTGTGCTGACATTTCTGTTTTTATTTTTATCTGTTATCTCTCACTTGCACTGGGTATTGAAGCTATCAAACTGAGTTATGAGCCTCACTGCCCCCTGCCCATACAGGAGGACGAGCCAGTGGTTCCTCAGAATCCCGGCACTGTGCACTGCGTGGGCCACGCCACTGATGAGGAGAAGCTGGCCTCCACAACGACAGGGCAGAAAGCGGGAAAGGCCAGCGAAGAAAGGACTGTAACTGAAGAGGCAGTGGAAGGTGAGCGGAGCCGCTGCACGCCAGGCTTTGTCGACATCCGAGCGATTGGCAGGACAGCGGCAGAACCCGCCCTGATGCTGTTTGTTTGTTTTCACTGATGGAAGCTTCTCCAGGGCAAGAGTGAGTCATCAGCCAGACCCAGACTCTCCCAGTCCCCCAGCTGACACACCCGTTGCTACTTTCCAACTTTCCTTGTTCTCCCATAATTTCCCCGACTTGAACTACAAATTTCCTGCATTTTCCTCGATTCCGCTACTCTGTACTTTCTCATTTTCTCACAATTACCTTCTATCCTGACCTGATTTTCCCTCAAAGGCCACCCAGCATTCAACTCTTGGCGGTTCCTTCATCTCCCTCGCATTCTCTCTTCAGTCACATGCATTCTGAGAGCATAAACAGGATGTATTGACTCATCAGGTCAGTCGCTGAACTGGGGCAGAGTTAACAAACAGGCCTCGACTGGGTACCAGTCCAGAGAGATCACTGCCGGGAACCAGCCTGTCAGCTTTCGCTGGTTTTAAGTGGGACAGAAAAAAGCTCTTTACCTTTGATGCAGTTTAGCTGCACAGACAAATTCCATTTACGCATTAGAGGGATCACCATAGTAACAAGGCCAATCCCTCATCTAGCTTTGCAGACCCTATAACCTCACGCTATGAATACAGACGGCTGGGTCAAAGAGAACTGGTGCATTGTCCTGAGCTGGGTTATAGACCTCATGTAAAACCCCAGTGCAACGTTATGTCATTGTTTTTGAACTGTCCTGATGGTCAACACCATTTAGCTGAAGTAGCGCTAAGATCTGGGGTTAAATGCTGTTTATGAGTCACTTATTTATCTGCATGTTACAGTATTACTTCAATCCAGACATAACCTAGATTACATAGATAGCAAGTATCTGATTTGCTAGACCTGGACATATGTAATGAATATGTGGTGATTTTGTGGGAATTCATATATGGATAGAAATATTTTTGAACATTGTTTTATTGGTTCCATCGGTTAATATATCTAGTTAGCATGTACTACAACAAGCAGTTGATTCACACAGCCACCTTATAGGGGCATAGAGTATGTCCATCAGACCATCTGTGTACTAATAATAATAATAATAATTTATTGATATCTGTGGGGAAAATTCTCTTTTTGCCTACTTGATCTTGCTCTCCATGACACACTGAGACACATGTCTTTTTGTCAAATAAAAATATTTCTCTTTATAAAGATAAGATTTGCTATTCCAAAGCCTTTTTCCAAATATAGTTGCAGAAAGGATGAGGGGGTCGTCTTATTATCTGGGTCGTCTTATATTCGGGCCAATACGGTATTGGCAGGCCCATCGTGAATCGTCTGCATCACTACAGTCATTCTGCTTCCTGCTTCACAGATCCTGCGCCCAAATGTTGATGTGAAACTCGAGTTATGACCGCGCGATTGGTCTCTCATGCCATCTAGTGGACACCATCGAAATGACGCTAGTTTTATTTTTGAAACGCGAGATAAATGTTTCAGAATGAAGGAACTTGAAGTAAACAGTACAAAATAAATGATAAAATATCATATATTTTAATGGAATATTTGTTGGTCCCACCTTCTGGTTGGCATGCTTGTGTCCTGCCCTGACTGTGTGTGTGTGTGTGTGTGTGTGTGTGTGCCTGCGTGCGGGATGGGGGGGGGGGGGGGGGACGGGGATATTTGCAACATCGTGGGGACATTTGTAAAACCTTTTACTTTTTAGCTTGTAGGGACATTTTCCAGGTCCCTACAATATAAATCTCAATTCTATAAAATTTGTGTCTGCAGTCAAAAGTCCTATATTTTGTTAGGTTACTTATGCTTAAGGTTAGGGCTGGGTTGGGGTTAAGGTCGTCATGTTGGGATTAGGGTTTTCCCCATAGAAATGAATGGAGAGTCCCCACAAAGATATAATTACAAACTTGTGTGTAATTGTGCTTGTATGGGTTTCCTGCGGCCATGACAGTTTGCCTTCATAATCCAGACCAGTGTCTCAAAACCATCCTGCGTGTGTAAATGTTGTGATAATTAATTTGCAAACCCCAATTAGGCTACACCATACCCTATTCTCACTATAAACTTGGATATGAAGTTTAATTGACTATTTTTATATTTTGAAATAAGAAGCAGTACACACTCATATTCCTGAATTAAGAGTTTTGTCATATCTTTAGATAAACGTAGATAAATGTAAGGTAATCCATTCTGGGAGCAAAAATATAAAAAGATATTTTATGGGTTCCACTGAAATAAAGGTAGCTGATTATCAGAAAGACCTCAGTGTGTATGTTGATGCTTCCATGTCCAACTCTTGCCAGTGTGGGGAAGCAATAAAAAAGGCCAATAGGTTGTTGGGTTACATCTCTAGGTTTGTGGAGTTTAAGTCAAAGGAGGTGATGCTAAGATTATACAATGCCTTGGTAAGACCCCACCTAGAATATTGTGTGCAGGTTTGGTCACCATACCTTAAAAAGGACATTGCTGCCTTGGAAAGGGTGCAATGGAGGGCTACGAGAATGATTCCTGGTCTTAGAGGAATGTCTTATGAGGAGAGGTTAGCTGAGCTGAATCTGTTCAGCCTTGAGTAAAGGAGACTAAGGGGGGACATGATCCAGGTCTATAAGATTCTAATGGGTCTGGATGCTGTTCAGCCAAATGGCTACTTCAATATTAGTTTAAATGGTAGAACTTGTGACCATAAGTGGAAATTAGCAGGAGAACATTTTAAAATGAATTTGAGGAAGCACTTCTTTACACAGCGTGTAGTTAGAGTATGGAATAGTCTTCCTGTTAGTGTAGTGCAGGCTAAAACCCTGGGTTCCTTTAAACCAGAGCTAGATAAGATTTTAACAACTCTGAGCTATTAGTTAAGTTCTCCCCAAATGAGCTTGATGGGTCGAATGGCCTCCTCTCGTTTGTACATTTCTTATGTTCTTGTGTTTAATTGTAACATTCACTGGAAAAGCTTGAATCCCCCCCCCTGACTCATGATCAGCCATTTCACGCTTGAGGTCTCCTATTATTAAGTCTACATCTGACTAATCAGCTTGGATCTGTGTTTCTAGGTCATCTTGCCCAGTTAATGAGTGACTGTCCTGTGTTTCCTCTCCATCAGAACCACAGGTGGGAGCACTGGAAGACCTGGAGAGCAAAGGCTCCTGCCATCCGGTGAGTGCTGTGGACTTCAACGCGTCCCTGGGTCAACAAGGGAGGGGCTTCCGTTTTACTTCTTTAACCAATCGCAATATTCATCATATCAAGACATCACCACATTGGTTTGCTTTTTTTCATTTTCACACTCGAGCCAACCAGGTAGGAGCAGTGTGTGGCTCAGGGACTAAGCCTCTTGGCCTGTGATCAGAAGCCTGAAGTCTGTCCTCAGCAGAATAACTTCATGCCTGTGGGTCCTTCGGCAAGGCCCTTAACCCCCACTCTATGATGATGATGATTATTATTATTATTATTAATATTATTATCATTATTCTGCTCATGCTAGGTGACAAAGCAGATGACAAAGGGATTAAATCTCCATGCTAAAGCAGATTACTGTAACCTACATGTCATAATCCTTTAAACGAGTGGAACTGGAGAGTAAGCATTTTGCAGTTATGGGGATTTTCTCTGTTGTGTTGTACGACTTCAGCACCTGACTGCCTGCAGCATTTTGCTTCAGACTTAATTACATGCAGATTAATGCCAAGCTTCTCATTTCATTCTGTCTCCATGTTCCCAGCTGTAAAAACAGACTCGCAAAGTTATGGAAGTATGAATATTATCTCTAACTGTAGCGTGGACAGAACTCCTAGCAAATAAAGCTTGATGAAAATGTTTTTTTTTCCACCCAGAAAACATGCAAACCAATGAATAGCTGCTTATTTACTTATAAGTGCACTACATCAAACAAATCACCTTCTAGCTATACATTTCATATTTAATGCTGTTATAGCAATAATGCACTAGTATGTGATTTTCCATTTTGAACTATTAGAAAGTTACTTCACAGCCATGAGCTTCTCCATCTCCCGGGAAAACCAGCAGGCTCCTTTCTTAGTGCGGACGGACAGTCTTGGTGTCAGTCAGAGAAATAACACCATCCGCCTTGCTGCCGCTTGTCCTCTCCGCAGTATGAGGAGCCGTGCAAGACTCCGAGCCCAAAGCTGGCGGACAGTGAGGACCCAGGGAAAGGGAGCCCGGTCCTGGACAGCATCTGCATCAGCGAGGCGGACAAAGCAGCTGTTCTGGCGCTGATCAGAGAGGAGGTACGCAAAGGCCCCGGTTAGGCTGCCCGTAAACACCATCGCCTTTCGACACACTCTCTCCATCTTACTTTACTTTACTTTTTATAAATGTCTTTGACTGCAGTCACTAATGTATTGGATTTAATGTGAAGAACCATAGTAATATAAGTTTAAAGCAAAATAGTAAAAAAAATCTTTATATAATATGACCAAAAGGTTGTTATTTTCAAATAACTGAATTTTGTATTTTCCTTTCAGATCATCACTAAAGAGATAGAAGCCAATGAGTGGAAGAGAAAATATGAGGAGAGCAGGCAGGAGGTCATGGAGATGAGGTGCTTCAGTGTCCTCTAAGGCTGCATGTTTTTTTTAAAGCGTTTACATGCTCAGTAAGGTGTGTGTAAGGAGAGGTCATTGACACATTTATTTGCATGTGTGGATTTTAACAGAAAAATTGTTGCAGAATATGAGAAAACCATCGCGCAGATGATAGGTAAGTAGAGGCATCATGCTCTTCTTTGCTTGGTCTGAAAGCCTGCCTGAGATACTCCTTAGTGGGTGGTACATAGTCTCATCTAGGTCATAGTCGGGAAAAAAAAAAATCAACATACTGCACTTTACAGATGGCTGTTCTCCTTACTGGTGCTGATATTTCTATGAAGTTTTCATTCGCACATCTGAATTTGAATTGAAGAAACAGTATCTTGGCAGGAGCTTCTGGGGTTAACTTGATTCCAGGAGGTTGAAGGTGATTCCATGTTTAAACCGGTTCCAGAGGACGAGCAGCGCTGCAATTCTGGATCCCGACGGAGCATCCAGCAGCTGACTGCGGAGAGGGATCAGGCCGTGGCTGACCTGAACTCGGTGGAACGTTCCCTCTCCGATCTCTTCCGGAGGTACGAGAACATGAAGACTGTCCTTGAAGGATTCAAGAAGGTAGGTGATGGATAGCAGGTCGGCAGCATAACCAAATATCTCGGGACCATTCTCTGAGAACATAGAATTCCATTAAACTTTGTACCTTGAACCTCTATTTCCAAATATACTTCATTAGACAGTTTTGTGAATAGTGTTTTGTTTTTTTTTAATGACCAATTTTGAGTAAAAGAATATTTGCACATATAAAAAGTGACAAGCAGCTGGCATGGTGGCACTATTGGCCGTAATCTTGCTCCCACTCTGTCAGTAGAGGTTTCCATGTCCTCCCTGGTTTGTTCCTACAGTCCAGCGACGTGCAGATTGGTGAACTGGCATCTCTAAATTACGTGTGTGTGTGTGTGGGGGGGGGGTCGCTTAGATTACATTTGGGGACCCCAAAATGTCCCCAAAGTACGGTAAAACCTGAAACTTCCTTACTTTTGGGGACACTTCTTCAGGTCCCCATTTGGATAACCTCAATTTTATAAAAATCTGTGAATGCAATCAAAAAAGTAAAAATGCCAAAAGTCTTGTATTTAGTTTGGTTGCTTATGTTTGAGTTAGGATTAGGGTTATGCTCATAGAAATGAATGGAGAGTCCCCACAATAACAGGAATATATGAACTTTGAAGCATTTCCATTGTGCCAACATCTACATCCATCTTGATCCAGCACACATGCAAATGTTCAGAGTGGATTAGCTGATCCTCCTCCACCTGTTTTTTGATTCCACTCCAGAATGAAGAAGTGCTGAAAAAGTGTGCCCAGGAGTATCTCGCGCGAGTGAAGCAGGAGGAGCAGCGATACCAGACCCTAAAGATTCATGCTGAAGAGAAACTGGAGAAGTAAGTCCTGAGGCAATACGACAACAAAAGAGTGACATCAGATTAGCCATATTGTTAACAGGAAATGCCTCGCTGTGGTTTCCATGGATACTAATGACTGTATCCCCCCTCCTCATTGTCAGAGCCAATGATGAAATAGCTCAGGTGCGCGGCAAGGCCAACTCGGAGGGTGTGGCTCTCCACGCCAGCCTGAGGAAAGAGCAGATGAAGGTGGAGTCACTGGAAAGAGCCCTGCACCAGAAGGTGAGACTGAGCTCCCTGCCTGCACAACAGAAAGCCTTTGGACCCCAGTATCACTGCTCCTTGATTTAATGATCTTCCTGAATCTCTTCCCAGAATCAAGAGATCGAGGAGCTCACCAAGATCTGTGACGAACTGATTGCAAAGCTGGGGAAAGTAGACTAAAAAAAAACAATCAGTAGATGCTACAAAGTTAGTAACTGAAAAAAACAATATCAAAGCCTGACCCGCAGTCCCACTCATACGCTTTCTCCTAAACACTGTGCACATGACAGCCAGCGCCACCTAGCCGCACTCAGCAGGCATGCAACAAGGGATGGGCGTCGCATTTCGGCATTCCCTTTGCCCTTCCGTCGCAGCATCGCCACTGATAGCTGGCCCGTGCAGATTCGCGGTTCCCTTCCAAAATCCAAAAGTCTTTGGGACTGAACAATCTTACGAACATTTAATCCACAAGACTGAAAAAAACACCTTCATGTAAAAAAATGGGATGCTAAGACTGTGACGTAGGTGGTCGTGCAGGCAGTCTGTTTGTGGTCATTTGATTGTGTTTTGGATCTTGAATTGTAGTTAAACCAGAAACAGAGGAGATAAACCCTTCTGCTGTTTATGGCCCTCAGGCCCTCAGCCATGGTCAGGGCTGGGAAGAGGCTTCCGCTTTGCTCCTGGGTCTTAGGTGGGGTCTCAGAGCTGTGAGAAGACACAGGAGTCTCATAACCAGAATGCAGTCCTCCTGCAGAACTTCCCACCAGCCACTTCCTTCTGTTTACACAGCCAGACTGCTGCTAGCAGGTCAGCAAGATGTGACCGGCTTGGTATCTCCTTCCATCATTATTAGCCAACCTGAAATGTACATGCAATGGATTTCTGTGCTCCTTGTTGCCCTTGGTGTTTTTAACTGTGGTGAGTTGTGTCTGTTTCAAGGGCCGGTAAAACCAAGTATGTACAGAACATATGTGTATATTTCGTTGTCGATAGATGGTAATCTGATTCAATAATGATTTTGATATTATCACCTGGATTTATGATTTTCTGATTATCTAAGGACCTTGCACATGGCTGCTGTTCAGCTATTCGCTTTATGGGAAACTGCAGCCTCTCATTCTCGCAGACGGAATTCCTGCCCTGATTGGTCCGATTTAATTTGGCCAAACACTTGGAATTGCTTAAAGAGACAGAGACACGTGCCAGGAAACTAAATGTTTTTTATAACTTATGTAACTGAAATAGTTGCACAATGTGTGCTGTTATGTACAACCAACCTCTTCAAGAAAGTTCCATTTGGAGGTTCACAGTATTTAGCAATAACTTTCCCACCCATCATAAATGGTGTTTGGAGAAATTACTCTTCAGAATCCACTGTATTACTATTCAGTACCGTTACCATTAATAGCAAGCAGTGATCAATCATCAAGTTTAAATGGGTTGAACAGCTTAGCGATTGACAATGCATGATAATCCCACCCTAAAGTAGGATATAAAGGCACTTGGCAGCTTACAACGTAACGTACCAAACATTTGATGATGTTGCAGTTGTGCATCAGTGTTGAGACGGGAAGGTAATAGGATTTACGTCACACCTTTATGCCAATGAACAAGCGCTGGCTGAAATGTTGGCGTGCAACGAGAACAGAATCATACGTGATTTACATATGAAGTACAATAACCCTGGAGACTGTTGAAAACCCCAGGTAATGTTCTCTGGTGTTATATTTACGAGTCCAGTTGCATTTGCAGGTCATTGTAGATAAAACATTTCGGGGAAGTTAAGTGTAGGAAATGCATCCATTTGTTAAGATGGTGTGTGTACTATGAATTGCAATAATGCCCACAAATCTTTATGTACAGTCTGACTGTAGTGTATCCAGCATCAAGTTAGATTATGACCATTGCAAAGGTTTATTGTGAGAACAGAAAATGCCGCAGATCTGCACTGAAACGCAGTGTCCGCAGTGTCCTTTGCAGTGACCCTTTTCCACTGGCAGACCACACTGTCAGTCACCAGAACATGTAGCCATCTTAGTGCCAAATTGCAATTGCTCTGCATTGTTTTATCTGCACTTCTCTGTTTTCATTTGGACACAGAAATATAATATACACACACACTCACACACACACACACACACACACACACACATATATATATACACATATAATTTTATATGCAAGTAAATCTCATGATATTTGTAAAGTGGAAAAACCTACAAAGATGTAATTAAATGTTTTACTAATATATATTTTTGATCATATATGCCTGAATAAAAATCTAAATAATTATTACGGTGTTTTGACCATTTTTGTTCCCGATGATGCCTGTTCCTGTCTTTCATTTTATAATCACTCATGGGTGGCCACGCATGTCCTTTGTCCCTGAGGGTCATTCTGGTTGTCATGGAATCCTCTTATGTCAAGGACAATGGTTATTCGTTTGCAGCAGGAAGAGGGATTAGACCTGGATTAACGGCCAGGTATCCTGGGCCTCTCATGAAGAGGGCATAGCCGTCCTGTACTTAGTCCATGATGAAGACTAGCAGGCACTGCAGCACCAAAGAAAGGAACTGGAAGCCAGAAAAGGTTTTCAGACTGATTTAGTGCAATTGACACTGAGCAATTTACATTTACCTAAATTATTTATGCTTGAGAGTTTAGCTGGTTGGTCAAACAAATCTCTTTAGACAAAACTGAGGGTGTGTGTGTTTGGTATACGGAATTCCTGATTTCTGAAGAGAAGACTCCCTCCACGTTGAAATTGGTGTATAATTTCTCAGAAAAGTCAGTGACTGGCTGTAGATTTCACAACAGCATTCATCTGAGAAGGTCCCGAACAGAAGCATGTTCCACAGCTCATTGGTTAATCTCGTTCAAAGCCCCAGTTAATCTCGTCCCATGTGACTTGGAAACCCCCTCAACAGGTGTGAGTTCTGTGTCGTCCTGTGGCCGCAATCGCATGCCTATCATGTCCATCTCCAAAGCTGCCACAGCATCTAAGCCAATGATCCTTCAATGCTGGGCGCCTAGACCAAGGAGGGATTAGCCCCAGCTTCTCAGCCATCTCCTCCCTCAGCTGTACCACCATTCGGCCGACTTGAACCATGAAGTCTCTCCTGGCGATGCTGGTCCTCCTCACCATTGTCGTGCACAGTGAGTACATCCTGCATTTTACCAAAAATTTCTTTCGAAAAACCCAGAATGGTATCTTCTTTCAATATTTCTAACAAAACAAAATAACTGCTTAGCAGAGCAATAGAAATATGTCTGTATTCCCGCCTCTGGTGTAGCAATGTATGTAGTGAAATTTTTTTTATCACAGAATACAAGTGATTGTCTTCACGTAATTTGAAGCTGTAGATATATTTTCCAAGTGGCATCAAGGAAAAGAACATTTTTTTCAGATTTTGACCTGTTTAAGTTAATTACTGCTAAATAAATGTGCACTCAAGTCCACTAGTTCTTCCGTAAAATGTTGAATGAAGTACTAGACAGTGCAAACAATTTGACATGTAAATTACTGGGTTTGACGACACGTGGCATTTGTTGTGATAACCATGGACAAAAAATGATGATTGAGGCTGAAGTAGATCAGACCTCCCTAATTGCCCCCCATTGTGTAAAGTGCCCAGATTCCTACTGCTTAATTTTAGATTAGCTGTTCTCTCCTGTCCCGTCTGTGAAGACAAGGCGCTGAAGTGCCACACGTGCGTGGCGGGCAATGAGGATGAATGCAACCAGCAGGGCACCTCCAGCTGCCCGCAGTGCGCAGACGCCTGTGTCACCATCATGGGGCCCAGTGAGTAAATCCTGCACTGTCCCGACTTAATGGAAGTGTAATACCACCATGAGTAGTTTCATGCTGCTGTAAGTGGGGCCACACTGGGTACCACTGCTGCTTCACACCTCCAGGGGAGGGAAGCCAGTTCCTACCTCTTTGGTGTGTGGTGTTTACATGTTCTCTGTGTTAAGTTGTTTTCCACTGGGGACTCTGGTTTCCTCTCACAGTCCAAATACGGCTAAGCTAACTGGTGTCTCTAAACTGTCCATAGAATAGGACTGAGAGTATGTGCCCTCTGATGGGCTGGCATCTCATCCAGAGTGTAACCCAGACTAGTGCCCAGTGCTACCTGGTACCGGCCCCAAGACCCTGCAACCCCCTTACCATGATAAGTGGTCAGGATGGCTCGGCGTAAATTCAACTCTCTGCTGTAATACGCCATTACGTCCACACGGTGGTAGCATAGCACATTTATTTGTGTCAGTACGTTATAACACCTTTATTTGTGCTAAGTAAAGTCACACATTGTTGGATTACTGCCTTCATCTTAATCTAACTCTTGATTTATAAATGTATTGTGTTACATGTCTAAATATTTCAAGTACAAAACTGCAACTCAAACAAATTTCATGATATAACAAATAGTGATGTCCCCTTTACTGTCCATGGAGAGGGACATAATATTTTATTACATTCTCTTCCAAGCCAAGCCTTTTTAATCTCAGGCCCACTATGTTCATGATTTTCCTGATGAAATGCTGCTTTTTATGTAGATTTTAATAGGACAACTTGCCCAGGGGTCCAGTGCGCCCCCCAACATGGACCTATCAGCAGTAGCACATCACATATTGTCGCATCTACCTACCCAAACGCCACCCCCCCCCCCTCCCTACCTCATTCTACCCCTCCCCACTTCTCTCCCTCAGGTACCGTTGTGAAATCCTGCTCCTACAAGCCTTTCTGTGACAAGGCTCATCACAATACTGGGGGAGTGAAGATGGAGTGCTGCTTTACTGACGACTGCAATGGACCTCATCGTTCCCACAGCCACGGGGAGGAGAGTGCTGCCCCCAGCCTGGGCACCAGGCCTGTCCTGCTGCTGCTGCTCCTGCTGCTTCAGCTGATAGTCAGCAAGCTGTAGCTCTCGCCGTAACGGCCGCTGCATCCCCTAACCCACCGCTTACACCCTGTGGCTTAGATAGAGCACTTTCATGCCGTGTGGAGAAAAGCCCACAGACCACAGGTGACAGAGCTGCAGGGCTTTTGCTATGTATTATAAGTTAGTCTTAACTGCACTGCACTGTGAGTCACTTTGCTGTAACCTTTGCAGACTAACCTCCTGCTCAGTAATGTATAGAATGGAAATTTTCTGGAGCATCATTAAATCTGAACTTGCTCATGGGACATCATGCTTTGTTGTGTTTATGAACGATGTTGGAGGATTTTCCTACACTCTCTCCTACTATGACACATAGAATCTATGAGTAAAACACGCAGAAAGAGGAGACTTCAAGACTCGGAGATGACCAATGTTTTAATAAGAATAAGATTTCAATAAACACGCAGTTTCAATACAAATAACTGAACAGAATGCAGCAGCAGGTAGTGCCCCCCCCCCCCCCCCAATCAACTATTTGAATGGAAAGTTCAATTCATTTAAATTAACAATTTGGAGGAATCGGTTCTGTAAATTGAACCAAGCTTCCCATCACTTCGTCCAAAAGACTTTTGGAAAGGATAGACTTAATCTACCCTGCAGGTTTTTCCAGCTTCAACTGAGCCCAGAATTTTCTCCTTTATGATACCAAGCCGACCTCTTTACGCCCATTGTCCAATCAGTGCAGAAATGGCCGGGTCGCTGTAGTGGGCAGGACACATACGGCCTCTGCTTAAATGGCTAAATCTGCTTATTCCTCTGAATAAATAGTGTCATCTGAAAAATCCACTTTCTACATTGACAATTCACGAGTGTTTATCTGTGGAACAAGACTTTAAAAAAGGTTTGTTCATGACTCAGTAAATCAGGGGGGTATTCCAGAAAGCAGGTTATGTGACATACCCGGGTAAGTTTAAGGGTAAGTTAGTGGATAACCTCAACTTTCGGTTCCAAAAACGGAGGTTAACTTTCTGGGTATGTACGTAACCATAGCAGCTTACTCTCTGAAGATAACCTGCTACTGAGCAGGTTATGTTCCAGGGTCAGTTTGTTGCAGAAGGTTACTGAGCATGGCGTGCCCTTTTGATGACGATCCTGTGGACATGGAGGCACAAATTATACAAGGTTTTTTTCGCCGGGAGAGAGTTATAAGACCGCGTATTGATGTCTTTTCATTTCCTAATGATTATTTGAAAAAACGTTATCAGTTTTCAAAAGAATCGTTAATTTACTTAACATCTCTTGAAACCGCATATTGCAAATGTCACAAACCCAAACCGCGGGTCTGCGCTTAGCACAGAAAACATTCTGTACATACTGTAGCACTTCGGTTTTTTGCGTCAGGGCATTTTTTGTACAATATGGGCGACGCAGAGCATGTGGGAAAGGCAACTGTGTGTAGAGCCATTCGCACAGTATGTCTGGTACTTAACGCTTCTTACACACGTTTGTACAGTTCCCTGTCCATAAAGCTCTGCGTGTTATTAAAGAGGAATTCCACAGAGTGGTAGGTTTGTCCTTTGTAGTAAAATCTATGATGCATATTTAATATATAGTCATACTATTTATATCTATAGCCTACATGTATTCATCCTGCACACACACACACTTGATACTTCCATATATGACTTTCTATTTCAGGGTTTCCAAATGTAATTTGGAATACATGTAATACATGTAAAGTGACAATAAAAGGCATTCATTCATTCATTCATAATTGGGTGCATTGATGGCACCTACATTCCTATTAAAGCTCCTTCAATAAATGAGGGAGACTATGTTAATAGGAAATCTATTCATAGTATCAATGTGCAGGTAACTTGATTTTGTATCCTTAATTTTTTGCCTTGTTAAAATCATCAAACTCATTACTTTTTTCCACTAACTATAGGTAATCATTACAGGACAGTACAATGCTGGTTACCACTGGTTGCCCTCAGATGGGGTGAGGGGAGGTGGTGGTGGGCCCCCGCCAGTTAGATGGGCTTCAGCCTTTTTTCTATTAGCTACATGACAGAAAGAATATACTAAATCGTGTTTAATAAATAGTTCAGTGATCGTGTAATCAAATATTACCTTTTTGCAGAATGTTTTTGTGTTTCATTTTGACTTGGCTCAAAGTTCTTCTGGCTCCAGAAGGATTACACCTTATTAAATAAGAAACCATATATTCCTAGTCGATACACATTGTTATTTTAACCTAAAGAAATGAATGGCAGGAAAAGTAAATGCTTTCATAGTGATTTAACAGTCAAAAGGATGCGGAGGGGTACGTGTTTAATTATTTTGCATTATAATAAAAGGGGAGGCGATGTCAAATTTGCAATTTAATACACACGCATTTACTCTGTCTGTTATTTTTTGCCAAGCCAACTCTTTCTTTAGCCGATGCAGCCGTATTGCTTTTTTTCATTATTATTGGCTTGAATTCCTCATATGCGTGCATTAAAACTTCCAACTCCGCCTCTGTGAAGTATGCCGCTCTCTTTTTTTCACTTTGATTTTCCATTCTGACTCGTGAAATCGGCGATCAATCGAAAACGTCTTTATGTATGCACGGTGCACGCGCATTAACTCTGGGTAACCGATAGGAGGTTGATTGAACTTACTCTTCTCAGGTGTTTTGGAACCGACATACTCATGGTATGCGGGTTTGGGGTATATCAACCCAGAGGTTAAGATTTACCAAATGGTAAGTTAACCAAGCTTTCTGGAATACCCCCCAGGTCTACGTGTAGGATGTTGATGTTGTCTAAGTGTTGACCAAAATTGCTGACTATTATTCTGCTTCATTACTGGCATGCTAACACAGAGATTTTATCCAAAGCAAATGCACGTTTTTGAGTAAGAAGGGTCAGTTGGTCCCTGGGACAATTGGGAGTTAAGGGTCTTGCTCATGGGTCCAAAAGACACATTCCAATGCTGACTCAGGGATTAGAACTGATGACCTTCCGGTTAAAGATACCCTGCATACACTACCCACAATATGAGGGTCCAACAATGATATGATCCCTCTGCTGACCATGGGAACAGAAAAAGGAAACTTTCAATCACACCCCAAAAGGTCCCACTGAGATTTGAACTGAAATGTCTGGAGTCATTGTCCAGAGTGCTAACCATTACACCATGCATCGCACTTCAGACAGAGTAAAATGGTTATACTGGTTAAAAAGCAGAGAATTTACATTTTTGCCATGAAGAAGCTGCGATGTGACACTAAGGTAAAAATGATTCCTCCAGCACACTGTGAGCTATCCCAGCATGCACAGGGTCATGGAGGAGTTTAAATAAACATAAAACCCTGGATAGAGGGGTTCAGTGAATGAGGAGGTGACATTGTACAGGAGGGTCAGTCCATCAGAGGAGACTCTGTAGAAGGACAGAGTACCAGCCGCCCAGTCCAGATATACTCCTACTCTGCGGGAGCCTGAGGGCTTAATGGTTATGTCAGTCTGTTTATTATTGTGCCAGACAGAGTAACTGTTAAAATTGCAGCACAGCATCCATGACTTGTCATTGAATCCAAGCCTACAGTTAGTTCTTTCTCCTTTCCTCCCGATTCCTTTATAAGTCACTCCTATCAGGGCTCCATCTCCACTCCACTCAGCCTCCCAGTAACAGCGACCAGTCAGACTCTCTCTGCACAGAACTTGGGACTGGCAGTCAGATCGCTCTGGATGATTAGGATATGGCTGCCTTGCCCCCCAAGTCACCTTCCTGTTCCCCCCTGACAGAGACAGGTGTCTGTGTGCTGTGTTGGGGTCCAGCGTCAGCTGGCAGGAGTCTGTAGGCAAGAGGAAGAGCGATTAATCCCATCACGAAGCCCAGCATCTCCAATGCTATGATAAAGTAGTATCAATGGTATTAAGAATACAAATATGCAAAAAACGTACATTTCTATAAAGTTCCCAAACTCCCATTTTTGAGAAACCATTCATCTTTAAACCCAAACCAGCGTTTTTTTAAACAAAAGAAGAAAAAGATGACAAATCAATTAAGTGATTTTGTGTTGCTTTTTTACCATAGAATGTTGTCTGTAATCACACACAGGCAGAAATTCACCTGAACAAAAACATGTAAATCCATCTACATACAGCAAAAAAAGCACACACACATCACAATACTTTTGTGAATGTAATCAAAATAGTTTTGATGGAATTAAAAATAAAAACATGCAAACAAACTTACATTTCTGAACCCCTGGTCTGGTCCTGCACTTTCCACTGTGGTCCACACTATAGCAGAAGCAGAATGACATAGTAATGCTGTATCTATTTATTTAATTGTTGCATTTTCTCCACATACACCTGTCTGTAGCAGGGAGAGACACACATTCTGTACTCACTTCAGTTTCTCCAGTTTACAGCTGGAATCCTCCAGGAGAGCGGAGAGCAGCTTCACTCCTGAGTCTCCTGGGTGATTGTAGCTCAGATCCAGCTCTCTCAGGTGTGAGGGGTTTGACCTCAGAGCTGAAGCCAGGGAAGAGCAGCCTTGTTCTGTGACTCTACAGCCTGACAACCTGCAGAGAGACAGACAATAACTCTCCAATAAATAAAAACACCTCACGATGAGATGTATTACTTTTATGCAAATGTGACGACTCCAATAAAGATGTTAAGTATTAATTTACACTGTGGAATACCCTGTAATACTGACCTCAGTATCCCCAGTTTACAGTGTGGAATACCCTGTAATACTGACCTCAGTATCCCCAGTTTACAGTGTGGAATACCCTGTAATACTGACCTCAGTATCTCCAGTTTACAGTGTGGAATACCCTGTAATACTGACCTCAGTATCTCCAGTTTACACTGTGGAATACCCTGTAATACTGACCTCAGTATCCCCAGTTTACACTGTGGAATACCCTGTAATACTGACCTCAGTATCTCCAGTTTACAGTGTGGAATACCCTGTAATACTGACCTCAGTATCCCCAGTTTACACTGTGGAATACCCTGTAATACTGACCTCAGTATCTCCAGTTTACAGTGTGGAATACCCTGTAATACTGACCTCAGTATCTCCAGTTTACAGTGTGGAATACCCTGTAATACTGACCTCAGTATCTCCAGTTTACATTGTGAATCCCCCAGTCCAGCAGAGAGCAGCTTCACCCCTGAATCTTGCAAGTCATTGTCACTCAGGTCCAGCTCTCTCAGCTGAGAGGAGTTTGATCTGAGAGCTGAAGCCAACACTTCACAGCATGTCTCTGAGAGTCTACAGCTATTCAGGCTGGAAAAGGAATCGTGTTTAGATAAAAATACATACAGCACACACAGGTATATAAAAAAAAAAATCAAAATAAACACAAAGTACAAAAAGAGAAGCAACATATAATTCAAAAGGAATGTTCCTCATATTCCCTGTCGTGAAGAATACAGTGAAAACTTTCAATTCAATAAACAAATATCTTTGTTTATTGAAACAGTTTAGTGGATCAGGGCTAGATCAATGTACTCAAATGAGCAGATTTTGGAATAATGCGGCTGCTCCTTTGAGTATACTGTGTATTTGGCTACTTGCTGTACATTTTCATAAGTCATACATTCCCAAATCCTGTTTTATATTGTGTCACAGAGCCAGTTTGAATAAGGGCAGAAGAGAGAACATGCTCTAAAATCCATTCATTAAATGGGAAACTTAATTATATCAGTTGTCATTTCCCTGTCCTAGTCAGAAAGACAAAGTTTGTACTTGAGACTCCCCAGCGGAGACCAAACTGCTGTGTAATGACCTTACAGGGTGAGTTACCCTGAGACTCTGTAATATATGCATAAGTATTTTTATAAAGCTCTGAGCAGCGCTGGGGCTCAGTGATCAGCACTACAGCCGACCCAGGGGTTCTAGGGTCAGATCCTTGCTGGGGTGTGTGTGTGTTCATGTGGGATTTGAACAGTCTCAAGGAGAGCTAAAGTTTTTTTAAATTATTATGTTTTATATGACTTTTGAATCTCTGACATCATGACTAAAATCCTTATTTTTTGTATTGCTATAAAAAAGTGAGATTTTCCATTAACATCTTTTGTGTGACAATCAAGAAGCAAAATTATACGGAATGTTCCTGTATATTTAAAAGGTAGGAAAACCACCCAGCAGTTCTTTTTAAATTCTGCATATCCACCCACCCATTTCCTGTAACGGCTTGTCCCATTCAGGGTTGGGGGGGGGGGGGGGGTCCTTAGCCTCTCCCAGAGGTTACTGGTGTAAGGTTCACCACCTCCACTCAATATAAAAACGGGGTTCCAGATTATTATGGAACAAAAAAATCCAGCCTAATTATAAATCAATTAATATAACATAATATAATAATATAATATAAATCCTTTTATATAATACCATTACAAATGCTCCTTGGATTACGATGCTCTGGGTTACAGTATTTCGGCTTTATGATCCGTAAATGTATCTCACTTTCAGTACATTATTCAGTCAATTACACGAGACATTTCCTTATAAAATAAGCTTTGTGTTAATGATTTTGGCCAGCTGTAGACTAATGTAAACGTTTTAAAGGTAGCCTAGGCTAGACTATGATGTCTATTAGGTTAGTGTACTGTTTTAAAATGCATTTTTGCCTTGCAGTATTTTTAGGTTTATCAAAATGTAACTCCATCATAATCTGTCGAGAGGCTGTATATATTTCAGACAATGCCAAGCTATTTTTGCCAGTACAGACGTGTCCTCATATCCTCAGCAAGGCACAGATGAGGCCATCAGAGACAGCAGTCTTCAGGAAGCTCCTAGATCTCAGCTCCATCACATGAACACACAGGCTGACAATATCACTCACAAACCACTCATGAACCTCTATATAAATGCACCCTAATTGTTCTGATAAGATATAAAAGCAGTATCATGAATAACATCCATACGTCTTTAGCAACAGATGTATATAAAATCACTTACACAGCTGTCCTAGATTTCTTGATCACAGGCAGCAGCCTCTGAAGACCTTCATCTGATCTGATGTATTTCTTCAGATCAAACACATCCAGCTCCATATCTGACATCAGTAACACAAAGGCCAGAGCTGACCACTGTGCAGGTGAGAGGTCTGCTGCTGAAAGACTTCCTGAACTCAGGTATCTTTGTACTTCCTCTATTAGAGAAATGTCACCCAGTTCATTCAGACAGTGGAACAGGTTGATGGTCCTATCTGGAGATAAATTCTCCTGTATTTTCTCCTTGATGTATTGGGCTGTTTCCTTAATGTTATTTGAGCTGGTTCTTGTCTGGCCCAGTAGCCTTTCTAAGAGAGTCTTACTGGAGTCTGTTGAGAGGCCCAGGAGGAAGCGGAGGTAGAGGTCCAAGTGTCCATTCTTGCTCTTTAATGCCTCATCCACTGCAGTCTTCAGCAGGTCAGCCGATGAGTTTGATAAAAACATGTATAAAGCAGCGAGATACTCCTGAATGCTCAGATGCACAAAGCAGTACACCTTCTCCTGGTACAACCCATACTCCACTTTAAAGACTTCTGTGCACACTCCAGAGTAAACTGAAGCCTCTGTGACATCAATGACATTCTCTGTCAGATCTTGCTTGTAAAATATGAGATTGCCTTTCTCAAGGTTATGAAAAGCCAGTTTACAAAGATTTAAAAGGAATTCCTTATCAGATTCAATGCGTTTAAGCTTGGTTTCACCTTTTTTCATATACTTGTCATTTTTTAAACTCGCCTGAAAGATCAAGAAGTGTGTGTACATTTCTGTCAGGGTCTTCGGAATTTCTCCACTGTCAGTCTCACTAAAAAGCCTCTCAAGAACAGTGGCTGAAATCCAGCAGAACACAGGTATGTGGCACATGATGAAGAGGCTCCTTGATGATTTCACATGTGTGATAATCCTGCTAGCCAGGCTCTGATCACTAAATCTCCTCCTGAAATACTCCTCCTTCTGGGCATCACTGAACCCTCGTATCTCTGTTACCCGATGGACACACTCTGGAGGTATCTGATTGGCTGCTGCAGGCCGGGAGGTTATCCAGAGGAGAGCGGATGAAAGCAGATTCCCCTTAATGAGGTTAGTCAACAGCACATCCAGTAACGTTTTCTTTGTTACATCAAAGCAGCTCTCATTGTTCTGAAAATCTAGAGGAAGGCGACACTCATCCAGACCATCAAAGATGAACAAGACTTTGTACCTAAACAGCTCAGTGGATTCAAGTGATTTCAGTTCTGGGACAAAGTGGTGAAGCAGATCAATCAGACTGTATTCATCCTTAATCAAATTCAGGTCCCGGAAAGGAAGAGCAAATATGAAGTGAATGTCCTGGTTTGCTTTTCCTTCTGCCCAGTCAAGAATAAATTTCTGCACAGAGACTGTTTTCCCGATACCTGCGACCCCTTTAGTGAGTACAGTTCTGATAGGTGTCACATGCCCACATAAGGGTTTGAATATATCATTGCACTTGACTGTAGTATCTTCTGTTAACCTTTTCTTGGATGCTGTTTCAATCTGTCTCACTTCATGTTCATCATTAATTCCTCCAGTTCCCCCTTTAGTCATGTAGAGTTCTGTGTAAATCTCATTGAGAAGTGTTGGCTGTCCTTCCTTGGCTTTCCCTTCAAATACACACTCAGATTTCTTCTTTAGGTTACATTTGATTTGGTGCTGACATTGTGACAGAAGATGCCCTGAAATTAAATGAGAGAAAAATGCACAAACTTATTTTAAAACATGCATTTTTTATCCATATAAGCCAAATTAAATTAATTAAACAATAAACTGAAATGTAATACACATTTTTCATAAACAATGTTTTGTGGCATAACACACACTGAATGAGGTACAGCTCTTACTCTTCTCCAGCATGTCAGCGAGATCATTTTGCTCCATGGTCCTCAAGATGTACAGTGTGATCTTCAGAGCTCCCTCTCTACCACAGGTCTTCTGCATCTGACCATCACTGTCCAGGTCACTGTCCTCCTCCAGCTGAGGCTCAGAGCATTCTGGGTCATTCTGATCCAGGTACCTTTTGAATTTCATCAGCTCATCCTTCAGAAACATATGAGCTTTTTTCTCCAGTTCCTGAAGTGGACAGTTAGTTTAATTATCACTCCTGGCACCGTATATTTTTATAATTTCATTTATGAATTATGCTGCGTTCCAATTGAACTCGTAAATTGGAAATTTCAAATTCCAAGTCAGAAATTTCAACTGGAACGCCCCCTGAGGTCGTAATTCCGACTCGTGAAGTTGGAGGAATTGACACAATCCGGACCTCAGAATTCAAAATGGCTGCACCCTTAATCAGCAGAAGTTAAAGCTGTAGCTTTATGCTGTTTATTAGCAGCAGTTATGTCTTGTCACGCATTAAATCAGTTGTACACACAGTAGTGTCCAACTGCTAATCGGTGGACATGTTGCTACGATATTTTTATGCGCAAAATAACACGTAATGTGTTGTTATCAACTGATATTGCTAATAATGGATAACAATTAATCAGGCTAGAACTGGGACCTGTTTCAGAAAGCAGGATTTCTTGCTTAGCTGGATATCTAATCAGATTTAAGGTCATCAGGGCTAAATGCAAGTGAACAAAGATAATGCCAGTTAAACTGGGGCACATTAAATACAAGAAGTTATCTGGCTAAGCAAGAAATCTTGCTTTTTGAAACAGGTCCCTGGAACTGCTACATTGGCTTTCTGACTTGCTGTACCAGAATGTGCTTAACTTGGGTGAGACGTAATTCCCAAGTCCCACTTCCAAGATAAACAGAACGTGGCATTAGTTGTAAATATCATCCCTTTGACCGGATGAACTACTGTACTTATTGTACATCTGTAGAAGGTGTATGTCAATTTAAATAAAAATTTATGAAAATATTTCAGTAATAAATGCACACCTTGAAGATAGATAAGTCTCCTTTATGTGGATATGAATTACATCTTTTCACCTGGTCCCTGTGAATAAAACAAAAATCCATCCATTAATCCATCCATCCATTTTAAAATTGCCCCTCGGGGACAAATAAAGTTTTTTGAATTTGAATCCTCCAGCCACTCATCCCGGTTTGGGGGCAGGGTGGGGTGGGGGGGTCTATTTCAGACAGCAGAAAACCTAGGATACGGGTTCATCCTGGGGGGGTGGAATCTAGTCCATCACAGGGCAGACACACACAGAGGCTGTCATATGTCATGGAGAATTTAGAAAAGAGCCTAAACATGTTTCTGGACAGCAAGAGGAAACTCTAACCATGTTGGGTAATCCCCTGTAACCACATAAATGGGAAGTCTGGCCCTCTCTCTGTTTAGTTCCACCAGGATCTCTGCCTTTCCCACCATGGTGATGGTCACACCACTGTAGGTCTCCAACATGAGCCTTGTACGTGTAGTAGAATGTGGCTCAGCTTTTCCCTGAATATTTTATCTGCCATGAATGACACCGTGGTGTCAGTGTCAGTCTCCATCCTGATTGGACGTCCCTCCCCAGAGGTGTGACACCATTGGCTCCCCTTCCTCCTTTTACTCTCAGCACTTTGACCAGTAGCTCCTTCTCTGTGTCAGATTCACTGCTGCTGCTCTGCTCATGCAGTTTCTTATTTGAACATCGCTTGTCTGCTTTCTCTTTCTGTACCATTTACTTGACCCTGTATAATTCCTTTGATTTCTCCCTCTTTGCCTTACAAACTCCCCCCAATGAGTCCATTCTTTCCTGATATGTTGTTGGGTTTGAGCTCTTTAGTCCAGTACTCTGCTGGATGGTATCTCTGCTTCCACAACAGTGACATTCCTTGCTGCTGTCTCTCTGCAGTGTTAAGAAAAGGTACAAACTGGTACTCTTTTCTGTCACTGGGACTGTACCCTCAAGGGTCTGCCAATTGTAGCCTAGCTGTAGGTAACTGTACCTTTCAAGATACAGAAATGGACTACAAGGAACATATTTGTACCACTGGGGGTGCATTAATGTTGTTTGTACCTTGGGGATGTTCCTCAGAGTCCATTTCTGTACCTTAAATTAGACATAAAGGTACATTTACCTACAGCCAGTGTACAACTGACAGACCATTGAGGGTCCAGCTCCAGTGACAAGCAAAGGTACAAACTGCTGCTCTTCATTCTGACAGTGTGGCTGTCAGAGGCGGCTGCTGCCTGCACCCTGGATGCTGCAGTGAGCTGCTGTGCTTCCTTCTCTACCAGCTCCATGGATGCTGCGTTTTCTATGGCTTTTTGAACGGGGAGGGGGTCTCCTGTAAGCAGGTGCCTCACTCCATAACCCAAACACTAATATATCACACAGCAAGTCATTCAATGTTCAGACATTTTTCTCTGCTCAGACTCATACTGACTAATGGATTCTCCCTCTTCCTGCTTCCTTTTGTGACACCTAAACTGCTTTGCTATTACTAGTTGCTTGGGGTAAAAACATCTCTGTAAAACTTCCACAATTTCAGTGAAATTTCAGTTCCGGTTCTGTGTCTCACTTACACTTTTGGTTCCGTTTAAACTTTGATTGACAAAATCCTTTTCTTACCACTTTAGTTTCACTTTTCAGCACATAAATATCACATTTATTCTGACCTGGATCAGCAAAAATTTACATATCACCTTTGGAAAGCAACTTTCAGTTTTTTTGTCTGACGGCTTAACATGATATACTAGTTAATTAACAGGCGCTGTCCCATTAAACATGGTCAAACTGAAGCCTCAGTCTGAGCAGATCTAATGAGATGTTTAAAATGCACTAAATGTAAATCTACCTTCTAATTCCTGCTGGCAGGAAGTCAGTCTTTACAGTAATCCTCATCCTTTTACCTCAGGTGTAACTTACATAGAACACAGACAGAAATTCTTTAAATTCTCAAAGACAATGGGATGTGCAAAAGGTAAAATATGATGCATTCATTGTAAAGTTTTTTTTTCCCCTCATAGCTTGTGTGTGCCTGTGTGCCTTTTGACAGAGTCTACGTTTTATAAACATTGTTTATTTAAATTCATGTTTACCTTTGATCTGATGGAAAAGTTCCCTCTCTGAAGCTGATTGGACAGTGCATTGACCTGTCAGTCTTCATGGAAACACAGCTGGGTGCAGGTGAGTCTGCTCTCTCCATCAGGACACTGCAGTCAAAAAGATCCTCATCAATTAAATATATATATGTGGACAGCATCACATTAAATCTTCAGCTGTTTATCCTTCTGCTCTGCCTTCCTGTACTTTGATACGCTGTGAAGCTCTTGATGCAGACAGGCTTGTTTACAGTTCGCTTTAATGTGAAATAAATTGTCTGACCTAAAATTAAGATCCCAATATGAAAAGTTTAGTATCATCATTACCTCCACTGCCAGACTTGATTGTTGCTTTTTTCCTGTTTATTGATTTGTTTATACATTATATAAATGTAGCCTTAACTGGGGTTCCCCACAATAAATTTCACAGAGTTCCCGATAATAAATTTTGCACACTGCTACCGAATACCGATAACATTTTCTGAACGGAGGGATGTGGAGACTAAAACATATTTATTTTTGAATATTCAGAAAATAATCTCGCGCACCAAAGATCTCATGAAAAAAAATAAATATGCAGCAGCGCTACGTGGCAGCAGAGGACACGAGGTTGAAGTTGGCTACTTATTCGCAGATCCTTATTCAGATTTTTCCGGTCCACCTTAAATGCTTCTTTTTTTTTTTTTTTAGCCATTTCTAGAGGCCCCTGCTCCTTCATTTCAAAACGTCCCAAAAATCTGCCATTGCCATCTTATAGTAGGTATAACAGAGTGTAAGTAGACTTATTTTTGGTGAATTTTTACTGTAGCATTTTCTCATAATCACCTCCTAAACTTGGCACCAACACTCCATTCTCTATATGGGTCGGATTGCAGTTTTCAGCTATTTCTAGAGGCCGGAGTCACCAACTCCGGTCCTGGAGAGCTACTATCCAGTAAGTTTTCTATCCTACCAGGCTTCTGATGAGCCACACCTGCTCCTGGTATTTACTTGAGAATTAGTGTGGCTCATCAGAAGCCAGGTAGGATAGAAAACTTACTGGATAGTAGACTTCCAGGACTGGAGTTGGTGACCCCTGACCTAAGTGATGGGAGTTGTACAAAGTAAAATTTGTTGAACAGTAAAATTTACACTAACCAGTATTCCGACTCTCACTCCCTTACTGTATGTTAGACTCCATGGCAATTTTAAATGAAAGAAAAGTGATCTCCACAAATAGCTTAAAAATGCAGTCAAGTCCACAAAGAAAACAATAGAATGCCCTTTTATATTTTAGTAATACTGCATTACAATTTCAAAACAAAGTTATGTCTGCTTCTTATCAAACTTGATCTAACAAACTAATGTCAGATCCACTCAGAGCATGTGAGCGGAGCGGAGCGTGAGCGAGGAGCGGAGCGGACGGAATTTGGTCAGAGCGCGGAGCGGTTTTTTAATTAAGGCTGGAGCGGTCGCTTTGTCTCGCTCCAATTTCACTCCCACTACAATTCTGAGGCGTGCCCAAATCTACCCAGAATTCATCTGTACAATTATCAAGACTGTTACACAAATTGGCCGAGATGGAATTCGCAAAGTATTTCACAAAGGAAACTGATAAATCATACAAGTGTACTATTCTTATCAAACGTATAGATGACAAGAATGTACAGCAAGAACAACAATGTGGTGAAACTGTTTCAGTGATTAAAGATTCACTTTGGAATCACTTTTCTCAGAAACATGAGTGTGCTACGCGAACAAGCGGAAGCCAGAGCAAAACGCGTGCAAGTTTTATATGGTTGTAGCATATCAAGTCTATAAAGTAAATTAAAATATAAAAGCCTATAAAGTAAATATTGGTAATCAAATAAATTCGTTTTGTCATTCAAAGAAGGTCTAATAAGATTTTTTTTATTTATTTCACGTAACGTAAAATTTTATTTTAGAGACGTGCTGCATCAACAGAAAAAAATTGAGGAATTTAAAACGTGTCTGTATATTCTTTAGGCTATTAAGCACACTGATTCCTTTACTTTTAAGCCTATTTTTGTGTGGAATGCCATTTCCAAACCTGTCCGTTGTTGCCGATAGGTTGCTTAAAAATAAATATTTTCTGTTCTGACTGGCAATGTTGCCGTTGCTCATATTTCTTTATGACATAAGGCTTCGGTTTAAGGTGACATTTGTTAGGCATGCAGATTATTTGTCCCTCTTTTAAATTGGAGCGAGCGTGGAGGGCGGTGTTGGAGCGAGCGTGGAGGGCGGTGTTGTCTACCGCCCTCCTGGCCCCCTAGGCCACTTTCTAGAGGAGCTGGATACTCTCCTCAGTCTCTTCCCCACTGACAGCTCCTCTCTCATTCTCCTTGGTGACTTCTATCTTCCCCATGACAAGCTCCTTTCTTCTGGTCTCCTCCCTTTTCTCTATTCCTTTTCTCTGACATCCAACAACTGCTCTCCAACACACAAAGGAGGTAATGTTCTCGACCTGGTTTTCAGCCGCCCCTCTCCAGCCACCGACATCACCACTACCCCTCTTCACATTTCTGATCACCACTTAGTATCCTTTACCATCACCCTTCCTGTCTTATCCAATCCTGGCTTTCAACATTTCTCACCCACTAGACCAAACCTCCACTCTGTCTCCCCTTCATCTGTTGCTTCCTGCACCCTGTCCTATCTTCCTGACCTTAACTCCTTTTCCTCCCTTGCACTGGAACCTGCAACTGATACTCTTCTCTCCTCACTTTCCTCATCCATTGATCACCTCTGCCCACTGTCTCTTAACCCCAGGAAAAATCGCCCTGCTCCTTGGCTTTCAGCTGCATTACGCAGCAACCGAAGGGAATTGCGGGTAGCGGAGAGGACATGGAAGAAATCTAAACTTGATGCAGATCTGTCTTCCTACCGTACTCTTCTATCCAAATTCTCTTCGGATGTGACTGCAGCTAAAACTGCCTTTTATAAGGAAAAACTTGAGCTATCCTCACATGATCCCCGTAAACTCCATAATATCTTTTCATCACTACTCAACCCTCCAACTCCTCCTGCTCCATCCTCCCTGACTGCTGAAGACTTTGCCACCTTCTTTGATGAAAGGATTGGCGAAATCTGCCAGACATTCTCTCCCTCCCCATCCACTACACTACACACCCAGGATTTCCCTTCCCCCTTACTGACCCAGTTTACCAGTCTTACAGTTGATGAGATCATGAAAGTCATCTCATCTTCCAACCCTACCACCTGCCCACTGGATCCAATCCCTTCCACATTGCTCCAGACAATCTCTCTGGACCTTCTCCCCTTCATCACCACTATCATTAATGGCTCCATAACTTCCGGTCATGTACCAACAGCATTCAAAATAGCCAGGGTCATTCCCATCTTGAAAAAACCCACTCTAAATCCCTCGGACACTTGCAACTACCGACCAGTATCTCTTCTTTCCTTCCTTTCAAAAATCCTCGAACGCACAGTCTACAACCAGCTCTCTCTTTACCTCTCTCAGAACAACCTCCAGGATCCTAATCAGTCTGGCTTCAAAGCAGCTCACTCCACAGAGACTGCCCTCTTAGCAGTAACTGAGAAGCTGCATGCTGCTAGGTCAGCTAAACTGTCATCTGTCCTCATCCTTCTTGACCTATCAGCAGCATTTGACACGGTTAACCACAAGACTCTCCTATCCATCCTTAGGAGTCTTGGCATTGGTGGTTTGGCTTGGCAATGGCTTGCATCCTACCTCGAAGGCCGATCATACAGAGTGACATGGAAAGGACTCACATCTACCCCACGTAGTCTCTTCACTGGCGTCCCTCAGGGCTCGGTTCTTGGCCCACTCCTGTTCTCCCTCTATACCAAATCTCTTGGTGAGGTCATATCCTCTCATGGCTTCTCTTACCACTGCTATGCAGATGACACTCAACTCATCCTCTCCTTCCCTCCTTCAGACACTCATGTCTCCACTAAGATGTCTGCATGTCTAGCTGATATCTCATCTTGGATGACCGCTCACCAACTGAAACTCAACCCTAGTAAAACGGAACTGCTGTACATCCCCGCTGACTCATCCCCCCTCCTGGACCTTGCGATCTCCCTCAACAACTCCCTGATCCGTCCTTCGGTTTCTGCTCGCAACCTTGGGGTTACCATGGACAATCGTCTATCCTTTTCCTCTCATATCGCCAACGTTTCCCGCTCTTGTCGGTTTCTCCTGTTTAATATCAGAAGGATACGTCCATTTCTTTCCACACAGGCTACCCAGATACTCGTTCAGTCCCTCGTCATCTCCCGCCTTGACTACTGCAACTCGCTCCTAGCGGGTTTACCACTGAGCGTCATTCGTCCCCTCCAACTGATTCAGAATGCAGCTGCTCGACTTGTTTTCAACCTTCCCAAGTTCACCCACACCACTCCTTTGCTGCGCTCCCTACACTGGCTTCCTGTGGCTGCCCGCATCAGATTCAAAACACTGATGCTCGCATACAAAGCCAAAAATGATCTGGCTCCATCCTACCTAAAAGACCTCATCACACCCCGCACTGCACCACGATCTCTCCGATCCTCCAGCACTGCTCGACTGGTCCCACCACCCCTCAAGGCACAAGGAAGACACACCTCCCGGCTCTTCTCTGTTCTGGCACCAAGTTGGTGGAATGAACTCCCCCTAGATGTCCGAACAGCTGAGTCACTGAATGTCTTCAAAAGACGACTTAAAACACACCTTTTCCAGAAATGCCTGAATTAGCACTTCTGGCATTATACTTGCATTACTTTAAAAAAAAAAAAAGCACTTTTCCAACAGAGTATTAGATCGATGGTATTCATAGCCTTGGTTTTTTATTGAGCTAGTATCGGGAAAAATTCATTGTGGAGTCTTAAAGCACTTATGTAAGTCGCTCTGGCTAAGGGCGTCTGCCAAATGATGTAAATGTAAATGTAAATGTGGAGCGATTTGACTGGAGCGGGAGGACATTTTAGTGGAGCGAGGAGCGGTATTGACCGGAGCGGCGTAGTGCGAATTAGGAGGAGCGGGGGGAGCCAACAGCCTCGTGAGCGTGGAGCGGAAATTCTCACCGCTCCGCTCCGCTCACATGCTCTGGATCCACTATACACATCTAAAAAGGATAGAGAAAGGGGCTTCAGAATTGGCCTGAAAAGGAAATAGACCCATACAAAACATGGTTAGGAGGTGATTTTTAAAAATGCTATAGTAAAATTTCATAAATATATTTTGCCTAACATTCGAATAAACGTACTCTATCCTGGTTGTGTCAGATTCTCTAGACATTTAAAAATAATAATGATGATGATGATGATACTACTACAGCTAATAATAAATCCGACCCATAGATAATGGAGTGTTGGTGCCAAGTTTAGGAGGTGAAAATGCTACAGTAAAAATTCACCAAAATAAGTCTACTTACACTCTGTTAGACTTACTATAACATGATCATGGCAGATTTTTAGGGACGTTTTGAAATGAAAGAGCAGGGGCCTCTACAAATAGCTGAAAAAAAAAGAAGCATTTAAGGTGGACCGGAAAAATCCGAGTAAGTAGCTAACTTCAGCCTCGTGCAGAGGACGGCATCCGGGGAATACGATTAAATGAAGATTTTTGAAGGAAATTAAATTTAATACATGATACACATAAATCATCAGTTAAGCGCGAGGAAGTGTGTTAAGTTAAAACTGATTACCCTCTCTTTCGAGGATGCTGGAAAGTTTATTTATGACCGTTTGTAAAGCAGTACCAACTGTCTTACCTCTCAGTTCTATTTGCGTTACACTCCATATTGGGGCTCACTTCAGAAGCAGCTCCCCCCATTTTTGTGCTGATCCAGACCAGATGACTCATGCTGGGGGTTCTGTGAACAAGAAGGGTAAATATTAACATACATAATATTGTAATGAAGCGACCTGTGGGTGTGGGTGTGCGTGTGGGGGAGGGGGAATTTGTGTCAAAGGCAGTGAGGTGAAGCGGCTACACTTGGGCGGTCAGTGGTGCGGTATTAAAGGAGGTCAGACGGATGTGTGAGACCTCAGGGCGGGTTCAGGGAGTTTGGTGCCCCTCGCATGCCGTTTAGGGCTGCCAGCGGGGAAGCTAGATAGCGGCTGCAGGGTCGGGTTCCGGGGTGGTTTAGGGCGACGACAGTTAGGACCGGGGATCAGGAGTGCGACGGCCGCTTCGTAGCCAGGGGTTCTTGGTAGAAGCATTAAATCAGTCTGGGCCAGGACAATGTCACTTTTTATATATAGTGGAATACCTGACAAGTACTGAGAAGTTGATATTTGCCTGGCCCAGAGAGGTTTAAGCAGTGTGTGAAATACCCGTCAATATTAGGGGGGATCCCCATCCCCCTATTGTAGCGCAATATCGATCTAGAGACCCCCTTAAAATTTTGCTTTTGAGGCTTTCAGGTGGTCTCATTGGTTTGGTGTCGGACCCCCCCGTATTTCACACACTAGGTTTAAGGTATTAAGATGGGCATGGAAACCTCACTTTCCATTCACACCTTTGTGCACTGCAGCATGAAGTTCATGTCTGCCTGATTGGGAGGGGACAGATGTTTGCTTTTGTCTCACTTTCTGATAAAATACATACATACTATTACTGAAACTGATATGTACTTTCCTCAAAATGGCAACGTCAGTAGAATCGTGTTCAGTTATTACTAATGGAAAGCAAAAAGAAGTTCTGAAGCTCGGCAAATGAGTCATTGCTTTTGCTGCGCAGCACTTAAGATGGACCGCAAATCTGAATAAAGATCCAACTTCAGCCTCGTATGGGTCGCTGCATGAATTGTATTTAATTGTATTTAAACTATCCTTGTAATCGTTGCTGACGTCCTGTGGTGATCTACTAAAGCTCGGCAGTGGTGGCTTAATGATTAGGGAAGCACACTCGTAATTGAAAAATTGCAGGTTCCAATTCCCGACCAGCAAGGTTCCACTGAAGTACCCTGTACAAAGAACACATTTCTTTGTTGTGCACTGTGTGCTGTGGTATGTCAACAATGACAATCTCTAAATTCTAAAAAGCTTAAGTAAGGAATAATTGACGACGGGCCGTTGAATTATTAGAAAAATAATGCACACCCGAGGTGGTGATGCGGCCACGACGCGAAGCGGAGTGGCCGTTACACCTCGAGTGTGCATTATTTTTCTAATAATTCAACGGTCCGGAGTCAATTATGCCGCTTATACTACGGTTGCCACACCTCAAGACATCGATCAGATGATATATTTCAAGGGATTCGTCCGGTTTTTCTACTTAAATCGCTATTGTGAGTAGGATTATTTCTTCCACATCTCATCCAACGACTCTTTTGCTAGTTCCAAAACGTCATTAGCTGTTGTTTTTTTGGTGTTTTCTTCGTGTTTTTCTCCCTCGAGTATGTCTAGCTGTTCTTCGCTGATCGTTTTATGTCTTTTGTTGTTGCTGGCTGCCTTTGATGTCCGCTTCCGTTTATGTTGTTTTTCATCTGGACTGTCTAATACTGCTGCAGCCCAGTTGTTGAAAGTTTCATATTCACCGTAAATATTAAAATTTACTTTCGGAAAATCGTCTGTCATGTTGTTGTTTTTGTTAGTCCTGTGTGCTGTATAGGTACTGTATGCTAATTCCCATTATTACAGTTAACTATGCGAAGTGATATGGAACTGTAATGCGGTCAAGAGAGCTGCCTGGAACTACGTTCGCCGTGCGTTTCCCTGAAAATAATTGCACACCTCAGAACGTTCGTCAGCCAATCAGATTCAAGCATTCAACGGTCCCGTAGTATAATGTGGTTTAATGTACCAAAATAGCGACCAATATTCACCAATATCTGGTCATAAATACTTTCACCTGACAAAAAAAAAAATCAAATCTAAAATGCTACGAATATGGACTTTATACTACATTAAGCTTTTTCCCCCTCCATTGACACCCATTATAAGGAAAAGGCTTAACATAACTTAATGTAACTTAATGTAGAATATTGTGTGCAGGTTTGGTCACCATATCTTAAAAAGGACATTGCAGCCTTAGAAAAGGTGCAGTGTAGGACCACAAGAATGATTCCTGGTCTTAGAGGAATGTCATACGAGGAAAGGTTAGTTGAGCTAAATCTGTTCAGCCTCAAGCAAAGCAGACTGAGGGGGGACATGATTCAGGTCTATAAGATTCTAACAGGTTTGGATGCTGTTCAACCGAATAGTTACTTCAGCATTAGTTCAAATACAAGAACTCGTGGCCATAGGTGGAAATTAGCGGGAGAACATTTCAAACTGGATTTAAGGAAACACTTCTTTACACAGCGTGTAGTCAGAGTATGGAATAGTCTTCCTGATAACGTAGTGCAAGCTGAATCCTTGGGTTCCTTTAAATCAGAGCTAGATAAGATTTTAACAACTCTGAGCTATTAGTTAAGTTCTCCCCAAGCGAGCTCAATGGGCCGAATGGCCTCCTCTCGTTTGTGTAGTTCGTATGTTCTTATGTTCTTAATGTACCAAAACAGCCACCAATAATCACCAGATTTCTCACACACATATCTGGTCATAAAGACTTTAACCTTTTCTTTGCAGCCACTTCAGATTAATACTTAATTAGTACCATGTGTAAGTTGTTTATATATATATATATATATATATATATATATATATATATATATATATATATATATATATATATATATATATATATATATATATATATATATATATATATATATATATATATATATATATATATATACACACACACACACACACACACACACACACACACACACACACACACACACACACAATAGTCATTATATATACACCATCCATTCATTATCTGCCGCTTGTCCAGGGTTCGGGTCGCGGGGGTAGCAGCTTCAGGAGAGACACCCAGACCTCCCTCTCCCCAGCTACCTCTACCAGCTCCTCGGGGGGACACCGAGGCGTTCCCAGGCTAGCCGAGAGATGTAATCCCTCCAGCGAGTCCTGGGTCTGCCCCGGGGCCTCCTCCCTGTAGGGCATGCATGGAAAACCTCTCCGGGTAGCCGCCCAGGAGGCATCCGCACCAGATGTCCAAACCACCTCAACTGGCTCCTTTCGACATGGAGAAGCAGCGGTTTTATTCTGAGGCCCTCCCGGATATCTGAACTTCTCACCCTATCCCTAAGGGAGAACCCAGACACCCTGCGGAGAAACCTCATTTCGGCCACCTGTATTCGCGATCTCATTCTTTCGGTCATTACCCATAGCTCATGACCATAGGTGAGGGTAGGGACGAAGATATCAGCCACGACAGCCCCACAACATCCAGAGCCTTCAGGTACTGCGGGCGGATCTCGTCCACCCCCGGGGTCCGGCCAACACAGAGCTCTTTAACCACCCTGGCCACCTCAGCCCCAGTGATGTGCAAGCCCCCCCCAGCACCCTCGGGCTCTGTGCCCTCAGCTGTCTCACAGGCAGTGTGCATAGATGTATCTGAGGCAGGGTTGAGGAGGTCCTCAAAGTATTCCTTCCAACTCCGGATGATGTCCCCAGGTGAGGTTAACAGCACCCCCCCCCCCCCCACTATAAATAGTAGGAACCAGGAGCTGCTTCCCCCTCCTGATACTCCGGATGGTTTGCCAGAACCTTTTTGAGGCCGACCGAAAGTCACTTTCCATGGCCTCACCGAACTCCTACCACACCCGGGTTTTTGTTTCTGTGACCGCCCGAGCTGTGTTCCGCCTGGCCAGCCAGTACCCGTCAGCTGCCTCCGGAGACCCCCGGGCTAATAATTCCCGGTAAGCCTCCTTCTTCAGCTTCACGGCCCCCCTCATCTCTGGTGTCCACCATCGGGTTCGGGGGTTACCGCCACGACTGGCACCGACCACCCTGCAGCCACAGCTCCGAACGGCCGCTTCCACAATGGAGGTCCGGAACAGTGTCCATTCAGACTCAATGTCCCCAACCTCCCCCGGCATGCAGTCGGAATTCTGCCAGAGGCAGGAGTTAAAGCTCCAGCGAACAGGAGCCTCTGCCAGACGTTCCCAGCAGACCCTCACTATGCGCTTAGGCCTACCAGGTCTGACCGGCTTCCTCCCCCACCACCTGAGCCAACTCATCACCAGGTGGTGATCAGTTGGCCGCTCTGCCCCTCTCTTTACCCGAGTGTCCAAGACAGAAGGCCGCAGATCAGATGATACGATGATCAATTTCATAATCGACCTGTAGCCCCGGGCATGTTCATACCATGTCCACTTATGGACACCCTTCTGCTGGAACAAGGTGTTCGTTATGAACAAACCATGCATTGCACAGAAGTCCAATAATAGAACACCACTCAGATTCAGATCAGGGAGGCCGTTCCTCCCAATCACCCCCTTCCAGGTCACACTGTCATTGCCCACGTGAGTGTTGAAGTCCCCCAGTAAAACGATGGAATCCCCTTGTGGCACACCAAATAGCATACCGCTAAGGGAATCCAAGAAGGGCGGGTACTCCGAACTGACATTCGGCGCATAAGCGCAGACGACAGTCAGAGACCTATCCCCGACCCGAAGGCGCAGGGAAACAGCCCTCTCTTTCACCGGGGTAAACTCCGTTGTTAATGCACCGAGCTGTGGGGCCACCAATAGCCCCACCCCAGCCCGGCGTCGCTCACCCGCCACAACTCCAGAATAAAAGATCGTCCAGCCCCTCTCCAGGAGATCGGTTCCAGAACTCAAGCTATGTGTTGAGGTGAGCCCGACAGTATCTAGTCGATACCTCTCAACCTCACGCACAAGCTCAGGCTCCTTCCCCACCAGAGAGGTGACATTCCATGTCCTGAAAGCCAGTTTTGTCAGCCGGGGATCGGACTGCCAGGGCCTCCCTTGGCCACCACCCGATCCACAAAGCACCGAACCCCTGACATTCCCCCTGCGGGTGGTGGGCTCACCTGGGGACAGTCCCGCGTACCTCTTTCGGGCTGTGCCCAGCCGGGCCCCACGGGTCAAGGCCCGGCCACCAGGCGCTCACCAACGGGCCCCTCCCCCAGGCCTGGCTCCAGGGTGGGCTACAACAGCAGAAGACCCCACCGGGTACCACTCATCTCCACTACAAATAGGAAAAAGAGGCTACAATTTGCACGAGCTCACCAAAATTGGACAGTTGAAGACTGAAAAAATGTTGCCTGGTCTGATGAGTCTCGATTTCTGTTGAGACATTCAAATGGTAGAGTCAGAATTTGGCGTAAACAGAATGAGAACATGGATCCATCATGCCTTGTTACCACTGTGCAGGCTGCTGGTGGTGGTGTAATGGTGTGGGGGATGTTTTCTTGGCACACTTTAGGCCCCTTAGTGCCAATTGGGCATTGTTTAAATGCCACGGCCTACCAGAGCATTGTTTCTGACCATGTCCATCCCTTTATGACCACCATGTACCCATCCTCTGATGGCTACTTCCAGCAGGATAATGCACCATGTCACAAAGCTTGAATCATTTCAAATTGGTTTCTTGAACATGACAATGAGTTCACTGTACTAAAATGGCCCCCACAGTCACCAGATCTCAACCCAATAGAGCATCTTTGGGATGTGGTGGAACGGGAGCTTCGTGCCCTGGATGTGCATCCCACAAATCTCCATCAACTGCAAGATGCTATCCTATCAATATGGGCCAACATTTCTAAAGAATGCTTTCAGCACCTTGTTGAATTAATGCCACGTAAAATTAAGGCAGTTCTGAAGGCGAAAGGCGGTCAAAAACCATATTAGTATGGTGTTCCTAATAATCCTTTAAGTGAGTGTATATTCCCTTTTTTCTTGAGTCTGCTCATGCAAAATGAAATGCGATTAATATAGATTAAAAATGAATGATATTTAATCGTGATTAATCAAAACTAATCTACAGCAACCCTGTGATGAATCTGATTTAAAATTAATCGTTTGACAATACTAATATTTATACAATTGTAATACTCTTAAAATTCTTAAAATATTGTCATCCAACAGCCACTCTCAAGGTTCACCTTTGTCAATTTAAAGGCTACATTAAATGTCTATTTTATTAGCTGACCACCGTCATACCATATGCAATATGCAAATAAATAAGTTAAATTACAAAATGATCAACTGATTACAATACTACATATACAAGCAAGAACCCTTCACAAAACCTAACTTACATACAGTATAACTATATAAAATAAAGCAGCAAAGTCACTGGCCATTTTTCTCAATTAATAAAATTCTAGTTTTACCTGGCTCAACGGGGAAACTATTGAGCGGGCCATCACAGGCTACATAGGTCAAGCTAAGGTGTTGGACTCAGTTCTGTGTATGCCCACATTTATCAGATGGCTGCACTTTCAAACTTTGACCCAGTTTTACAGTTTTGTGCCGCTCACAGAGCTTTAAATTTTGATACAGTCCTGATGCCCTTTAATAATGATGTGCGAAGTCCTGGTTCACACTGGCTTCTTGCTGCAGCAGATTTCACAAAATGGGAAATTTGCATATTCAATTCAATCCACAGTTCTGAAATGCCAAGAACCACAAGCTCAACTCTCCTGAAAGTTGTGGCATGCATTTACAGAGCAGCCGACTAGAGAGTCACGGATGTCCTAAATGTCCCACAACAAGCAAAAGGTTATTACTGTGGTGTTTTTGCCATTGTGTATGCCTGCTCAGTCATCACCAACTCACCAATAAGGTCAGTTGACAGCCATAAAGCCAGGTTGTGGATTCACTCCCTAGTTGGAGTCGGCAATCCGGTAAAAACCAGACGATCAGGCCTCACAAAAAAAACTTTTATGCCACAGGAGAAAAATGCAGTCATATGCTACAGAAATGAAGGCTGTACCTATGAGAGAAAGAGTATAACGCTACCTTGCAAGGGCAAAAGCTAAATCACACAAACACTAAAAACTGGACCCTGTGCTACTCGTCAAAACGTAAAGGGTGATCCAGAGTACAGTGATCAGTACATTTTGTGTGTCAGCAGCAATATGGACTTTATACTACGTTAAGCGTTTTCCCCTCCATTGACACCCATTATAAGGAAAACGCTTAACGTAGCACAAAGTCCATATTCTTAGCATTTAGGTTCAGATTTTTTTTGTCTGGTGAAAGTCTTCATGACCAGATGTGTGTGTGAGAAATTTGATTATTGGCCGCTATTTTGGTACATTAAACCACATTAAGCGTTTTAGAATATCCCAATTCTTTAAAACCATAAAATTAAAAAAAATAAAATTAAAAAAAAATTACCTTCTGTTTAGTTTGTGTAGGCTCTACAAGCGTCTCGACTCCGCTGACTTTTCTGCTACAGCTGAGATCTCCCCACCAAACAGCGCTTCTCCTCAGATTATTAACCCCAGCAACTGACCATGAAAAGCATCGCTTCCCCCGACTTGCTACCGGTTCACGTGCGCTCCAGCCAACTACCAAGCCCAGGGCTGCGGGTGTGTGTATTTTTTATCCTGTAGGTGAAACCACGCTGACCCTGCTGCATTCCCACTGGGTCCTAACGACCCACCAATCTAGCATACTGCATGAAGAAACAAATCCAGGAAATGAACTAATACCATGGGTAATAGCAGCAACAGCTCCTACAGGCTACATTTATAATACAAAATGTCGTTATATTATCCCGAATCTTATCCGTGTGTCCTGGAGACTTTAAAAAAACATTCACTTTTATTTACACACAGTAGGACATTATCGCATCAAACACGGAAGCGGTCTAAGTAGAAATGGACACGGACTCGGTTTCACGACGTAGGACGTTTGGAGATATTATCCAAGCGACTTAAGTAACAATTAGAGAAACGGGACAAGCTACCGCTGCCGCGTAATTCTATGGTAAACGCACATTATACGTTATATTCGTGCGTATAAAGCGCGGCATTGCAGTGACTTAAATCATTAACATTTAAATCATTAGCACACGATTTTTAAATCACGATTCACTATTCACATTTGTCGCCGCCCTACGGCTGTTTTACACAGATCATCGTTTTTCTAAACATTCATGTCTCTGTGCTTAATGTACAATATACAGATCTGCTCCTCAACTTACGAACTTTCAGACATGCAAAGAGGACTGCAAGTCCAAATTGCGTTCGTTAGGCTCCCTGTCCGCAACATCAAAGTTTGTGCTGTGTGTCAATTCCGCCTAGGATGAATTCTGGCCGCTATACTCCTGCCGCGCAGCAGCGTAGCGCGTACTGCCAGCATCCTAGTTCTTAGTACTTGCGTACCGATAAGACGTGCTCTCGAGATCAAAGTTTACTTCGTTTTTATTGCGAAATGATCTGTGCATCCATTATCCATTTTTGTTTTATAAATGCATCATTAGTAATGTGTTTTAGAATAAGAAAACATGTATTGACTTTATATCATACTATCGTGAACCGGTCGTCCGAGCCCCCTCATTTACCTCGTATGGAATCCCCGTGTTCCCAGATGTTTCAAGTCATGTTGATTGTTGCTGTGTATTTAGGTCCGAGTTAGAGTATGTTTCCCCAGTCCGGTCATTAACGTGTTGACGTCGTTTTCATGTTCCTGAGTGCGTTCACCTGATTTCACCGGCTTCTGTGCTTAATTAACACAACTAGAAACAGCTGATGACACGGAGATTCCACGCGAGGTAGCGGGGGGGCATGGCACACAGGAGGATCGGCACGAGTAGGGCATGACACTTATACTTATGCATGTAATTTTGAGTACCCTTAAAACAGGGGTCACCAACTCCGGTCCTGGAAGGCTACTATCCAGTAAGTTTTCTATCCTACCTGGTTTCTGATGAGCCACACCTGCTCCTGGTATTTACCTGAGAACTAGTGTGGCTCATCAGAAGCCAGGTAGGATAGAAAACCTACTGGATAGTAGCCCTCCAGGACTGGAGTTGCTGACCCCATGCCTTAAAATGATGTTAAATAATGACTTACGAACATTTCAAGTTACGAACGGCCGTTCGGAACGTATCTCGTTCGTAAGTAGAGGAGCGTCTGTATGGATTTATAGGAGAACATCGATACCAAAAGATGTGTTCATTTTCCCAGATAGTATAATGCTCTTAGCACACTTTACTAGATATGTCTATCTTATTTTTCCTTACAGTTATTAACCCATTAATGTATTGCCCTATTGCACATTATATGGATATAGTATAATAAATATGTACAGACATAGATAATCTAAAACGGCAAGAGTAAGATATTTCCCCCAGAGTAGGATATTTCGTGCCTAAATAATTATGTAATAGAAATTCTGTGAGGTAGCCGGGCACAGCTGCAGGGCTGTCGTGGATGCGGCTGTAGCCTGTGCATATTAGCCGTAGCCTCATCGATTAGATCTTGAGTGGCTGTCCCTACCCAGTTTCCACGACCACATCCCCTGTTTGCTACATAGCTGTGATTGGACAGTGATTACATTTCATTGGGGCAGGATTTCAGTGTTTCCAGTCGTGGCCAAAAGCTTTGAGAATGACACAAGTATTGGTTTTCACAAAGTTTGCTGCTTCAGTGTTTGTAGATCTTTTTGTCAGGGTTCTATGATATACTGATGTATAATTACAAGCATTTCATAAGTGTCAAGGGCTTTTATTGACAATTACATTAAGTTTATGTGTAGAAAAGGCTGTTAAGTGAGCGGTTGTCGATTGTACCGTGTGTTTTGAGCAGGCATTATTTCGGCCATTGGAGGCATCACGCAGGACCCCACGTTGTTTTTTTCTTCTCTTCTTCTTCTCTTTCCTTTAGGCTGGATGCCGTGTTCAACGCTGTAGTTCTACAAAGTATTGTTGGGTTTATGGTGTAGTTGTGCGTGCATGTTGAGTAAGTATGTAGTTCATTCGTACCGCAATTGTACTTTGTAACCGGAGCAAATGTTTATCGTTTTATGCGTTTGTAATCTAAAATAAGCATATCGCGCTAATCGCAGTTCGCGTTTTGCTGTATTATTTAATGCCGCTCGGTTTAAGAGTTTTGTATGGTTATTTGCGTTTTGTACTACAAATGCTTAATATCACTTAGTTTTATAAACATTTAACAAATATAGATCCTATGTTACCTGTGAGCGGTAGTTATATGTTGATTCCTATGTTTTTATTTCTGTTTCAGTAAACCACAATTACATAATCCCCCAACGAGTATCCGGACTGTTTTATGGGTGGTGTGTTAATGCGCTACTATCCAACTATAGAATAACCTGTCAGAGGTAGGCAAATAAACCCAGTGTTCTGATCGGACACCCTGTAAAGGTTACCACCGGGAGAGAATCGGCGTCCCTTTTCTAAAACGATACTCTTTTACATTATGCAAAGAGTCAATATTAGCAGTTTTGGCCCTTCTTTTCAAGGCCTCCGCAATTTGCTCTAGCTTGCTGTCAATCAACTTCTGAGACAAATCCTGACTGATGGCAGCCCATTCTTGCATAATCAATGGTTAGAGTTGATCAGAATCCGTTTATTTTTGTTTGTCCACCCGCCTCTTGAGGATTGACCGCAAGTTTTCAGTGGGATTAAGGTCTGTGGAGTTTCCTGGCCATGGACCCAAAAGGTTGATGTTTTCTCTCACTGAAATGATGTCACCAGGTGCTTTTGTGGCAGGTCTGAAATGTAGTGGAAATTGGTTTTTTGGGATTAAGTTCATTTTCATGGCAAAGAGGGACACTGCAATTAATTGCAATTCATCTGATCACTCTTCATAATATTCTACATTGTAAAAAAAAAAAATTGTAATTTTACAGAAAATAACCGTCGTTTTTTACAGTAGTTTCTCTTTTTTAAAAACTCTGTAAAATTACAGAAATTATCCCTGAATTAATAAACCAACCTTTATTTTACGCATAACGCCAGTAATGAAAAATTACACGTATTTCACATTTTTAAAAGGAAAAATACTGTTTAATTTATACTGTATGTTTCCCATTTTCTCAAATTACATACAAATTTATGTAAAATCACAACATTTAATTGTAATTTAAAAAGTAATTCATAATTTAAAGATTTATGACCATACTAGACATTTAGCATTTTTCTTTGTAAATTTGAGGTAAATCCTATTAGTTTCACATTACTTTGACATTTAACTTCTAAGTCCAATGTTTTTTTAAATTACTCACTAAATTACTAAAAAGATTATCCAGAATGGAATTGCACAGGTGAGGCAGCAGCCCCTCACGTTTATGTAGATCATCAGCTCCATGTCTTCCAAAAGCATGAATTAGTAAATATAGAGGACTGATATACTCAGCATCCATGCATGTGTTAGTCCACCCCCCCACAATCTAAAAAAATGAGACCACATCATCACTTTTTTCTTTTAATATCTTTTGCATATTGTTGGTGTGTCAATGTAAAATGTATAGGTTGCTATTCTTTATATGCACTAAAGAGAGGTATTACCGTACATAATATTGGCATAAAAAATTAGTTAGCGCTCACTTAAACTCACGTTCATACTTCACCATTTTATTATTTTTTTTCTGGATGAACTGAACTTTTAATTAGTTAACATGAAGTGTGAACTTGCACTGATTATTGCTTAAAACACTATCAGGCTATCATAGCTCTGGGTCAGTGCTTCGAAATCTAAGCCAACCGTCTGCGCGCATGCGCACAGCAGCCCAACCGCTTCTAGCTCAGTGCACAGGCCGCAGCCTTGACGCACTTTTCAAATCGCGCCACTGATATTCATTTTGAACAGCCGCTCCTGTTAAGCATTTGACGGCGAGTAAGGTACGCTGCACAACCTGGACCAACAGCATTTCCATGGTAAGAACTTCAGTGCCTTTTAATGAAAACTGAAAACGTGAATTCAGTACAAATTTCTCTAACACTATATGTTGTGTATAGTTAAATGCACGAACTGTACTAAAATGTTCACATTTTGTAAATGCACGAAAGTATTCACGTGATTCTGTTACCTCACACAGCAGAGAAGACATAGGGACTCTGACTTCTACCCCTGCATGTTCGCAATTGTATTAAGGTGCGTATCTCACTTATACGATCACAGGATGTTTTATTTATATATATATATATATATATATATATTATTGTTTTTATTGTATAAGATTGTACTGAACACACTGGAGAATTTAAGTATGCTCAGTATGGAGAACTGAAGCGCTGACTGCTGTATATTTGCTTAACTATTTTAATGTCATGTTGAATGTTTATACTGAGATGCATATTTGGGCTCTGAAGGTGGCGTGATGCCTCTGACTATATCCCCTTTGCATGTTCACAACTGTATACAACCAGAATAAAGCAGTGGACTGAGATGGTGGACCTAATGCAGACTCCTGTGTCCTTAATCTTCATATATATTTACGCTGACTGGTCATCTCCATGTGCTGTTCAGGTGGGACTGTGGAAATTCCACCAGTACAAAGGGGCGTCCGTCACAACAACTCGGTCAGTATTGAACCAATTCTTTTCTTTTTTATTATTATTTTTTTGGCTACAGATGATGCACAAAGACCTCTAAAAACAATGCTATAGGTTTCATCATGTCAGAGTTCCCTTTAAGACTGTGTACACAGCTAGCGATTTAAAAATTCTGGCCTCATTGATGTGCATATAATCACACTCTGGAGCCCTGTCCGGTTGCTTAACCATTTAAATCATATGGAAGCAGCAAGGGTGTGCTTCCATGTCTTATCCATTTTGGCTTTGTGTTTATTTTTTTTAATAAATAATGAATGGTGGAATCTACATTTTTGTGCACTTGTGGTTATATTTTAGAACCAGGTAAGCACCAGATGATTTTTTATCATGTCCTGACATGTATTAGGTGAGACCAGAGGTGGAGATTTCAGGTCCAGAGAGTACAAATCCAGACCAAGATTTTGTTTCAACCACCCAGTTGAATATAAAAAGTCTCAGTCACAGAATACTCAACCTCTGGGTGAGACCCATCTCTTCACCTCAAAATAGAAACACTTTCTACTGTTTTTTTTTTTTTTTTTTTTTTTTTTTAACCCTTGAATCCTAGTTAACCTTTTCTTTTGAATGTTAAATTTTAATGTTCTTGTCTTCTCTCTCCCACCCCTCCTTGATGCACCAAGGATCCAGTGGACTTCTGCCAGTTTAGAAGAGGATAACTCTTTATGGGGTACAATGTACTGTCACCTTTCACGATTTCACTGTATGTTTGGTCAGGAGGGCTTGCAACATTATTAAAAAAAAAATTGTGCAAGCTACACCTCTGCAACATTGTCCCGGATTTGTATTGCATTTTGGTGGTCCAACTGACAGGGAGGTAAGAAGCAAACTTTAAACTTTTAAACTTTGAATAATGTTGCGGGACGCATTTGCAGTGGACCCTCCCAACCACTCCCACACTTGATCACCAGTTTAAAAACTATAGGTCTATACTATACTGTAGGCCTAATTCTACAAAACTGAATCTTTGCATTGTATTTAGAATTATACTGTTATAATTCTTTATGGTTTTATCGGTTTTGTCTTCTAAAATGTGTTTTTTAGTCTTAAGCTTAAAGGAAAACAGCAGCTTTTTGATTTGCTCATTTGCAGTGAACCCCAGAGTTACATAAGAGGGTGCATATGCTTCTCTTCTCTCTTTTTGCAATGCCCAGTCTGACACCATTTGCCTAGCATAATTCACTAGAAATGGATGCCATCCTTTTTAGGAGTTGTAGGCTATAGCTAGACATCTACTCCCAGTGAATTACGCTAAACTAGATTAACAGTGTCAGACTGGGCATTGCAAACACAGCTAAGAGAAGGGTATGCACCCTCTTATCTAACTCTGAGGTTGACTGCAAATTGGCTATTTTTTTAAATTATTTTATACATGGCATTTTCCTTTAACACTTCACTTAAGTTTTTTCACTTAATTCGAATGACTATATTTTACTTTAATTTTATGGTTTTTGTTTGGCATCCATTGCTGCCAGTCATCTGATATTTAAATATTTTTTTGCTTTATTGAAGGTGCTTGATAATATATTTGTAAAAAAACCTGTAAAATAAATGTATTTCTCTGCTGAACTTCCGGTGTGGTCATTTTATTGAAGGTGATTTGTTGCAAGAATTTAGGAGATTTCTGTAAAATAGCAATATTTAACTGTTGAACTTTTGGCACTGCCCTTTTAATTAAGGTATTTGATCACAATAATATTAAGAAAAAGCATAAAATAACAGGATTTCTCTTCTGAACTTGTAGAACTGCCCTTTTAATCAAGGTATTTGATCATAATATTAAGAAAAGCTGTAAAATAACAGTATTTATTTGTTGAACTTTTGGAATTGCCCTTTTAATTAAGGTATGTGATCACAATAATATTAAGAAACTGTAAAATAAGTGTTTTTATGTAAAAGAATAACGGACATTTTTTGTAAATTTAATGTTTTTGCACTTCATTTGAAAAAACATTTTACTGTAATTTTACAGTTTTTGTTTGGCAGCCGCTGCTGCCAGTCATTTGACCGTTTTTTTACAAGATTTTTTTTTACAGTGTAGAGTATACATACAAACTAAGGCAGCAGACTTAGTGAAAATTAATATCTGTGTCATTCTCAAAACTTTTGGCCACAGCTGTACTTTTTGAAAATGAAAACGAGCCGATACAGCAAAGCATAAATGGCCATTGCATTTTTGTGTGATGTGGCACAATTGCTTCGTTTAATTGTGTGTAATGTAAACCCTTCGAATAGTTTTTCTGGATGATGGTTAAATAAGATGCAAAGCAATGGAATGATGGTTTTGCTTTCATTGTCACGTCCCCCTTACGACACTCACTGAAAAGCGATGCCTCTTGTGCATTGAATTTCTAAATAGAATGGTACTAGTGATGTCCAATTGGTGAACAAATCATTCCTTTGAACTGGTCGAATCGGTTTTCAAATCTAAAAGAACGGATTAATGAAAATTTGGTAGATTTTGCGAACAGCCTTTGTTGTGTTCTGTATGATGTGGCTTTGGTGTTGGGTTTTTCCTTTAACTAAAACATTTTAAGCAATTTCTTTGCAAACTTCTTAAGGAACTCAAGATTTTATCAGGTTTTTGGAGGCTCATCGCCCCACCTCCCACTTCCCATCACGAGGGACGAGACGAAGTAGCCTCAGTTGAATCGGCGAATTTTACCAACAGCCCTCCTGTTTCGCTTTTGGCTCCAAAAAACAGCTCCCTTAACCCCAAGGGGATTTATTATGTCCCTGGTTTCCAGGGTTTACATTAAACTAGTTGTAATACTCTGAGGCTTCCTGTCTCTTGCTGGGCTGTTTCCCAGTAGACTCAGGCTCTGGTGTGACCTCAGACAGCTCCATAGGATTTGCCTTTCAGGAACTCATACATCTTATTGGATACAAATGATGACCCATCAATGACAATTTTCTCAGCCTGGTCAAAGCTGCTAAAAAGTCTCCTTCAGTGTCTGGATAGTCTCCCTTTTTATCATCCAGCACCACTGGTGTTGCCCATTGGTTGTGTGGTACCAGTACAATAGCCCCAATCTCAGCCAGTCTCGTCGACTTTAGGCTTCAGTGCATAGGGGACCTTCCTGGCCTTCATGAAGCATGATGTGGTGTCAGGCTTCACCTATAGCTTGACCTTCTTCGGCTGCATGTCACCTCAGCACTGCTGAAGACCTCATCTCATAACTTTGCTCACTTTAATCCAGTCCAGGTCTCTAACCATGCTGGGTAATCCCCTGTAACCACATAAATGGGAAGTCTGGCCCTCTCTCTGTTTAGTTCCACCAGGACCTGATGCTCACACCTCTGTAGGTCTCCAACATGAGCCTTGTACGTGTAGTAGCATGTGGCTCAGCTTTTCCCTGAATATTTTCTCTGCCATGAATGACACCGTGGTCTACGGTTACTGTAGAAAAGGCTGTTATATGACTGTTTTGTTTAATTGTGCAGTGTTTCGAGCAGGCATTATTTTGGCCATTGGATGCGTCACGCAGGACCCCACGTTGGTTTTTTTCCTCCTCTTCGCTTTCCTTTGGGCTGGATGCAGAGTTCAACGTAGTTATACAAAGTTTTGTTGGGTTTATGGTGTAGTTGTGCGTGCATGCTGATAAACCACAATTGCATAATCCCCCAACGAGTATCCGGACTGTTTTATGGGTGGTGTATTAATGCGCTACTATCCAACTATAGGATAACCTGTCAAAAGTAGGCAAACAAACCCAGTGTTCTAATCAGACACTCTGTAAAGGTTACCACCAGGAGAGAATCGGCGTCCCCTTTTTTTTTTAGACGACACTCTTTTACATGGTCCTTCGAGTCGGATAGGGTAAGTTTTACAGCAGTAATGATAGATGACAGAGAAGAGGATCTTGTCCTGAGTCAGGGGAGGCCTCGTAGAACAATTCGTCCTCCATGCTACCTAGATGAATATGAGACAGGCCATCATTACAGACAAAGAGGATTACCTGCATCATATCACCACCCTGATGCAAGAGAATATATGACAGATAGTTTCTCAGCGCATGACCAGCAGAGAAATGAACACTCATCACCTGGTAGTGTCCCAGAATGGGTGAAGACACTCAGGGAAGAGAACGATCAGCTGAGGAGAGATATTCGTGAACTAATTGAGTGGCGTGCATCGCAGACTTCTCCAACTCATATCCAGTCAGCTCCTCCTAGGCAGAGCCAATATGATGAGGAAAGAGCCTCAACCTCATCCAGTATCGGCACCCCAATCTCCCAATATGGAGTCATGATGTCAGGCGATCAGTGGGATCCATGTCACGCAGGCCAACAGTCCAATCCAGTGCCTGGGGAGCATCAAGAGCCGTCAGTATGTGAGGGAGAAGAGGTAAATGAGATTGTGGAGCGGGTCAGGGATATTGCATTGCCACATAAGCAGTACCTTCATTCATCTGGTTATGGACCACACCAGTCCCGACAATCATCTCGCCATGTGACTCCTGAACGCCGTCATGGTAATTCATCTAGACGATACCACGATAAATCTCTCGATCAGTATTATAAATTGGGAGCCCCACCCGGCCATCGCAGCATAGGCGATCATGAACAGGACCACAATCCTAGAAAGCCGGAACCTACACACTTACCTCATTATCACTCATATCAGTCACAGGGGAGAGAGTTCTTGTATCGTGGACCTAACCCCACGATTCCAGACTTCACAAAGGAAGATCCCCGTGAATTCCTGAGGCTAAAAGTAGCTCTTGAGAACCTGTTGCCTTTAGATGCAACAGAATGCTTTAAATTTCAAATCCTGCTAGACCACCTGAAAGTGGAGGAAGCCCTGCTCATTGCAGATTCGTACAGCCACAGCAGATACCCTTACAGCGACACTATGGTCGCTCTGACAGAGCTCTATGGCCGGCCACACCAGTTAGCTCTTCAACGTATCTCCAAGGTAATGGATGAGCCCGCTATAAAGACTGGTGATACCAAGTCATTCCGTCTTTTCGCCCTAAAAGTGCGTGCTCTAGTTGGAATGTTGGAGCAGCTTGGCAGTGATGGGCGTATGGAGCTGAAATGTGGATCACACGTCTCTTGTCTTCTTGTTAAATTGCCACATGACTTGAGAGTTAGTTTCCGTAGGTTCATGACCCCCTATAGGGACATGATCCCCACGCTTGTGGATTTGGCAGATTGGTTAGAGGAGGAGATGAGGATTCAAGTAGACTCCACGCAGCTTGGAAACCACCCCAACAGGGAAGCCCAGAGTCCTGGCAAGAGCCAACACAAAGACAGGCGGTTTCCCCAGAAAATTGCAACTGTTCTCCATGGGAGTGAGCAACAAATTGGAGATAAGAAGGCCATCCATAGGCATCAAGGAACCCAAATGGAGGATAGAATGCTTAATGCCTCACCAGAGGACAAACAGCCGGAGAAAATAAAGAAATTCTGCCCGTTTTGTGATACTACCCAGCATTATCTGAACCAGTGTTCAAACTTCCAGATCCTTACAAAGGAGCAAGTGGATCAGTGGATCAGAAGAAATCATAGATGCTGGAGGTGCGGCAGAGGTCACTCGTCAGTGCAGTGCACACTGAGAGCCAAGTGCAAGAGATGTGATAAGCGCCATCTGGAGATTCTTCATGATGTCAATGAGGCTAACTATCGAAAGGGTACTACAATAACCTCAGAGCCCTCTGGACAGGTTATATCAGGAAGATCCTCTGCTGAGATGCTCTATGTGGACAGACCTACAGGTAGCAGGCAGGTGTTACTTAAGGTGATTCGAGTGATTCTTAGGAATGGGGAGAGCTCACTGGACACGTATGCCCTTCTTGATGACGGGTCAGAGCGTACGATTTTATTGCACACAGCTGCCCAGCAACTCGGACTCAAAGGCATCCCAGAGGAATTGAATCTCCGCACGTTGAGACAGGATGTACGCACTGTCCATGGTGCTACAGTGTCATTCTCGTTAGCCTCAGCTACCCAGCCAGGTAAAACCTTTAGCATTACCCGAGCCTTCACAGCTGAAGAACTTGGTCTTGGCCCACACTCATATAACATATTTATTTTGAAAGGAAAATACAAACATTTACGGAATATCCCTCTGAAGTCCCTCGTGCATGCACAGCCTCTCCTACTCATTGGATCTGATCATCCACACCTGCTAACACCCATAAAGCCAGTACGTCTGGGACCACCTGCCATAAAAACACGGCTGGGGTGGGCACTGCAGGGTCCCTCCTTGCTTTTGCAGCACAGCTTTGCACCGCAGCATTGCTTCCTTACATCAGTCATGCACTCGGAGGCTGAGATATTCAGCCATGTGGAGAAGCTTTGGCAGCTGGACATTCTGCCCTACAGGAGTGAAAAGTAAGTGACTCGGTCCAAGCAAGATGTAGAAGCCATTAGAATGTTGGAGGACAAAACTGTACGGGTCAATGTTGGAGGAATCCAGAGGTATGCCACTCCGTTATTATGGAAAAGCAGCCTACCCCCCTTGGAAGCCCCAAAGGAAGCAGTGTTGGGGCATCTGCGCGGAACCGAAAGGCGGCTTGCTCACGATCCTGAGAAAACAACAGCCTACCAAAGAGAGATCAGTAAGTTATTAGAGGCTGGTTAGGTGAGAAAAATACCTCCGGATGAAGTGGCAGTTAGTCCAGGATGGTACATTCCGCATCACCTTGTAGAACACAATGGAAAGAACAGAATTGTTTTTAATTGTTCTTTCTCTTACAAAGGCATTAGCCTAAATGAGCATTTGTTGCCTGGACCTGTTCTGGGTGCAACCCTCTTGGGTGTTCTTCTCCGTTTTCGAGAACACCACTTTGCTGTAAGTAGTGATATAAAGGGGATGTTCCATCAGGTGAGGCTTCTGCAGGAGGATCAAGCAGTGCTTAGATTCCTATGGAGAGACATGCGGAGGAACGACCCACCTGATGTTTACCAATGGCAAGTCCTCCCATTTGGAGCTACTTCTAGCCCCTGCTGTGCCACATTTGCCCTTCAGAAACATGTGATGGACCACACTGTACCTGGGGAGGATGTCCGCACATCAGTCAAGAAGTGCTTCTATGTAGACAATTGTCTGCAGAGTCTACCCTCTGCTGAAGAAGTGAAGCAGCTGGTACAGAAGCTCCGCCAGCTTTTAGCAGAAGGGGGTTTTGATCTAACACAGTGGGCCAGTAACTACCCAGACATCATCTGCCATTTACCTCAGGAGTCGAGATCAGAGAGTAGTGCTCTCTGGTTCATACAGGACAGTGCAGATCCTGAGGAACGGGCACTTGGACTCCTATGGCATTGTCAATCTGATATTCTAAACTACAAACATGATCTGCTAACTTCAGCTCAACCTACCATGCGTAGCATATATCGGATCTTGGCCAAGCAGTACGATCCGCTTGGTTTTCTTGTACCTTATACCACTAGAGCCAAAATCATTGTTCAGCAGTTATGGAGCAAAAAACGTGATTGGGATGACCCAGATTTGCCTGGAGACCTGTTGCAGGCATGGAAAGTATGGGAAGAGGAGCTGGCACACCTTCCTAAGGTTATACTACATAGATGTTACACCAGTAAGGAGTTAGATCACTCTACCTGTAGCCGCAGTGTTCACATCTTTACTGATGCCTCAGAAAGGGCATATGGTTCAGTAGCCTATCTTCGTACAGAGGATATCAGTGGAACTGTCCAGGTGGCATTTCTCACAGCTAGATCTAGGGTGGCTCCGAAACGCCAACAGTCAATCCCTAGATTAGAACTCTGTGCTGCACTTTCTGGAGCTCAACTGGCATCTCTTCTAGACCGAGAACTCACTCTTGTTATCTCTTCCAGTGTCTACTGGACAGATTCTATGACAGTGCTTACATGGCTGCAGTCTGAATCCTGCAGATATAAAGTCTTCGTAGGCACTCGAATTGCAGAAATACAAGAATTGACAGATGCACAGGCCTGGCGATACGTTGACTCCAGGAAGAATCCCGCTGATAACATTACTCGCGGTATGACTTTAGCACAGCTGGCTGAAGTTAACCATTGGAGTCAAGGCCCAGCTTTCCTAAGAGAACCGGAAAGAGCCTGGCCACAGCGACCGAGGACAGCTCCACCTGAAATTAAAGAAGAGCAGCGGAAGGCTACATTATGTGGAGTTGTGACCTCTGAAGTACAAGTATCCTACGTAGATGTGAATCAGTTTCACACTTTTCAGGATCTAATCGAGGCAGCAGCTCGAGCACTGCATGGGGCGGCTCAACAATCCATTGTCCTGTCAGCAGATGATTACAGGACAGGTGAACTGAATGTTCTGAAGCAAGCTCAGAGGGAGAGCTTTCCCAGTGATCTTGCCCTCCTTCAGATGGGGAAACCAGTTCTGGTGAGTAGTCGGTTAGCAACACTTTCTCCAGAGCTTGATAATGACACTGGTCTCATTCGGGTTGGGGGGCGACTTCGGAGATGTCATCAATTGGATACTGCTGCCATACATCCAATCGTACTAGATCCTGCGCATCAGATCACTAAGCTGCTGATTCAACACTATGATGTCAGGCTTCATCACCCAGGTCTGGAGTGGTTGTTTGCTGAGATCAGGAGGTGTTATTGGGTCATCAGAGGAAGAGAGGCCATTCGTAAAGTACAGCGCTTCTGTCCTGAGTGTTGGAGCTGGCGTGGAAATCCAGATATTCCAAAGATGGCCGACTTACCTGAGTCTAGTCTCTGACTCTTCCGGCCAGCCTTTTACTCCACAGGCATGGACTGTTTTGGGCCTTTTACCGTAAAAATAGGACGGCGACACGAGAAGCGCTGGGGTATCTTATTTAAATGTCTTACCACCCGGGCCGTCTATATTGATCTCTTGTCAAGCATGGAAACCGATTCCTTTTTGATGGCACTTCGTCGGTTCATCTCCAGAAGAGGACGACCACATGAGGTTCTATGTGACCAGGGAGCCAACTTTAAAGGAGCCAACACTGAACTTCAGCAATCTTTTGCCGCCCTTCAACCTGCCATCCAGGATCAGCTAGCAGCGCAACAAATTGACTTCCGTTTTAATCCACCCAGTGCACCTCACTTTGGAGGATGATGGGAACGGGAGATTCGGTCCATAAAGTCAGCTATGCATACTGTTCTTGGAGCACAGACAGTTACCGAAGAGGTGCTACAAACGGTCCTAGTGGAGATTGAAGGAATACTGAACGCCAAACCACTGGGTTATGTATCATCTGATGTTGCGGATCCAGACCCCATAACACCAAATGCTCATCTGATGGGGCGGCCTGACTCTGCACTCCCACAGGTTGTCTATCCTGAGTCGGAACTGCTAACTCGGCGAAGATGGAGGCACAGCCAGATTCTGGCTGACCAATTCTGGAGGGCCTTCATACGGTACTACTTACCAACTCTACAAATACGCCAGAAATGGCTCGTGGAGAAGAAGGACTTGGCTGTGGGAACCGTTGTGCTAGTGGTGGATCCTCAAGCTCCAAGAGCCCTTTGGCCAGTAGGGACAATTACATCAGTACATCCTGGGACAGATGGAAGAGTACGAACCACCGAAGTGCTAGTTAAAGGGCGGAGTTACATAAGACCCATTTCACGCCTTATTGTTCTTCCTGCCCTTCCCAAGACTGTAGATTAGGTGTAACTTAGGATCAAATCTGTATAACAGATTTGGGGGCGGCTGTAGAAAAGGCTTTTATATGACTGTTTTGTTTAATTGTGCAGTGTTTCGAGCAGGCATTATTTCGGCCATTGGATGCGTCACGCAGGACCCCACGTTGGTTTTTTTCCTCTTCTTCGCTTTCCTTTGGGCTGGATGCAGAGTTCAACGTAGTTATACAAAGTTTTGTTGGGTTTATGGTGTAGTTGTGCGTGCATGCTGATAAACCACAATTGCATAATCCCCCAACGAGTATCCGGACTGTTTTATGGGTGGTGTGTTAATGCGCTACTATCCAACTATAGGATAACCTGTCAAAAGTAGGCAAACAAACCCAGTGTTCTAATCGGACACTCTGTAAAGGTTACCACCAGGAGAGAATCGGTGTCCCCTTTTTTTTTAGACAACACTCTTTTACAGTTACTATTACCATAATTATTATTTTGATTGTTATGGTAATTATATCATGTCGGTATTGTCGCTCAAAAAAGTTTTATCTGGAAGTAGCCTACCACATACTATATGTTGCCCTCCCAAAGAGACACAATTCTGTCCTCCTTTTGGCCAGTTTATTATTCCCCGTTCAGCGCTGGAGTTCACATGAAGCACACACTGCTCACATCGATGTTACCACACTTTTTTTCTTTTCCTCGCGCCGCACAATGACATCACACTCCACCTTTTTAACAATTCCCCCTTAACAGCTGCATAAATTAGAATACCTTATAAAACACTTCCAAAATAAAAATACATTGAAAATAGTTTCCCTCCTGGACTTAATTTCTTTTAATTTTTTTTTTTTTTTATATACTATAGGTAAGGGTATAAATTATGGGGCCGCAACATATACACCCACACATACACGTAGGCAGTCACACACCGACAATCGCATACACAGATGCCCACTCAAACAAGTACACATCCCCTCATCTTAACATCATACATGTATACATTCATACACTCACATATACAAACGCCCACTCAAGCACAGACACATGTCTTCTTCTTAACATCATACATGGACACATTCACACACTGACACTCACATACACATGCCTCCTGTCACATTCACACTCGTACACACACAGTTATTCACACGCGCACACATCCATCCATTTTATCTTTGGATTGTACTCAGGGGGCCTAAGTTAGGACAGCATGATCTCATTACGCTTTGTCACTTGGAATGTGAGTGGTATTGGCTCATTTGTTAAAAGACATAAAATCTTAGAATATCTAACAACATTACAAGCAGATATTGTCCTACTGCAGGAAATCCAAATCCGGACAGTGTACATTAAATTCACCAGAATTACCACATGTATATTTAACTAGTTATAATTCAAAACAAAGAGGTGTAGCAATTTTAGTTAACAAAAAAATATATTTCAACTGTAAAGACACCATCAAAGACTCCTTCTTCATTCACCACCTTTTTGCTGCAATATCAATGCACTCAGACACAGAATTTATATTGGGAGGGGACTTCAACTTGGTACTTAATCCAGAATCTGACAGATGTAGTACGGCAGCGAGTTGCCGTACTTGCCAGTCATCCGAAACATTAAAACAATATATGAAAGTCCCATGTCCAGATGGATTTCCAGCAGAATTCTACAAAATATTTTGGCTTCTGCTAGCACCACTATTCCATAGAATGGTTATAGAAATTAAAGAAACTTGCAGAATTCGTCCAAATATGAATTGTGCAGACATTAACCTGCTCCTCAAACCTGACAAAGACCCTGCTCTCCCCTCTAGCTACCGACCAATATCACTCATAAATGCGGACCTTAAAATCATCAGCAAAGCACTGGCTAGTAGAATAGAACTAACACCTTATATAATACATCCAGATCAAATGGGGTTCATTAAAGGCAGACAGTCCACTAACAACATGAGGAGACTAATTAACTCAATAGACTACTGCAACATTCAAAATAAGGAAGCCATAATTGTCTCATTGGATGCAGAAAAGGCTTTTGACAGGGTAAACTGGAAATTTTTACTGCCGACCTTACTAAAATTTGGATTTAGCGAGAACTTCGTAACCTAGATTATCCCCTTAGAATATTCTATACTTCTCTATAAACCTGACCTACACCATCAAGTTTCACACTTACTAATCTAAAAGTCCTGAAAGTAGATGCAGTATAGAACGTAATTTAACAAGCAAGGAAAAAATATTATACTTGGTCATAATGGGTGGTCATACTTTCACATTAAGTATGTGAATATTTGCTTTCAGACACTTCTGTTTAGCAATAACTAAGTATTTCTGGTCAGTTTTGCACATGGGCTCGGAGTAATTTTAGCCTGGTCTTTTGTACAGAATGACTTTTTCTCACAGGAACTGCTTAGCACAACATTTCTATTGATCAGGACTTGAACATTCCGAACACTTTAATGTTATTCTTTTTTAACCACTGTCTGGTAGAACGACTTGTGTGTTTAGGATCATTGTCTTGCATTATAAGCAAAATTCTTTTGAGATTGGATGCACAGGCAGATGTCCTGATGTTTTATTGGTATAATTCAGAATGCCATATTTATGCAGAAATATAGATCATTCTAAGAGGTTTACAAACTTTCAGGTATCACTAGCCTACTTATAGTTTGTGCAGTCATATTGATTGTTTTGAATCTTATGAATTGTTCATTATACTTGGGCTGCAACAACTAATCGATTAAATCAATTAAAATCGACTATTAAAATAGTTGGCAACTAATTATAACTACGTTATTATACACATAAGTACAGTGGCCACCCCCTAGTTTGGGAGCAGCAAGCTAACCTAAGGCGCGGTGGCAGTAAAGCACCATTAAGCTGGATGCCGACCGCCATAAAAGAAAAAGGAGACGAGAACCAATGCCGTGCCTTGAGTAGCTTACGTGATGAATTCTGGAAGAATTGAAAAAAAGGTTTAGGCATTGGACAGCCGTTTACTGTCGGATTGGATAACTATTCATTTCAAGTGCAACGAATGACGTTACTACCGACCGCGTTACCCGCCCCACCCCGCCCCTTCACACACGCACATGTGTGCACACGAACACAGGAGAAGTCGTGGTTGTCTGGGAAAGATGTTAACACAATCGGCTTTTATCAAATGTGGCTACATATACCACAAAGTGTTTACCCTATCATTATATATGACAATGTTTTGTTAACAGTTTATATAAAAATTGTTTATCAATGTTTGAATAGGGCCAGGAAACAAAATGATACTTAAATTATTGTTTGTGTATTTCTGTATCGCCAGTACTGTAGTGACTCATTGCCAAAGTATCAGTATCAATATACTGCAACAGTTTAAAAACTTTGTTATTCATTATCAAAGTTCATGTGCCCTTGTTTGTAAACTGACACTCCAATGCTGTTGTGCTTTGCAATATAAATATTTTTAAATGTAGGTTTTAATAAATGTTTTGAATTTAAGACATTTCTGACTGTATTTTTAATGATTTGATTCAATATTCAAGCTTTTAAAATTTTAATTTACTGGTGTACATTATTTGGCAGGCAATCCTGTAATTTATACAATTTGCAACTTTTTTTCTGTATAAATATTTTACAGCAATATGATGTTCCTAGAACTTTTTACAACACATTATTGGCAACTCTACTGTAATTTTACTAGTTAACAAGCAATTACAGTAATTAAAGTCTACAAAACAATGCTGTAAACATGTTTACAGTGTTATTGTAAAATAAAAACAACAAAGTGCTGTAATTGATATACAATAATAAACTAATTTAGCATATATACAGTAACATATTGTAGATGTTTACAGTAACTAACAATTAATTTACAATATCATATTGGCAACTTTTTTGCCAGTAATTTACTGTAATTTCTACAGAATGTTTTATAGTGCACCCTGTCAAGCTGAGCACTCGCGGGTTCAAGGAGTTTGGTGCCGCTCATATGGCGTTTAGGGCTGCCGGTGGTGAAGCTAGATAGCGGCTGCAGGGTCGGGTTCCGGTGTGGGTTAGACAGTTAGGACCGAGGCTTAGGAGTGCAACGGCCACCTAACGAAGCATTAAATCAATCTGGGCCTGGACAATGTCACTTTTTATATATAGTGGGATACCTGCTGTGTACTGAGAAGTTGATATTTGCCTGGCCCAGAGAGGTTTAAGGTATTAAAATGGGCATGGAAATCTGGCTTCTCATTCACACCTTTGTGCATTATAGTATGACATGCCTTGTTTCCATCTGATTTTTAAAGCATTAAATCAGTCTGGGCCAGGATAATGCCACTTTTTCTATATAGTGGGAAACCTGACGTGTACTGAGAAGTTCATATTTGCCTGATTGGGGGTGGAAAGACGTTTGTGTTTGTGTATACTTTAACACATTTAAGACATACTAATTCTGAAACCAGATAGGTACTTTCCTCAAAGTAGCAACAAATCAGTAGAATCGTCTTCAGTTATTGGGTGATTCCTGTTTTGAGTCACATATTCATGTCCTCGTGCTTAACTGGCTCTTATTCTTTTATAAAATTAGACAAATGTTTATAACCAACCTATTTTATTATGTGTTTAGGTGTTTTCTATTGCTCTAACAAAGATAAATTATTATTTTATTTTTTTTTTACATCTCTTTAAAGCACTATTTCTCTGGAATATGCGCTCATTTTAGCATGTCCCAAATGCAATGTATTCAACTTCCTCAGTAAATATAAACTATAAAATTATAAAAACTAAAACTTATTCTTTATTATTTTGATAGACTAGGGTATAGTACCTTTAGAGAAAGAAACAAATCTGGTGAAACTTATTTTGTTTTCTGTAATTGTTCATGTATGTTTTGTAAATCTTTTTTGGTTCCACTTCAAACTTTGGAGGCTGGTTGGCATGAAATTTTCTTAAATAAATTAATTCTATCTATTCCTATCTATTTTGTGAATATTATTATTCTGATGCTATTCCAGACATTACAGTACGTTAAACATAAACTAAACAATAGCCACTTGTCTGCCTTGTCCCAGATCCGTTTCTGAGGTTTAATGCACTGTCTGCTCCTTGTTTCAATCTCCTGTTGTAATGTACGTATCACAACTGATAAGTTTATTATTATATTTGGCACCTGGTTTTGGGTCGCAGGCTCCCATGGCCTAGGAGCTATTGGAGAAAAACCCTAATTTTAGAGAAAAAGAATCAACTAAACAAAGGGTTAAAATCAAATGTAAGTTGTTGTGTCCTATTGTGCTCATGTGCCTTATGCTGTCTAGCATGAGTGAAATACCACCGCTAAGTCTGGAGAGTGTGGATCTGAATATCCCTCGAATATCCAAACTAAAACTGATTTCACCTCAGTCCACACAGACAATGTACATCGCCTTGAGACATTTTGCAAGCGGCACTTTTTTGTATACTGTAGGCGATGCGGAAAATATATCAAAGAGTACAGTTTGCCAGGCAACTCGTAATTGTTTTCCCGGACACCTGCGAGTGCAGGCAATTAATTAGACGCATTTTATACCATTACAGGTAATGTATACACAATAAAAGTATATTTTTGTACTTCACGTTAACTTCTTCCCATGTCCTGCATGATTGTGCTTGTATTTGATCTGTAATTATGACAATAAGATAATAATGAAACATTGGAAACGTAATACTACATTCAAGTGATAAATACAATAACTAAATACTACTTACACATTTAATTTGTCGGACACTTCTTGCCAGCCGTCTTTTCTGGTTCGGGTCGCTTTTGATGTGTTCCTGTTGAACAATTGCAGCATCAACAGCGATAAACTCGAAGGAAAAAGGACAGAGTCAGAGAACTCCTCTTCTTTCCTTTTATGGAAGCCCATTACTATGGAAGCCCATTTCTATGGAAGCCCATTTCCGCCAGTAAAAGAAAAAATAAATAAATAGAAAGTCGAAATAACGAGATGTAAAGTCGTAATTACGAGATAAAAAAAAAATCGAAATTACGAGATAGGAAGTCATAATTACGAGATAAAAAGCCGAAATTATGAGATTAAAAAATCGAAATTATGAGATACAAAGTCATAATTACGAGATAAAAAGCCGAAATTATGAGATACAAAGTCATCTCTGTATTTCGTAATTATGACTTTCTATCTCATAATTTCGACATTTTTTATCTCGTAATTATGACTTTCTATCTCGTAATTATGACTTTGTATCTCATAATTTCGACTTTCTATCTCGTAATTATGACTTTGTATCTCATAATTTCGATTTTCTATCTCGTAATTATGACTTTGTATCTCATAATTTCGGCTTTTTATCTCGTAATTATGAATTTGTATCTCATAATTTCGGCTTTTTATCTCGTAATTATGACTTTGTATCTCATAATTTCGATTTTTTAATCTCGTAATTATGACTTTGCATCTCATAATTTCGACTTTTTATCTCGTAATTATGACTTTCTATCTCATAATTTCGACTTTTTTTATCTCGTAATTATGACTTTCTATCTCGTAATTATGACTTTGTATCTCATAATTTCGACTTTCTATCTCGTAATTATGACTTTGTATCTCATAATTTCGACTTTTTATCTCGTAATTATGAATTTGTATTTCATAATTGCGGCTTTTTATCTCGTAATTATGACTTTGTATCTCATAATTGCGGCTTTTTATCTCGTAATTATGACTTTGTATCTCATAATTTCGGCTTTTTATCTCGTAATTATGACTGTATCTCGTAATTTCGACTTTTTATCTAGTAATTATGACTTTCTATCTCGTAATTATGACTTTCTATCTCGTAATTATGACTTTGTATCTCATAATTTCGACTTTCTATCTCGTAATTATGACTTTGTATCTCATAATTTCGATTTTCTATCTCGTAATTATGACTTTGTATCTCATAATTTCGGCTTTTTATCTCGTAATTATGAATTTGTATCTCATAATTTCGGCTTTTTATCTCGTAATTATGACTTTGTATCTCATAATTTCGATTTTTTAATCTCGTAATTATGACTTTGCATCTCATAATTTCGACTTTTTATCTCGTAATTATGACTTTCTATCTCATAATTTCGACTTTTTTTATCTCGTAATTATGACTTTCTATCTCGTAATTATGACTTTGTATCTCATAATTTCGACTTTCTATCTCGTAATTATGACTTTGTATCTCATAATTTCGACTTTTTATCTCGTAATTATGAATTTGTATTTCATAATTGCGGCTTTTTATCTCGTAATTATGACTTTGTATCTCATAATTGCGGCTTTTTATCTCGTAATTATGACTTTGTATCTCATAATTTCGGCTTTTTATCTCGTAATTATGACTGTATCTCGTAATTTCGACTTTTTATCTAGTAATTATGACTTTCTATCTCGTAATTATGACTTTCTATCTCGTAATTATGACTTTGTATCTCATAATTTCGGCTTTTTATCTCGTAATTATCACTTTGTATCTCAAAATTTCGTCTTTTTATCTCGTAATTATGACTTTGTATCTCATAATTTCGGCTTTTTATCTCGTAATTATGACTTTGTATCTCATAATTTCGGCTTTTTATCTCGTAATTATGAATTTGTATCTCATAATTTCGGCTTTTTATCTCGTAATTATGACTTTGTATCTCATAATTTCGACTTTCTATCTCGTAATTATGACTTTGTATCTCATAATTTCGGCTTTTTATCTCGTAATTATGACTTTGTATCTCATAATTTCGGCTTTTTATCTCGTAATTATGAATTTGTATCTCATAATTTCGGCTTTTTATCTCGTAATTATGACTTTGTATCTCATAATTTCGGCTTTTTATCTCGTAATTATGACTTAAGCAAACAAGGGACATCCAGAGGACGTCCTTAGGTCGTCCGCAATACGTCCCTTTTTTGGGGATGTCCTAAGGACGTCCTTAGGACGACCGTGTTATTATGAACACTAAAGAAATCCTTCAAAAGCAAGTTGTTGTGACAGTTTCCAGGAATAGCATTTTAAATAAATAATTGTATCTGAAGTACTTCCTTTTATTAATGTTCCATCAGGATGTCCAGAACTCGTCCTTTGAGGACGATTTCCGGACCAAAAGAGGACATCCTGAGGACGACCTAAGGACGACCGTGTTACTATGAACAATTAAAGAAATCATTCAAAAGCAAGTTGTTGTGACAGCTTCCAGAATAGCATTTTAAATAAATAATTTTATCTGAAGTAAAAGTATCTTTTATTAATGTTCCATCAGGATGTCCAAAACTCGTCCTTTGAGGACGTCCTAAGGATGACCCAAGGAAGTCCTTGTTACTATGAAAAATATAGTAACAAAAAGTTGTCGCACTTTTTTATGTAACGGTTTATTAACTTGATTTATTCTTTTTTTTTGTGGTCTAGCTCTCTAACAATTATAGAACTATAGGAGTGAAGCCCGTTCTTCTGTGCCACTATGAAAAATAAAGAAATCTTTCAGAAACAATTTATTATGACAGCCCGCGGGAACAGTATTTATAAATATATAAAAACTGACTGGATATGCATGGCTGTCGAGTGAATTGCATGCTACATGCTAGTGAATTGCAGTCAGATTCAAACTTAGGCCAGCTGCGTTTTTGTACTTGATGCCATGGAGACGCTTTTTGCGGCTCGCGCTCCCTCGCTCACCCTCACGCGCAGTTCAAAGCACTGTCACGGGTAAGACGCGACACCCCTGATTTACACTGGATGCGTATCCGCTGCGGTGCGTTTCCGACACGGCAGCCGCAGGCAATCGCCGCCAATAAATCAATGCATCAGTTTACACCAGATCCGCTGCGTTGCGTCTCCGCTACGTCTCTGTTCCGTCACGCGTCCGGCAGTCCGTCGAGATGCGCATCAAGTCTATTTTTGACGGATACGGATCAAGAACGCAACACAGAGCGCATGCGCCAATTCTCCGTCACATCATGGACGAGGAAAAATTAATTTTGGAGGTGGAGAAACACGGAATTGTGTACGACCCCAGACATCCTTTTTACAAGGATAATAGTAGAAAGGAGAAGGCGTGGAGTGAAACTTAAGAAGTTTTGGGATTTGACGATAAGTTGAATCTTCCAATTAACTATGTAATGATGTATATACTTGATTTTTAATGAAAGTAACCTGTACTGTGAAGTACTTGTAAACTCCTAATAAAGTGTTCAGTAACCTATATGGGAGTGACACATTATTTTATCTATAGAAACATAGATAGGCTACATGTTATGTTAAATGTTATTCTCCCGTGGTCATGTGATCTCGCAAACCAACGGCGCGCCGGATCAGATACGGACCACAAACGCATCCAGTGTGAATTGGCGGACGGCCTCGGACGGAATGGGAACGCTGCGCATTCGCACCGCAGCGGATACGCATCCAGTGTAAATCAGGGGACACTCTTCTTTGTGCATAAAACTTTAATAAAATCCTATAAGTATCACATTAACGTGTATAAAGTGATAAAATACGATGGGTTGAAACACATTTAGGCGTAATCCTACATTATTTTTTAGTGTCATTGGTATTAAACCGATTAAAACAACATTTAAAATTCCTGTCAGAACGAGCTAACGGTATCGCTATGAATTTTCTAGGAAGAGCTGAAGAGATATGTATCGCCTGTGCTGACAGTTTTAATTAGCAGTAATGAAGTAATCAATGGATTGGGATCAAACATTCTATAAATGCTTTTGTTACAGGGCACAGGTTCTGAAGTAAGGAAGCAATATCCGACCATCGATACTGATGACTCAGAATGAAATTTTCACAAGAAGACCTTTAAAATGTGTTGTCTTAATATTTATGTTGTATTTTTCTTAATGCCATTTGTTAAATTAGAAACTTAAAGAAAATTTCTAATGTTCTTACAATAAAAATATATATTTCAACGAATTTTTAAAAAAAAATTCAAAGAAGGTCAAAGCTGAAGGATATCCTGTGGCTGTCCTCTGGACATCCTAATGGAACATTAATAAACAGAAAAATACTTAAGACAAAATTATATCTATTTAAATGCTATTCCAGCAAGCTGTCATAATGAATTGTTTTTGAAGGATTTCATTACTTTTCATGAAAGAATGAATGAAAGTTACATTATATAGAACTATAGACACCCAAAGTGCTTTATAGATGCAATAGGGAGCCACTTCAGCCACCTCCACTGTGTAGCACCCACCTGGATGATGTGACATCAGCCGTTCTGCCCCATTACGCTCACCACACAGTAGCTAAGGTGGTGAAGGAGCAGGAGAGAATTGACCAGTTAGATAAAGGGGATGATTAGGAGGCCAGATTTGATAAGCCACCTTAGGTAAGATTTGATAAGGCAACAGTGGGCAATTTTAGCCAGAACATCAGGGTACCAACCCTACAGGGATCTTTTATAACCTGGGACAGTCAGGACCTCGGTTTTATGTCTATCTGAAGGACGGCAACACTTTACGGTACAGTGTCCCCATCACTGCACTGAGACATTGGGATCCACACAGACCACAGTATGGGGTAACCTGTTGGCCACAGCAGCACGTCAGTAACATGGTCATCCTAAGAATGTACCCAATAAAGGACATTGAGCTGGCCCTCCAAAGGACATCCTCAGGCTGTCCCTTGTTTATGTCCCTAGTATTACTGGTAAAATGTCAAATATTAATTATTTAGAAAAAGGGATTTACGTGGGCTTAATGCCCATAATATGTTCACACAATATGTCCTTAAAATGTTCCCGGAAAGTCCACAATATGTTCTCGGAATGTCCATAACTGGTCCTGAAAATGTCCTTAAAAGGTCCATAACTGGTCCTCTAGACCTTTCCATCAGGATGTCCTAAGGACGTCCTTTGAGGACAAGATCCGGACCAAAAGAGGACGTCCTATGGACGACCTAAGGACGACTTGCTGTTTGCTGGGAATTTGCATCTCATAATTTCGACTTTTTATCTCGTAATTATGACTTCCTATCTCGTAATTTCGATTTTTTTTTATCTCGTAATTACGACTTTACATCTCGTTATTTCGACTTTCTATTTCATTTTTTTTTTCTTTTACTGGCGGAAATGGGCTTCCATACATTTGTTTTGCTTCTGGAATGTTTTTCTTTGCTTTTGAATTTATTTATTTTTTTGCTTTTGGAATGCTTTTTTGTTTCTGACTTTTGGCACTGTTTTAACGGGTGGGCGGGCCTTAGCAGCTTACACGTCTATTGGTCAGCTGGAATTTGGAGTGAACACGCCTTTAGCCATCTGAGCACGCCCACTCCATGACGCTTCAGAACATCGCAACATGGCGGGAAGCTCCGGAGCCAGTTTACAGCATTGAATTGCATCTTTGTAGTTCTATAATAGTGTACTTTTATTAGGAATCGGTGTATGCAACACATATTTCGCGTTCATAAAATGTCACCAACCCATCCAGTTCAGTAACTTTCGCTATTCCACCAACGCGCTGACCAGGGAAGTTTCTAGCTATTGAAAAGATGAGAGGCTAAGTCAAATTTACCTGGGGCACCGATGTTGTTAGCTTCATACTCGATATTCAGTTTTCTGGCTTTAATAACATTTAACGGAAGTAAGGTGGGGCGTTTTTAATGACAGAATTGTGATGTCCAGTACACAGACAACGATGCACAACGATTATTTTTGCGCTTTTAAATCATTTCGTGATTTGTGCAAAATCGTGTTAATAGCTAATATAATAGGTCCTGTCAGCTATAATGACGTGGTGGTTTAGCATTTTGGGCTCATGGCGACTGATGCACACCCCTTTCTTTCCCAGATTGCTTTACGTACGATTTTTAATTAATTTTTGAATGTTCGAAGGTATCCGTATAATGTGCAATGGGACAATACATGAATGGGTTAATAACTTTAAAACTAGACAAGACAGGCACACATCTATAGTGAAGTGTGCTTTGATCAGTGGACTACAGGAAACAATGCACACCCCTTGGATTTTCAGATTATTTTTGTCTGTAATAGTTATTATATTGCATCCATGTAAAGTGCAATGGGGCAACACACTAAGGGGTTAACAGCTCTGAAACAAAATATGGGACAGCCATGTCCTATGAAGTTTGCCTTGATCAGGGGAACCTGGGGGACAATGCACACCCCTTACTTTTTTGATATTTGGAAAACATATTTTCATTCTGATACTTAATGATTTGTTGCGATTTGTTGTTTGATTAATACATTTGGCACAAAATTAACTCCATAGAGATGTAATCTCTATCAATCAGTGTTGATTTGTACGGAAGAGGATTAGGGCCACCATGAAAAAATTATTTGAATTCTGACTTTTTTTCTCAGAATTCTGATTTTAATCTCAGAATTCTGACTTTTTTTTCCTAAACTCAGAATTCTGAGATTAAAGTCAGAATTCTGAGGAAAAAAGTCAGAATTCTGAGATTAAAGTCAGAATTCTGACATTAAAGTCAGAATTCAAATAATATTTTCATGGTGGCCCTAATCCTCTTCCGTAGATTTAGAACGTTCACTGAAGCATGAATAATTGATTACATCGGAGCGCTGTTTACATAGAGTCATAGAATTTACCGCTGGCTTAATCTCCAAAACTGTGAGCGAGCCAAGCAGTTCTACCTGTGATACCACTAGAGGTCAGTATTTAACCACTATTCCATTAGTATATGCGAAAAGCTGGTTCAAACAGGAGTGCAAGTGGTAACAACAAAACGTCCACTGTTACACTTGCAAGGTGGAGTTGTACTCTCTTTCTCTCATAGATAAAGCCTTCATCTCTGTAGCATATGGCTACACCTTTCTCCTGTGGCATAAAAGCTTCTTTTGTGTGAGGCCTGATCGTCTGGTTTCTACTGACTTGCCATCTTCAACTAGGGAGTGAATCCACAACCTGGCTTTATGGCTGTCAACTGACCCTATTGGTGAGTTGCTGATGATTGAGCAGGCATACACAATGGCAAAAACACCACAGTAATAACCATTGGCTTGTTGTGGGACATTTATGACATCTGTGACTGTCCAGTCAGATGCCCGAAAATTTTCTCCAGCTGCTCTGTAAATGCACGCCACAACTTTCAGGAGAGTTGAGCTTGTGGTTCTTGGCATTTCAGAACTGTGGATTGAATTAAATATGCAATTTCCCATTCTGTGAAATCTGCTGCAGCAAGAAGCCAGTGTGAACCAGGACCTTGCACATCAGTATTAAAGGGCATCAGGACTGTATCAAAATTTAAAGCTCTCTGAGCTGCACAAAACTGTAAAACTGGGTCAAAGTTTGAAAGTGCAGCCATCTGATAAAAAAATGTGGGCATACACAGAACTGAGTCCGACACCTTAACTTGACCTATGTAGCCTGTGATGGCCCACTCAATAGTTTCCCCGTTGAGCCAGGTTTTATTAATTGAAAAAAATGGCCAGTGACTATGGCTACGTTCACACTGCCAGCCACATCGTTCAATTCCGATTTTTTGCTCAGATCGGATTTGTCTATCTTGACGGTTCACATTCATAAGTACAAGTGACCTGTATCTGACTGTAATGTGAACGCATCGGTCCTCCGAAACGTCACGCATGCGCACATTGATACGTTTTTCCACGGGTAAAAAGCTGGTCGTAAAATTGGCACGTTGTGCGGCCATGACCGCTGCGCTGATTCGAGTCTTTCGTCTTTTTAAACTTTGACTTCAGGCTCCTTATTTTTCGTTCGTGTCCGCGCTGTGCCATTTCTTTGGCAATTATTTCAAATACTACTCTATTATAATAGGTTCCTTCCAGTTTAGCTTGAACAGATTAATTTCCCCAAATATCAATTAAATCCCCACCGTCTCCATCCTTCCACTGACTGTTATCGCAGCTCTCCTCCATTTTTACCTTCCTGCGCTGCCGGTGCAGGCTGACGTCAGCGCATACGTATAAGCAAAAAGCCACATGAATTCCGATCTGAGCGTTCACATTCAGGTCACATGGCCGCGAATCGGATACGTATCCGATTTAGTACCACATATGAAAGTGGCACAAATCCGATTTGAAAAGATCAGATTTGCGTGTCCACACAGCCCTGAAAAGATCAGATCTGTGTCACATTAAGGCAAAAAATCCGATTTGAGTCACTTCAGCATGGCAGTGTGAACGTAGCCTTTGCTGCTTTATTGTATATAGTTATACTGTATGTAAGTTAGGTTTTGTAAAGGGTTCTTACTTGTATGTGTAGTATTGTAATCAGTTGATAAGTAAAAAAAAAAATTACAAAATTATTTATTTGCATTGCATAAAGTACCTCATTTCATACCTGATAAGACCAGCTGAAATGGTCTGCCGGTTTACAAGGCGGCTGCCACCAGGGGGCGACGTTTCAGCGAATACATGTATTTTGCTTGGGCTCACCTGCCAGTTCTAAACGTATATTGGTTTTCAATGAACTTATCATTATGCTGAGCAATTATAACATCATACAAATGATAATGAAGTATGGGGACGAGGTTCTCCATGGTACATTTTTAATTTTAGTTTTTAATTCTCTTGAAATAAAAAGTGTATATGTGTCCCCTGCCTGTTGGTCACAAATAGTCACGACACTGAACAGGGGGGTGGCAAAGTGACAACAAACCTACTCCTTGATGACAGCATAAACGCAGTATATAAATAGTGTATTGTACTGTATTAGTATGAAAGGGCGGCACGGTGGTGCAGTGGGCCTCACAGCAAGAATTTTGCATGTTCTCCTCGTGTTGGACCTGTGGTGGACTGGCGACCTGCCCAGGGTGTACCCCGCCTCTCGCCCGAAGATGCTGGGATTGGCTCCAGCTTCCCCGCAACCTAGATGGGTAAAGCGGTATAGATAATGGATGGATGGATGGTTCTGGTTCTGGTTCTGGCAAACCATCCGGAATATCAGGAGGGGGAAGCAGTGGGGGGGGGGGGGGTGCTGTTGACCTCACCTGGGGACTTCACCTGGAGGTGGAAGAAATACTTTGAGGACCTCCTCAACCCTGCCTCAGATACATCTATGCACACTGCCTTTGAGACATCTGAGGGCACAGAGCCCGAGGGTGCTGGGGGGGGGCTTGCCCAGCACTGGGGCTGAGGTGGCCAAGGTGGTTGGGGAGCTCCGTGGTGGCCGGGCCCCGGGGGTGGACGAGATCCGCCCGGAGTACCTGAAGGCTCTGGATGTTGTGGAGCTGTCATGGCTGACACGCCTTCTCAACAGTGCGTGGAGGTCAGGGACAGTGCCGCTGGATTGGCAGACCGGGTGGATTGCCCTCTTCAGGTCAGGGAAGACGTACTGCCTCAAGTGGAGGAATTTAAGTATCTTGTTCACGAGTGAGGGTAGGCGAGATCGGGAGCTGGATAGACGAATCGGAGCGGCGTCTACAGGTTTGCAGGCGCTTAACCGGTTCGTTGTGGCTAAGAAGGAACTGAGCCAAAAGGCAAAGCTCTCGATCTATTGGTCCATCTTCGTCCCTACCCTCACCTATGGTCATCAGCTATGGGTAATGACCGAAAGAATGAGATCGCGAATACAGGCGGCCGAAATGAGGTTCCTCCGCAGGGTGTCTGGTCTCTCCTTTAGGGATAGGGTGAGAAGTTCAGATATCCGGGAGGGCCTCAGAATAGAACCGCTGCTTCTCCACGTCGAAAGGAGCCAGTTGAGGTGGTAGGACACCTGGTGCGGATGCCTCCTGGGCAGCTACCCGGAGAGGTTTTCCGTGCATGTCCTACAGGGAGGAGGTCCCGGGGCAGGCCCAGGACTCGCTGGAGGGATTATATCTCTCGGCTGGCCTGGGAACGCCTCGGTGTCCTCCCCAAGGAGCTGGTAGAGGTAGCTGGGGAGAGGGAGGTCTGGGTATCTCTCCTGAAGCTGCTACCCCTGCGACGCGGACCCCGGACAAGCGGTAGATGATGGATGGATGGATGGATTAGTATGATGTAAGTGTCTGTTCAGAACAGAGATACTTTGACGATGACAATTTCAAACAACATGCCGGACGGAGATCACAAAACGTGCCGAGGGAACCCAACTCCAGTCAGCGAAATCTACTGAGGGGACAGTGGACTGTGAACCCCAGATAAATATCGGGGGAGTGGTACTTGGCTTTGTGTCGCTGATGGAATTTGAATCTGGTGGGAAAATGGAGTATCCCCGAGACAGAAAAGAAAATTTCAAATCCATACATTATTAATTATACAGAAATTTGAAGAAGCTTTCTTTAAATAGCTCTGTATTGACAGAATACAGTGGTAGTGTTGATGTGCTGTGTGCGCAGCGCATATAACCTATAAATGATAGCTGCGCAACTGAATAGATTGGATTTTTATTTAGCTGATGGATTTCTTTATTTGTTATTTGTTTAAGCTTTAATTAATATTAATCCATTTACTCTGTAATTTGATAACAAGAAATGTAGGCATAATTGAGTCACTGGAAGTTTTCTAGGCATTCATATGTGGTGGTAATTTACAGCTTAAGGAGACAGGTGGGTAGGCGCATCAGTGATAGCCGTGGGCGTGAAAAGGGAAGCTCCAGCTCCCGATTGGTCTGTAGTCTGAGTTGTAACGCTGGACGGGAGAAAGTTCCTGCAGACTCTCCAGCTGCAGTACCGCAGGAGGGCCAGCGGAGAGGTTTAGGTGCCTGCAAGTGCTGTTCGACTGGAAGATCGCTGCTTTCTTGCCGAAGAACATCCTCAATTTCCCAAGTAAGAACGAAATAATACGTGATTTTTGTTTATCGGATGTCTGGTGTCTAGATTTCCACAAGTTTTGGTTTTCTTGATTGCAGCGCCGAAACTGGCACAAAACCTTTTGGCTGTTTAGTGGAAACATGTTTCAGTCTGACTTAACGTTATGTTTCAGAAACCGTTACAAATACATATATAGTCCGTTAGTATTCGTGCTGGTAAAACATGCGACTGGTTTTACTGCAAAATCTGTTGTTTAGTTAGGATTTTTGGAATTTCTATCGAATGAACAACATTGTTTTGCGCAGCATATAGATACACAGTTAAACACGGGTCGTGTTCTGAGTGAGGACAGTTATTGCAAACATCAATGCATCATGAAAACCTAAGAGTCGATTGTGCAATACTTAATACTTATAGTTGTAACTTTAAAATCGTGCCCAGTTGACCCCCATTGATTATCATGCATTTTATCTCTCAAACAGTAGCCTAACCGAAAATTGTCGGTACTCAAATTACAGTCTCTGTTGAAATCACTCGCATTTTAACATTCATCATCAAATCTTCTGCGTCGAGGGACTATGACCGCTTCTACGATGAGTAACACATCACGCTGAAAATTTGATCCTGAATTTTATTAATGTGTGAGATGTATAGCGTGGCATTTAGCCGCAAGACGATTCCTGTTTTGTTGGTTTTGGGGGTGTATGTGATGACTGAGATTAAAGCTCTTGAGATTAAAGCACATGTTTTTAAATGGTATTGCATTCCACACAGTGTGTTGTTATTTTACGTCCTTCGTGATTCTAAACAGGCTTGGACAAATAAACTTTTCTCTGCGTATAGGTGATCCGACGTCTACGGTTTTTGACCTTAAAAATAACAGATTACGCATTTTCACTCAGTCATTGGGGGGGTCCAGTGCATTTTAACGAGTTATGGATTTTTAATAGGCTTTCTGGGGGCTGTCACTGTGGTTTGATGGCCATTTTCCGTGTGGGAACGAGGTCTATAATCACGCAATTGTTGATATCACGTATCTCTTCCTGTTATGATGAGTATAAATTGGCGGTTTAAAGGGCATTTCAGGACAAGTTAAGTTTTACAATGAGCGACTCCAAAGATGTTTAGTGAGAAGCCATCTGAGCAGAAAAACTGTCTTAGACTTGTTTTTGCCAAGAAGCTGGAAACGTGGTCATTTGAACCAGAGGTGTTATGTGCATGTTATCAGTAATTTAATTGTGATCAGGGGTTTCAGTAAGGTGATGGAGGTTGTGTGTTTCCAGGGATTCACCGTGAAAATACTTTCATATGTTTGTGTGCTGATGCTGGTAGCTTTTTATAAGATCATAAAGTAATTTAATTTAACACGAAAGTAGTTATCAGCATGGTTACATGATTGATATTTGTGAAAGTGGTAAGGCCTCTGAAGGTCTTTGTGTTTTATTAGTGTGTGAAGCTGGTGTCTCTGAATGGCCGCATCAATGACAGGTTCCTGACTTATCTGAACAAAAGGTCCCTGACGATAAACAAAGAAGGTACCAGAAGCCCACAGTCTGAGCCTGAAAGAAAGTCCAGGCATCTCTGTGTAATCCCATGTGTGCTTGGAGTACCAAATACCTGACCTGCTGATTGGCCAGCTGGCATTGCCTCTAAACACCTTGGCCCAGTTGTTTGAAAAGTTTCATTTGGATCAAAATGATCCTGATTGGAACCCTGATTGGCTTTTTTTTTTTTTTGACCAACTTTAAAGTTTTATTGCATTTAGTTCCTGAAATCCATGGTAATCCTGATATTTTTGGATCCAAGGTATCCCGATCCTGCTGAAAAGGTTTGATCCAGATAAAAATCAAGACTGGATTATGTGACCTAATCTGATATTTCAGAATCTTTTTTTTTCTTTTGAACAGCCCATTTTCAAGATTTGATCCAATCTGAAATCCGATCAGATTACTTCTGTTCAACTGGACCCTGAGATCCCCATTCACAGGACTATTGCTTTACAAATAGCTAACATTCCAGATCACTGAAATAACTCTGTTATCACTCTGTCCCATTCTATGGGTGGGTTGCAACTCCTGTACACTCTGTCCATCTGTCCATCCATCATGCAGCTGCTTATCTCCGGACAGTTCCTGTACGGTCGTTAGTTTAATGGCAAGTAGCATCAGTACAATGACATTAAGTCAATTAAGCGCTATTATTGCAATTGAGAGGTACATTTATTATCAGGTATGTATTTTTCTATAAAGAAATAATGTTAACACTTTCTATGAATGCCATGTTTATCAGAATCTATGAACGCATTCATAACACATCATAATGCATTCATAAAGTATTATAAACATGGCTATGAATATTTGTGAAAAGGCATAACACCATATAACCATGTTTATTATGCATTATGCCTGCCTTATGAAGATGTCATCTATAATGCACTATAGATACCTTCTTAATGCAGCACAAAGCATCCTTAATTCTTGTATTGAACGTTATAATGTATTATGAAGGTATGTGTAGTGCTTATGAAGTATTATAACCAACCTGGACCGGACTGTGGCATAGGCAGTATAGGCAAATATTAGAGGCGCCGTCCGTTCAAAGGGGCGCCTGGGTGCCCCAGAGGGTAGAAAGGGAACGGGGGGAAAATGAAATATTTAAACTTTTACTATATTTATTTACTAATATTATTTTACATTATTATTTCAAAATAATAAAAAACTTCTAAAACAAGCAAATCTTACCAAATAAGCAGTTTTTTTCCTGTGGTATGCCTGGCGCTCCCTTCCCTTCTAATTAAAACAGACATTATCATGTCAGAAAGACCAAAGCCCTCCGGTGCCCAGGGAAGAAAAAGAAGAAAGGAAAAGAAAAAATGACGAAAAGACAGAGGTAATAATCATTAATGACAGTAATTACCATGTTACTGTCTGTGGGCCGTGGAGCAGACTGTTATTAGCTTACTTTGGATAATTAAATAAGCCTTTGCTTATTTAATAAATGATATAATTAATTAATCAATCAATTAACTTAAGTTACTCCCAACGTAAATTCGTCACAGAAAGTTGGAAATACTTTTCAGGTGTTTGGGAATTTTTTTGTATTGTAAATAGCCCCTCGAACCCATGATCCATGATCAGGGGCGTTGCTAGAGATTTTGGGCCCCATGAAAGCATATCATATTAGGCCCCCCAGTCCAAACCAGTCCAGTTATTTTCCTAATTTTTTAGGGCCCCTTGGAATCGTCCTAGCTTTCCTCCCCCTTACGGCGCCCCTGTCCATGATCTTCACAGGCCCAAAGAATTGCACTCTTGCTTTCCGCATCAAGCACACGAGATTATGGATGAATCTCAATACCAAGAACACAAAGACCATACTTGTGGTCTTGGCAAGACCAGTCTTGCGAACTTGCCTTTTCAGAACGAACTTGGGGTGTAATGAATCATGGGATTGGTCTTGTTCCGCAAGGATGCAACTGATGTGCCCTTGATATTTGGGGCCGAGCAAGACCAACATCTGGGGATTTTTACTGTACTCTGTACTTCCGTTCTTAGCATTGGAACTGGTCTTCGGCAATGGAAGATGATGTAAAACAGGTACACGAGAACACAAGTATGAATGAATGAATGATTGAATAATAATGAATAATTTTTATAATGTAAATTAGAGAAGGCACCAGTCCGATACCCACATTTGTTATTGGGCCAGTACTGGCAAAAAAATACCAGATTGGACATCAGGGAGGTGGGTAAGTAAGAAACCAGTGTGATTTTCCATCAGAGACAGGTCTAATGTGAACAATCTCAAAAATGCTTGTAGCCTTTGCATGACATACCGTGAACTAAAGCGTGGGTCCCGTGACGGCGAGCTGGTCAGCAGTGCATGTGCACGGCGCTGTCATGAAGGCTGTGTGTAAATACAGTAAAGGTCCGTTCATACCTCACTCTCCCACATGTGCTTTTGGGTCATGCACAGGCTGAGTGACATAAGTTCCGTCTGCAGGGGTTTGCACTGTGGTATACAGTGACATTTGTATGAGTGATTTCTTTATTATATTATATTTACTCTGGTAGCAGATTTGCCCAATAAGAAATATTTCTGTTAATTTTCGTGAAATTTGTTACTGAATAAAACAAAGAAGCAGTAAATCATGCTGACTGTGGATGTCTTCCTGTAGCGCAGTGACATAGCCTTTGTTTGAGCAACATAACCGTTATATTTCCCTATTCTTAGCAAACTCAAACAATGCCACTAAAGCACTAAAGGCAGATGGTTTACCATATTAACTGAAATGTATTTATACAAATACCTCGTTTAATGCTTTGTATGATAAAGGGGAAAAATATCATATTGGTATCGGAACTTGATAAACTGATATCAGGATTTTTTTGTACTTTTGAAATGATGAGTTTGTTATTAGGAGCACATGGTAGATTAAGTGCTTTGTTGAAATCCCAGAGGTCCTGTGGTCTTAATTTTTTGTGTTATGTTCCTATTCAGACCATCTGCACAGTGAAGTCATCCCCTGGACCCCACAATGGCAGTGCGTTGGTCCCTGCTTTGTAGACTGGCCGCCCTGGTCTGTCTCTGGGTCTTGGGCCATGCTCAGAGCGAGAACCCCCAGATTCAGCTTCGACTGGCGGGCACCAAACGCAAGCACAACGAGGGCCGGGTGGAGCTGTACTACAGCGGCGAGTGGGGCACGGTCTGCGATGACGACTTCTCCATCCATGCCGCCCACGTGGTCTGCAGACAGCTGGGCTTCCTGGAGGCCACTTCCTGGTACCCATCTGCCAAGTATGGCCGAGGAGAAGGTGAGCCAGCCTGATGGTTTAACTAGCTGCAACTTGGCATTTCAGGAACGCACACATGTCATCTGTGTAAACGGGTCCTTCAGGGATGTTGTGAAAGCAATGTAGAAAATTTAGGTTCTTGGGCAAAGAGCAAATTAGATGCACAATTAGGAGTTTATATGCTGTACTGGGTAAATCATTAACTAAAGTTGTTATAGGCAGAGATATTTTGCAATTATAGTGTTACTGGCACTTGGCTTAAATGAGTTTTCTGTACAGTTTGTAATTAAGTTTTACTGCACCATTATTACAAGACATCTTTTAAAGTTAGTTTTTTCTGTTCTATTTTTAAAAATTGCTATTTAATGAATAATATTAAAACGAACATTCTTGCTATTTGGAAAGGTCCACACCTACGTCATTAGTCTTAAATGTTGTGTGGCTCAGTTAAAGATTCTTGTTTAGATGTGTTACTAATGCTTCCAACTCTGTGGTTGGTTTTGAAAAGTACTTTTAGCAGCCTTCAGAATAATTGTTGTTCACCTATGTCAAGGTTTCTAGACTAAAAGCTTTTGTGATACTCATTGGTCTCATGCCGCAAGTCTGTGCTGGGATACCCTTACATCAAATAGTGTGGATCTGTCGCTGCAGCTTCTCCCTTTCTCTGCCCTGCGGTTATCTGTCAAATTTTATTCAAATCAGTATCATCCCTCAGTATCATAATGTGTCTGTGGGTTTTTGGATGACTAAACTAAGTCCACATTCATTGACTACTGATAAAAATGTTCATATGATCTTTCTTCGGGGAGTGAAACACACAAAGGAACACACAGAACAGGTTTCCTTCACTACTTCGGGAACTAGGTGAGGGGCTTCCCGGGACATCAGATCGTGTCACGCTCAGGCAGGGCAGCGGTTATCTGGGTGATGAATGTTCATTTTCCTGTGTCCAACTCTCCTAGGCCACATCTGGTTGGACAACGTCCACTGCACAGGGAGAGAGAAGACACTGGCTGAGTGCTCTTCCAATGGATTCGGGGTGTCTGACTGCAAGCATTCTGAGGACGTGGGGGTGTTGTGTAGTCACAGGAGAATCCCAGGCTACAGGTTCACCGGAGCGTTGGCTAATAACATTGAGGTAAACAATCTCTGTTAATGCACACTTAAGGGTTTCTGCTCCCACTCCTTTAGGTAACGCCACTGGACAGGGTTTCTGCTCCCACTCCTTTAGGTAACGCCACTGGACAGGGTTTCTGCTCCCACTCCTTTAGGTAACGCCACTGGACAGGGTTTCTGCTCCCACTCCTTTAGGTAACGCCACTGGACAGGGTTTCTGCTCCCACTCCTTTAGGTAACGCCACTGGGCAAGGTTTCTGCTCCCACTCCTTTAGGTAACGCCACTGGGCAAGGTTTCTGCTCCCACTCCTTTAGGTAACGCCACTGGACAGGGTTTCTGCTCCCACTCCTTTAGGTAACGCCACTGGACAGAGTTTCTGCTCCCACTCCTTTAGGTAACGCCACTGGGCAAGGTTTCTGCTCCCACTCCTTTAGGTAACGCCACTGGGCAAGGTTTCTGCTCCCACTCCTTTAGGTAACGCCACTGGACAGGGTTTCTGCTCCCACCCCTTTAGGTAACGCCACTGGGCAAGGTTTCTGCTCCCACTCCTTTAGGTAACGCCACTGGACAGGGTTTCTGCTCCCACTCCTTTAGGTAACGCCACTGGGCAAAGTTTCTGCTCCCACTCGTTTAGGTGAACGCCACTGGACAGGGTTTCTGCTCCCACTCCTTTAGGTGAACGCCACTGGACAGGGTTTCTGCTCCCACTCCTTTAAGCGCACGCCACTGGACAGATCTGGCTGTCATTCACATTTTTGGATGGGGTTGGCTTAGTCATGCTAGAACTTGGTTTTGTGAATCTCCAAAAATGAAGAACAGATGTTGAGAAGGGAAATGACTTTTAAACCAAAGTGTTCACAGGATCATTTTGGAGGTTTCTGGGACAAAATTGCTTAGTTATATTCAAAAGTTTTGTTTAGTGGAATTCTGAAGTTCATCGTCCCTTTTTGATTGTTGATTAACTTAATGCTAGTATGTTGTGCATACATCTATATTTTAGCTTCATCTTCAATGTCACATTAAAGCCATGATATATAACATTGGTTGCTTTTGATCTGTGCTGGCAGATCAAGTCCACATTATAGTATACTAAATATCTGTCAGTAGTATTAGGTCTCCTTCACTTTCGATAACTAACACAAGAATTTTGCTACAATAGTAGTGACTGTACAACAAGCTGATTCCAGATACTGTTCCTTGAACGACACTTGATAGGACCCCATTTCACACCCTGATGTGCTTCCGCTGGCTTAAAGAGAGCACAGATCTAAAAAAAGTGCCATCACGAGGAATGAGCTGTACGCCTCAGACCTTGATGGGCTATTTCTGTGAAACCTGAGACCACATGTTACTCTTCAGGGAGCCCCATGATGTTTTTCACCTGTATTTGATGGGCTGGGGTGTGACTCAGAGCAAAGCTTTATCGAGAGGTGTTGCTGTCTGCATGCACTCCAGTGTTTGCACTCCAGTGTTTGCACTCCAGTGCTCACTGAAGGCTGATTGGACTCCCACCACTTCAAGCAGTGCTGTGGAGCATCCCACGTTAAGACCTCACCCAGTCTCCTACGGTTCCCCAAGTGGGGGGTGGAGGCCCTTTTGGTTGAGCCGTCAGTTCTTCTCAGGAAATGGAGCTCCGTTCCGTTGGAGTCAGAAATCATGAAAGCTCTCTCAAGGGCTCATGTATCTGTACATACAGTGGAATGCAGTCTATGAAATGGCAGTCTGGTATGTACCACAAATTGGGAAAATGTCATGGAGAATGATGTCAGGACTGTAAAGGAGAAGGTTATTCAGTGATACTAACTGAAATGTGAAAAAGCAATTGTGCTCCGGTCTGTAGGAGGACAGAACCTCACATGTAGACATAGTGAGAAGGACCTTGGGGTCTGAAGGCTTTTCCTCAAGCCGTCTGTGGAAAAGGCTGAACTCAGCTTTTCCAGCCCCCTCATTTAACTTCCTGCATCTATGGGGAGGGGGTGCTGGTCTGCTGCTTGATCACTTAAGCACTCCCTGCATTACAGCCCTGCCCTCCCCCACTGAGGACGGGGATTCTCACGAGGTGACTCAGGGGGGGGCAGTTCCATGGCAGATTACGGAAACGATGATGACAGCCCCGCTGGGATGGCGGTTACTCACTCACTTCTCCCATCTCGCCTAAGGGTCTTCATGGCCGTCTGGAAATGGAATAGTATCTCGACAGGTCACCAAGTGTGGCACACAGATTTCACCTACCGCTTTTCTGAAATGTAAGCGGCGCCGTAGTCTTCATCGATGGAGTAGCTCTGAAATCTTGAACGTTTTAAAAATCCCACTATACTGATAGTCTTTGTTTTTTCAACCCCACATCTTCTTCACCTTTATGCTAAGCTGTCTGACCTTTTATGGTATGATTCACAAACCAACTAACTAATTCCACTGTATTTCTATTATAGTCACTTTTCTTATTCAGTAGTGCTTTTATCCAAATGGATATATGTTTTTGACAAACCAGGCCCAACCAAACCCTAGACTAGTTGGTAGTTATGGGCCTTGACCCAGCGACCTTCCGACAGCATCCTAACCCACTGAGCCACACACTGCCCCCATTGATTAGCACGTGACTGAGATCTAAAAAAATAAAATAAAAAATGAATCAGCCTATACACACTCTTTGATTGACTAACAGTTTTAACATGCATAGGACAGGAAGGGGCAAAATTAGACATAGAGGTTTTGCTTTCTGAAGTGGTTAGTAGCTCTAACCACATGAAGCCTCATATGAAAGGTGAACAAACCGCTGGATCTCTAGCCAGGTGGTTAGGCAGCTAAATAGCGGCCCGTGTTAATGCAGGCCATGTTAATGCAGGCCGTGTTAATGCAGGACATGCTAATGCAGGCCGTGTTAATGCAGGCCGTGTTAATGCAGGACATGCTAATGCAGACCGTGTTAATGCAGGCCGTGTTAATGCAGGACGTGCTAATGCAGGCCATGTTAATGCAGGCCGTGTTAATGCAGGACGTGCTAATGCAGGCCGTGTTAATGCAGGCCGTGCTAATGCAGGCCGTGCTAATGCAGGCCGTGTTAATGCAGGCCGTGCTAATGCAGGCCGCGTTAATGCAGGCCGCGTTAATGCAAGCTTTACTGGGGTGCGCGTACTCTGCTGTAACTCAAGACCGAAGTCGCTGGCGGCATCCTTCACATACTCTGCCTTGAGAAATCTATTCAAAAAGGGCGAATGTTTTTGGGAAATCGTTCAAATATATCTTCCCCTTTTTTGCATTTGTTTTTTCACCTCTGCCCCAGTGAGATAATTTCCCCTTTGGTGACGGAGAGGTTTCTCGGTGAACTCATTTTACGTGTGAGTCACTGTTTAAAATATGTGATGTGTGAATTGTAATATGTGTAAGCAGATTCCCTGCACAAAGGACATTATTAATTTAGATCAGGGCTCTCAAACTCCAGTCCTCAAGGGCCGCAGCCCTGTGTAGCTTAGTTCTTCCCCTTTTCCACCACAAATGATTCAGCTCAAGAGCTGTGTGGTAATTAGCATAAGGAGTTGAATCAGGTGTGTTAAACGAGGGGAAACCCAAAAATGTGCAGGGCTCCGGCCCCCCAGGACTGGAGTTTGAGACCTCTGATTTAGATGCTTTGCTTTCATCCTGTCTGGTGAAAGTATTAAGAAATGTTTACTAGAATCTCTCTGAATCTCAGCCTGAGCTAACATATGGACCTTGGACCAGGTTGACTGTGCTTTCGATCAGCACTGCAGGATGAAATGCTGCTCTTGCTAAAGAACAGTCCACACCACACTTACGGTGGTTTTCCACTGCCACGAAGAACCGAGCCGTACCCGAGCTAAACTGCGAAGAGGTTTTCCATTGTAAATCATGCAGGCCGGACCCGACGTGTAACCTCGCTGTCATGGCGCTGCCTATTAGCAGGGGCGAGAGTGTGAGTGGACCAAGCTGGCCACCATCATCTGATGGGTTGAAGTACATGGAGAGAAGTAAGAATCGGTGACCTGCATCGATTTGCATGGATGATTTGAAGGAAAAACTGACAAATTATATTAATTATTCATTATTAGTCGTATCATACATAGCGCATCAGTCCACGCTAATTCAGTTCTTCTCATTTTTATACTTATGTATTTACCCTTTTGATTGCAACCACATAAAACCAGCTAGGATTCTACTTGTGTGTGGGAATGTGGGTGATGTTGGCCACGCAGGAAGCTGCCGCTCTTGCTGATGTGTCACGGCTGGTCTGATGCAGTAGATGCACTTTAAGGCCAAGGACTGAGGTGGAGTTACTCAGCTTCCTGATGGGGGCGACCAGCCACCTCATCATACACCACCCCGTAGAAGAAGACCTAAATCCACGAGCTGCCAATTGAAACGCATCATAACTTGGAAGATCTTTCATATGAACCCATGTGTTTAGCGGTGTTCCTCATAACACTTGAGAGTAGCTGAAATGCTACGTCATACCTCTGATTCTCAAGCCAACACTTACTACAGTAAAATCCAGTTATAACGGACTTCAAGGGACCTGCCAAAACAGTCCGTTATATCCGGAGTTGCTGTATGCCCAGAACACAACTACAGGACACCATTTACTCATGCCACACCCCAGCAGACACACTTGTGGTATAGATTATTATATTGTACATGTAGTAATCCAACTTCACCTGACCAGATGCGTGACTATTAATAATCCCGACTACGTATCTGCGCTGGATATCACCGGCTCGCCACACGCCTGGTAGGCGGAGCCTGCATGTCCGTTATAGCCGAACAAAACTACAGCTAAAAGCGGCCCTGCATGGGGACCAAATTGTTTGTCCGTTATAAGCGAAATTCCGTTATATGCGAGTCCGCTATATCCGATGCTTTATCTGCATGTTCTTAAAGCCGCACGGCTGGGACCAGCGGACCTCGTCCGTTATCGACGATATTCCGTTATAAACCAGTCCACTATAACGGGATATTACTGTATTAATAAAAAATATACCTTAAGGGCAAGAACATCACTTTTTAAGTTTGATCTGAGTGCTCATGTTTTAATTATGAGCATGTGAAATATGAGAGGTAGATATCCTAAGACCGTGACTTTGTGTCAAACAAATGGTACGTTTGTGTACTGAAGTCATGATAAATCACCATGTCTCTGAAGAACAGAGTAACTAATAACCTGCAATCAGTCATTCTTGGTGCTGAAGATGTCACAAAACAAGATTCCACATATGATAGAGCTCGCGTGAAGCTGGACTGATGGAATGATGCGACTGTTTGAGTTTACCTTTTAATTAGGCATTTTGTGAGTCTGGGTACAATGGCCTTGCAGACAAACTTGCTTCCTCCTCTAATATTTCAACATTTTTACACTAATTGACAATTTCAGACTACAGAATAAACAGTATACCACCAGCAATATATCGCAAATCTTACAGATCCTGGGCAATGCAGGGACTTGTCTGAGGTGCACTGTTTCGTTCATAAGATCGGTGTCATTTAGCCAAGGGGAAAAGCATGAACTTGGACTCCTCTTTTGACAGAAACACCCCTGGGCCCTTGTGGGGTATTTGAAAGTAAAGGTTTCGATCTTCTGTCAAATTCACTAACAAACAAGCGACGCCCAGCTTGCCGTTTGGAGCCAGTGTTCGGCCATTAGATGTGAGTGATCCTGCTTTTTATTTCCTCTGTTAGAGCACTAAATTGCATATTTATTGGTTTTAAGTATCCGGTGTTTTTCGGCCAAAACAAAAGGGGTCTTCAGGGCCTTTTAAAGGAACGCTTCATTCATTTATGAATTCCATTCATTCTCTATTCATTTAAATAGTTACTTTTAGCCAGTATGATTTACATGATTACAGAAATACCCACAGAGCACTAAGTAATACTATGTAACTCCACATATTTCATATAATGTCAAAATTGAAGAGCCAGGTGCTGACGCTCCCTCCCTCTTAAAGCGTTTTGATTGATTCTGCCCCCTAGCTGCATGATGGCAATTTGATGCATGCGCTGGGCCGTGTGCCTGAGACCCGAGTGCACTGGCTTTGTGCACGTGCACAAGAAGCAGGAGCCATGTTACCTGCTCTGGGAAGGAAGAGTGAGAAGGGTCCCCTTCCTTTGCCGGTGGCCACACCTGGGTGTCCATTTTTAAACCGAAAGCCCCAGCTGATATGAAAATTTTATATGGTAAAATGGGCTCCTGGTGGAGTGAGCTGATTGGCCCCAGATGTTCTCGGTTTCTCTGTGGCAGAAGCTCTCTTTCCATGCATGCCCTGCTTTGAAGTCATAATCTTGGGCAAAGATTTGAGCTTTTTTTTTTTATTGGATGAACTTGACAGCACCTGAAATATCGCTCCTTAAATGTTCCAACGTGGCAGTCAGTAACAGGTCCAGTGTCTGAAACGACTCCTTGTTCGGCTCATCATCAAACAGCTACCTCCATACCAAAGCTAACTTGAAGGTCTGGGCCATTCCCATCCTCGGGTGAATAATGGACCCCAGTCTGTACTATGCTGGCCTGGGGAAAAGGATTATGGAGGTCATATTAGGTCACATATCTTCTGGTGACTTCAGGATGGGCATGTCCCGGCAGCTAATCTGACCTTCTCTGATCCTTGCTACACTTGGTGTTCACACACGTTCGCACAGTACCGTCTTTCTTTAGACATTAAGTTCATGCACATAAATTCACGAACACACTCTGTTTCACACATGCCTACAGCGCACAGTCTTTCTCAGTCATAAAATACTTCTGTGTCCTCTTGATGTCTGCTGGCAAGACTAGCACAGCCGTTTTAGACTTTTGAAATATAGCTATATTTATTTATTTATTAAACCAAAGGAACTCGAGACTTGGGCTTCACAGCTGCCAAACATGGTTGGTTGAATTCCTGGCATGCATGTGAGGACTGAGACTGGGGGTGACGGGGACATCCTTAGGGCACAACGAATCTGAACTTGATCATTGGCAGGCGGGGATTTTGGCTGTTGGCTGAAAGCCAGAGGCTAATTACCACAGGCTGAATCCGGAGCAGCTTGGGAGACCGGAGTGTCTCGCTAGTAACACATAAGGATATTAGTGTGTTAAAGGGTGTTAATGTGCATGAACTAGGGGTTGCACGACTTAAGACTTAAGAAGTTGACAGTTATATCATAAAAGTCGAGTCCGCATTGACTAATCGCTGATGACATCATCAGTAAAACCCCAGGAGAAGGGAATGCTTTGCAACAAGCAACAATATGTATTCACAAAACTTGTTGCATATGCTGACAACAGCTCATACACATATATTTTACAGGGAACAGAAACCAGCAGAAGAAACAACAGGTTGCAACTCGGTAGAAACAATTTATGCAACGATAACACTTGTGTGCTACAACTTCCATTGAATTGTGGGTATAACAACTGGGGAGGAAAACAAAACTCATATAACATCCAGCCTGTAAGCCTGCTCCTTGCTATGGAAAAGTGCTTACTCACCGAAGTTCAGGAACCTGGTTCCTAGTTCCTAGGCCGTCTCGACCGGGAACCTTTGCAGCTCCTGGTCACTTTTGTGTGTCGCTTTCCCACCATGCAACAGGAACTGTGACCTTTATGCTAAATGGGAAATGCAAAAAGCTCATAGGTTAAACCTAACACCGCCATCCCAGAACAATGGGGGACAAACAAGGCATTTTGTGAATTATGTATTAGTTATTGGGGGATCAATCATGATCAAAATGAGACACAGTCTTTCATTTATATTTTATTTATAATGCCCTCAACATGTTTATGATTCATTATTAAATGTGGCCAGCAGATCAAGCTTTTGTTTTCTACAGAATAAGAAAAACGATGTTGTGTTGACGATGCCACTAATAAGCGCCGGCAGGTTCTATTTCCGGTACCGGCGATATTAGACGAAGGTTTATTGGTCGAATTTTCTGAGGCAGAAACATGGAGATGCAAACAAAAAGGTAAAAAAATATGTTTTTTTTTTCTCTGCTACGTCTATCTCTTTTACCCACAATTCCAAATACCTGATATTGTCTTAGGCGTCCATGTTGTCAGTGTCAAAATCATGTGATCGGCAACTAGTCGACATCAAGCTTACGGCGTCATCGCAGAGCAATAATGTCGACCGGTCTGTGCAACTCCCAGTGTGAACTGTGCATTTTCAAAGTGATCTGTGGCGGTTTCAGCCAAACTTTACAGCTGTTTCAGGTATGGTGAGGCGATCACCTCTGAGCCGACGATTTCAGACACGGGCCAACCCTGATGCAGGAGATCTTTCCAGAACGTTGGTGCGTCTGGTCCGAGTCAAGCTGGGCCTCGTCGGTTTCCGAGACGGGCGTATGCCACGGTCTTTGTTTCGGAACAAGGCACGTGTGAGGAAACTGGAATAACCCTGAGCAGACAGCCCAGTCACCCAAGAGGGGGTGGGGGGGGTGCAGCCGGTGAGTCATGAGGCGGGAGGCACGCTCACGCACACTTAAATGTACAAGGCGAACTCTAGAGGAAAGAACAAAAAACATCTGGCTGAGGCTGACAAATGAAGGCGTCATCTGTGCCCATCACGAGGAGCACAAGGTCGGCTGAAGCCTGCTGATTTCGTTAACTGCTCTTTGCTGGAGTGGTGGCCACCTGTCCTGTGCGGACCGTTACCGCGGTAATGCAATACAGGTCGTCCTCCGTGTCTGAGACCCCGTCTTCGGATGTGGGTGAAACCAGCCTGCCCTCTGGCCAGCTTTAACGCCATTCATCGCACAAACACTGCGAGTCAACATGACTCTGGCCAGTGATATTTTAGGTGGCTGTGGCTTTACACACGAAGTACCCCGTACGCATAAGAATCCCCACTTTTCACCCCAGTGGGTGATTTTAACAGCCCGTTAAACTGTTTTAATGAACACAGAGTCTGTAAAGAGCCCCACCGTCCTGGAAAGTTGCCAACAGGCCAGTCACGGAGTGTTTCGACCTGACGCTGGTGAAGCTTTAAGAGCAAATGGTGCCGTTAGCGTGGCTTTCCTGTCACTGCTGCCCGCCCGCCCCTGCACTCCCCGCACTGAAGCTGCACGCACAAGGGCTCGTTTGGTCGTAGCCTTATTTTAGCCAGTCACGCCTTCACCATGGGGGCCGCACCTCTCCCCTCTCTGAATACATTCCTGTTCCAAAGTTGGAAATTCTGTGCATTTTTTTAAATAAAGGCAGAATAACCGCGTCTGGATCCAAAAAAGCAATCCTCTGTTTCCCCGTGTGCGAGAGCTGCCTGGCCTCCACTCCTCTGGCCAGCAGACTCTGGTCCTGAAAGCCAGCATTGTGCCGGTTTCCCCTGAATAACTGCTGTTACATCCTCCTTTTTTGTGCTCTGACTCACTTTATTTGTTTTCCTGCAGTGTGTTTTTTTTCCCTTGTTGATTTGATACGGCTGTGAGGTCCTGCTGTCTGGCAACGTGAGAGCGAGTCCCCGTGCCCCCACTCGGGCTGTGGGAACCCCAGCAACGAGGAGGCATGCGGAACACTATGTGCATGGGGGGGGGGGGTGCTTTTGTGTTTATGCTATCAAACACACAGCCCTGCGCCTGTTTGCGGTCCGTACGTACGAGTCACCGTGGTTTGTGCTTGATGGATCCCGGCCTGGAGTTCCACGCCCTTCCAGACGTCCATCCCCTCTAATAAGATTGCGTTTCTTGGGGTGGGGGTTGGGTAGGAACCCATGTATGACCCTGCTTCTGTCACGTGTGGTGGTCTGCCTGGTCTGTCCCACTGGCTCCCAACTCAAGTGGGGATCGTTTCCTGCTGCATTAGCACGGTGAACTCGGCAACCTGGGACATTCTTTCTCTCAATCTTGGGTTTTCATGGCAGTAAATTTTTTTCTGGTCTGCCGGTGTTCATCAGACTTTGTGGATCTGACACAATGTGTCGGGTCTATTACCTAAAGCACTTTAAGCAGCACATCTGTTCCGAGTAGCCTCTTCCAGCACGGAGCCAGCAAGTGGAAATTCTGTCCAGAATAAAACTACCTTTTCGCCCCAGTCATCCATCACATGATTCTATTCGCCATCACAGTCTGTAATGTTCTCACAAGCTTCATGAGAACTTTTATCTTTTTCCTTTTCTTTAAAATGGTCCTTTTCCTTCACATAAAATGATATTTGATATACCCATCTCCCTGAATAGAAAAAGGTCATCTACGTCAGCCAGGGTCAATCTCAGACGTTTTCTTTGGTGAACTGCGGTGTCTGAGATCACGTTACGAAGGTGACAGTGGCAGCTTTGTCTGCATCCTGGGTCAGACAGGTTTAAACAGGCCTCTGGGTTCCAACACCAGCCCTGGTGGTGAGACCCGCGAGGTTTTCGCAAGCAGGTGGACCACTCAAATGGGGCTACGCCTTTCAAAAATAGGAGAGGTCTTTAGGATATTTTTTTGTCAGACACAGAAATCCCACAGAAGACGAGAGGCAGGAAGCGGCTGTGTTTACGTTACCCGCCTGACTCGGAACGTGATCCCCGACCTCAAACTCGCAGCATCAGGATGCTCACAGACCTCCTGCCCAGTTTCTCTTCCAGCCTAGACACAGACAAACTGTGGCTTTTTGAGGTTCCCTCATGCCCTGCCCCCATCCCCCCCCCCCCGACAACGCCCCATGCGTTTAACTTTCAGAGCTGCTCACCTTGCATCTTCTACCTCTGAGGTTATTGTGAGCCCCCACTGCTGCTTGGTGCCACTGCATGGGGTGTTTCACTTCCCCCCCCAGCAATCAGAACCAGCCAATATAACCCTAACCCCAAATAATCACAAAATGGGTGAAGATCTCAACCCCTTCAATGTTCAATCCAAAGTTATTGCCTTGGATGGATGGATGGATGGATGGATGGATTTTCACTATGTATCATTCATCAGCTTCCTCTTGGCCTTTTCTTAAGTATCAAAGGAAAAACATAAATAAACGTGGAGGCCTGAGACTGACCTAATATGATTTATTTTCCATTTACACCAATTACAAATGACACAGTTCTTCACATCTACTTGTGCTGTGTGTGTGTGCGAGCGTGTGTGTGTGTGTGTGTGTGTGTGTGTTGGACATGCATGCCGTTACACTCTGGGACCTCTTTACTGCACTTACTTTACAGCCACTAAATACCAGCAGGAGGGAATCGTACCATCACTCCCCTCACGGTGAACGATCGTTAGCACCTGCTGCCCCGCAGGGCTCTGGCACGGCCTCCCAGTCGGAGGTGTGGTTCCACTCGAGACCCATAGGGGGCGAAAGCTGCCCCGCTGGAGAGCAGCAGAATGTGCCCCGGCTGCCGTTTTCCTCTGTTTCCTGGGTTTGCGGCGCCGTGTTTAATTAACATTCGCTGGGTTTTGCTCCCTTAGGACCTGAACATTCAGCTGGAGGACGTGCGCGTCCGGGCGATACTGTCATGGCAGCGCAGACGGATCCCCGTGACGGAGGGCTTTCTGGAGGTGAAGGAGGGGGGGCGCTGGAGGCAGGTGTGCAGCAAGGCCTGGACCCCCATGAACAGCCGGGTCATCTGCGGCATGTTTGGCTTCCCCGGGGAGAAGAAGTACAATGTCAAGGTGTACAAGTGAGTGTGTGACACTTGGGGGGGGGGGGGGTGCCCAGATTTGGGGGTAGGAGGAAGCAGGAGCCCAGCTTGTGGTCTGCAGTGGTCCAGTGGAAGATCCAGCTAAACAATTTTTAATGATGGCTTCTTGTCTACCCCCCACCATGTACAGTTATATGCTCTTTCCATGGTGGTTTGGGTCTCCTGAGCTGATGTCACAATCCCGTTTAACCGGCCGTCGGTTCTAACGCCCCGACACGGAGCAGGACCTCCGCTGACTCAGCACGGGCTTTCCTCGCCTCCTGCTATTCATCAGCCTGCCCGGCACATTCCAGAAGCCCTTCGTAATGCGGGCAGAGCAGACCAGGGAAGGGAGGCTTTCACACACAGTTTACTTTAAGTTTCACATATCATAGGGGTTAAAGGAGGGCGGAGAGGCACGAAGGCTGGAAAGGGGAGAGTAACATGGAAAGTCAAACACAGACGGGCTGAAAGGGGATACAGATTTGGGCATCGGGGGCTGGTCAGGTCGCCCCTTCTGATCTCAAAATGGTCCTTGTTCCAGCAACAAAGTGTAACTTGTCTCGCTTGCCAAACTTGTGTACGGGTAAGTGGAGGTCAGATTGTGGGCAGGTGAGTTTTTGTAGGTGTGTGTGTGTGTGTTTGCATGGCCGTCTTGATTAATACATTGAGGGACCAGCCCATAGGTCGATCTTTAGAACCAAAGAAGAGCCTCGTTGAGGCTTGTGGGCAGGAGAGGTTCCACCCCTCAGGATGGAGCCACGTGGCCTGGAGCAGGATCCTCATGATGTGGGTGGGTTGCTTCCAGCCGCATGCTGGGGCCTCACGTTCCCAGAAGGGAGAACCAGTGTCTCCTCGTGTTCGTCTGCTCTGTAGATCACTGAGCTGAGCTGGTTTCCCGGCCTTCTGCAGACTCCCTGGAAATGACGGTCCCGTGAAATACGAGTAGTTTCCCAGCAACGCATCTGTGGTCGGGGGGGGCAGCAGCGGTGGCTGTTTTCCGCCGTCGTTCTCCATGTCATTCATCATACCTGCCAAGAGCAGCCAATCCCCCTGCCAAGCGTGGGTGAGGTTTCCTCCGTGGGGATCTTCCATCAGGTTTGACACTCGGAAACGGAGATCTCCTTCACGCTTGTGTTGTAGGGGCCCTGGGTTCACACGGGAATCCCCCACGTGTGCCACCCGCTGACCTCGTGTCCCTGGCATGCCTGGCCAGCTGGCTTCTGCCGCGATGCAGTCGCTTGGCCGCGATGACAAGGCCAGCCGCAAGAGCGACACTCCCTGGCTCTGGGCCGCACGGGGAAGCCGCGCCGTCTCGTTTACGAGTCGTGCGCCCGGCACAACATGCCGCCCTCCTGATTTTGGCCAGTTCAGATGTTTTGCTGCTTGTCTGTGTTTTGTTGTTTTATCCCTGCAGCAGTCAGGCGTATTGAAAGACGTGCTTTGAGGCTGCAGTTGATATGAGCAGGTGTTTGCTGGACTCTGTCATGCAAAGAACATATTTGTCACTGGCGTAAGAAAGATGACGTAGCAGTGTGAAGATTCAAGATTTATTTGTTACAAGCATAGTTATACAGATACAGCTCTTAATGAAATGCAAATCTGGTTACTCCTAAGACTAATAAAATTTAATGAATATTATGTGTCGTATATTACTATGTATCATATAGAACACAGGGCCATTGACGGGGGGCAGGTTAGCTGTCCCTGGGTCGGGGGTCAAAGAATAATTTGCTGGAATATTTTGTGAAAAATTCACCTTTGTGAAAACTTTATGTAGTATTTGTGAATCACGTAATAGCTTATTATTTTTTATTTTACTAATTTTCCTTTACATAGTGGTTGAAAACTATTTTACTTTCCCTCCCTATAATACAAAAAATGGTTTGGTCTGTCTCTCCATGGTAAAGAGATCATCACTAGAGGTCGTCTTGTGCCGGGACAGGAACACGACACACAGCAGGCCTGCCTGTACATAGTGTATAAAGGCAGCGATGTGTGATGTGCAAAGACTGCAGAGGACCCCTAATGACTTCGATTGTACATTAGTCACAGATTTAGCTGGATACGTCTCATTCTAGCATGAACTGGGCTGGAAGAACTAGAAGGCAAATTAAGTCCTATACGAGTAACCCCCCCCCCCCCCTACTCCATGTTCCCAGGATGGTGGCTCTCAGGAGGAAGAACAAATACTGGGGCCATTCGATGAACTGCACAGGGAACGAGGCTCACGTGTCAGGCTGCAAGCTGGGACCGCCGCCCACGCGGAAGGGCAATGCCACCTGCAGCCTGGGCATGCCGGCGGTGGTGAGCTGTGTGCCCGGGAGGGCCTTTGCCCCCAGCCCAGTGACGGGCTTCAGGAAGGCCTACCGGCTAGAGGTGAGTCTCGGGGAACTCCCTCTCACGCACGCACGCACACACACACACACACACACACAACCCCCACCCAACCCCACCGTAACCAAATGAAATACAAGACTTTAAGCATTTTTAGTTTTTTGATTGCATTCACAGATTTTTATAAAGTTGAGTTTCTCCTTGTGGGGACTGAAAAATGTCCAAAGGTAAAAAGTTTTTAATCACATTGTGGAGAAATCTGATCCCCACAAGGTATCAATTACAAAAAAGCACACGCACCCACACACACTCTCACACGTGTTTGAAGGCTCTTACTTTAAATATACTAATGGAGTCATTTCCCCATCCCAGCTCAGAAACAGGTGCAAATTGAGGAGCACACATTGCCCGTAAACATGTCACAGCCCATGACAGACAGGAAGCGGGAAGAGGCACGGCAGGCCTCCCTGTGTGCCTCAGTGACGGCTATGGCAGGGAAGAGGCACGGCAGGCCTCCCTGTGTGCCTCAGTGACGGCTATGGCAGGGAAGAGGCACGGCAGGCCTCCCCGTGTGCCTCAGTGACGGCTATGGCAGGGAAGAGGCACGGCAGGCCTCCCTGTGTGCCTCAGTGACGGCTATGGCAGGGAAGAGGCACGGCAGGCCTCCCTGTGTGCCTCAGTGACGGCTATGGCAGGGAAGAGGCACGGCAGGCCTCCCCGTGTGCCTCAGTGACGGCTATGGCAGGGAAGAGGCACGGCAGGCCTCCCTGTGTGCCTCAGTGACGGCTATGGCAGGGAACTCCTTTGGCAGACTCTGCATCTGGACACAAATACGATGCAATCCCGGCCACATGTTTGATCCACGACCCCCTCGGCTCCAGGTTGCAAAATTTTATCATCTGCATCCCCCCCCCAGCCCACTCCGGGATTGGAAATTTTTGTGGGACCCTGTCCTGTGTTGTCTCTGACCTGGAAAGGGGATTAAGATGATCACACATGAGCAAAAACTGCAGGCTGATGCTCACATGGGTGAAGCTCACTGGCTGAGTATCGTTATAGTGAAGTTTATCATCCTTCTGCTCCTTTGAATGAATCATTTTACAAGTCAGCACATCAAAAGTCAGAAACGTACAAGAGCTGGAGCCAAAACTGGTATGGAAACATGTTCCTGGCTGTGCTGTATAAGCGTCACTCATTTCAAGATTATTCAGAAGTGGCTGCTTTGTTTGATCATAACATGGAGGCTGTTTGTCCTTGTTCCCCTAAAGCTGGTGGCTTTTCTGAGATACGTTAAAGTCACCGTAGAGAATCCTTATCTGACGGGGGCCAGATAAACGTGATTACAGGCACCTGCCCCTGACCTGGGGTCTCGTCACTTTGACACAGGGCGGGGGGGGGGGGGGGGCGGTGTCCCATGTCAGCCCACTTTCCAGGCACCTTTCCTGCTCTTGGTCATGATCTGTTACGTCAGACACTATCAGGAAGCACTCAGTTAGACACACGATCCAAACCCACACAGCCTTGGGAATACTGACTCCGATCTGCACTCTCGTGAACTGTTGTCCTTCCACGATTTTCAGCAGCTGTCAGTCATAACAATTGGAAAATGCTTCCAGTGGGGGAGTTATTTTGTAACTGCAATACAAGAATACACCCAGACCGCATTTCTTAATCACTGCAATCCTGGAGATTTATGAAGATGGCACATTTTCAGCTTCCTCTTCCATCTCTACAGAACTCAACTTCAATAGCTGTCCTAGAAACAGCAAAATTCATTTCATTATCTGATTATAGTGGACTGGCTGCTCGCTACAAATAAGACGCATGTTTCCATTTTGAGAAGATAATACATTTCAGTGCTAAACATTTGTCAGGATGGTTAACAAAACGCTGACAGTTGGCAGAACCACCGCATCTTGTGTCGAGACGATTGTGTGGATAGAAACGGGGGAAGCAGCCATTGCTGGGAATGTGAAGCGACTTCATGAGAATTCAGAGGGCAAACGGGCTGCATGACAACAGGCCAAAAGGTCTTGACCTCGATGATGACCGCAGCCAACAGAGTATTCCATAGAAATGCTGGTGTTTATTTCATTTTTCTTAGCATGCTTAATATTGATGTGGCTACACATCAGAGACGTCAGCTTTTTTAAAGCCAGCTGCCTCCTTATTGGTTACTGGCATGTCGGGCCTCTTCCTGGTCGGCCAATGGGTACGTGGTGTCGCTCTTGATGTACGACTTGGCTTTGGAGAACCTGGGGCAGGATGTGACCAATGAAGTGTAGCTGGTCCCACTCGGGGCAGAGAAGGACCAGCAGACCTACTTGTTCATGCCGCCCCCCCCCCCCATCTCCAAGATCCTAATTCCTGAAATGGTTCCCCCTCCACAGCAACCCCTGGTGCGGCTGAAGGGAGGTGCCAGCGTGGGTGAGGGCCGCGTGGAGGTGCTGAAGAACGGCGAGTGGGGGACCATCTGTGACGACAACTGGAGCCTCCGCTCGGCCACCGTGGTGTGCAGGGAGCTGGGCTTCGGCAGCGCCCGCGAGGCCCTGACCGGGGCGCGTCTGGGACAGGGTGAGCCTGTCTCTGTCACCTTCACAGGACTGCGCTCCTGTTCCCCGTGCACTCATTCCTCACGAGAGGAGGGGAAGGTACCACTGAAAGAGCACGCACATCCCTTCCTGCTACTGGGTCATGTTTATTAAAACATTACGCTGTACAAATTGAAACTATTGGACATGTGATGTTGCCACTGTTTGCATCACACTTATTTAATCCCACAGGGGAAATTATTTATCTCCACTGAACATCAATTAGAAGAATCTAAACAGAGCCTTAGCTCTAGTCCTAAGAATGATCAGTATTGTCAAAGGTCTCTCTGCATTACCTCTGTTTGTATGCTCTACCTCTGCGGTTACTCAATCCCTGCTGAGCTCCATCTTTGCCTGTGAGCCGATTTCTCACAGCCAGACTTTTCAGTGGGGGCTTTTAAATACTTTCCAGATGTCTGTTTCCGTTTCCATCTGTTGCTAGCAACATGCGAACAACTCCGTTGCGGTGGCCTGTCTGTCACACCAGCGTTACTGTCCTCGCGGGCCTTTGTGGGGTCCCTTGGGTCACTGTCAAACACATAAAACAAATGTATCATTTATTTCCTGAAGGAAAGGATGAATGTATTTGAAGCTCTCCAAATAGACCACTTTTAGTGCTAATATTTAAGAAAGGTAAACTGAATTTCCTGGAAGTTGTGTAAGATGTGTCAGATAACCAGGGTTTAAATATAGACGGAGGCCAGCGGATTGGACCTTGTTGGAGTGCAGCTTTGCCCTCTTCAATGTTGATTTTTTTTCTTAATGTTCCCAAAATTATTAAAAGATTCAACGTGAAGTTTAATAAATGGTTAGTTTTGCGCTAAAAATCACATTTTTTCCCATCAGCTTTAATGATAACTTTCATTTGCAGCCCTGAACAAAATTTGATTTTTCGTCATTATTATTAGCAGCAGTAGGGTGGCTAGCAGGGTGGCTAACAGGGTGGCTAGCAGGGTGGCTAGCAGGGTGGCTAGCAGGGTGGCTAACAGGGTGGCTAACAGGGTGGCTAGCAGGGTGGCTAGCAGGGTGGCTAACAGGGTGGATAGCACCTCACCCCGCTGGAGACCAGATTTAAGGTAGTCAGACCTAAATTGACTTTATCGTCATTCACCTAGATTAGCCTAGATTACCTTAAACCTACCAAGTTATTCGGCTAAGCAAGAAATCCTGCTTCATGGATGAGGCCCCAGGGTTTGACGTTAAACCCTGGTTCTTTGTGTGTGAAGTTACACATTCTCCCCTTGGGGTTTCCTCCAGGTTCATTGGTTCCCCCCCCCCCCCCAGGTCAACAACATGCTGAGGTTAACTGGAGTTAACAAATTACCCATAGATGTTCATGTGTGATTCACCGGTGTGGGAGGGAGCCCCATAGGCTAGCCCTGCAGAGGACAAGCAGGTATGCAAGTTGGATGGATTATTATTAGAGATTACCAATCCGATACCCAGTAGGAGGAAGAAACCAATCCAATTCTCCCTTAGTGATAGGTCAAACAGCACATGCACGTCGCATTAGCGTATTTCACATTCGCGGTGTTGGCTGTTTTTCGAAGTTGGCCATGAACAATTAAACAGGAGTATTTTTGGAGCTTGTCGAAATGTTGCAGTAACTCGCAGACTAAGCCAAAAATAATACTGAAAATGATTTGATAACATTAAATCGTATATGAACATTAGTGGTTAGTATTAAAAGTCTTGGCTTGGGTACATAGCACCTCTTTGTGACCGTGGAATCTCGCATTTATCGCATTAACCTTTAGTCTTTTCAGTGCCGTTAATTTTGCGTTTTTAATAAGGAGCCCAAAGCGTCGTGCTCCCAGTGCGTACAGCAGTAACTTTGTATATACAAGGGCATAATTTATATTATATGCAATGACACACAAAGTGTGCAGTACAGTACAGGTTGTTTAGAAATTGGTAATAAATCGACTTTTTATGTCATCGTTCAGGCCTGCAGACTGTTATGGGTAAGGCTTAGGGGGGTCTAAGTATTTGCAAATTTTCACGTTCACGGGGTCCTTCGCCCCTGACCCTCGCAAATACGAAGGGATTACTGTACTTTACGCTGAAGGAAGAAAAAAGCTAAACTCCAGAATGCAAAGTATGTCAGGCTGGTTGTGAAGTCTGAACACAGTAAACATAATACAGACTAGATGACTACAGACTCTTTCTAAAGTTTGGTTAATTACTACTTAAAAGTTTTATGTGCTGGAGACTTACATGTACTCTTCAATGACTAGAAATCGTTAGTAGGGGTAGACAGTGATGTTTTATGATTTATTTTTATATTTAATTTGGCAACAGATTGCACATTTTGAACTTGAAGAAAGATTTCTGTTCATACTCATAATTGTAATATTTGTATCGGACAAGAAAAAATGATATTGTGCGTTATTATGATAATTATCACAATATCGCTGATCAGATAATACTTATTTATTGATGCCAGGGGCTTAAGATTACCTTGTTTCTTTAGCTGTAATTTCTTGCTACACGCTAACTGTTACAGTTTATGACCCGTTAGTCAAGTGTCATTTCTGCTAAGTGGAAATGTCTTACGAAGAGAGGTTTTTGCCGATCGGCGATTAGCCGCACGCTGTAATCCTCTCAACCCATTGCAGACAATCAGGCAGCAGGCTAAGGCTAATGGCTTACAGACAGCTGGCCTTATTGCTGAAGGAACAGAGGAAGGAACAGTATAGTGCAAGATTAGGGACATTTGTTATATGTTATGCCAGCATCTGCTGGCCAAATGCCGGGGGAAGGAGGATCCAGATGTGTGATGGATGGGCCGCGTGGGCGGGAGCCATTACTCCTGGTACCAGCAGGATGTTCTGTGCGTGACGTGCAGAAAGTGAAGCCTTTTGCCCACGTGCATGACCTTTTTATGTAAGTCTCCTAATCACTTATGAATTTGACAAATGTAGGCTGTTAGTAGCTGGACGCTTGAAATACTTCTTCTTCTCAAGCTAAGTCAAGTCATAAGGCTGTCAGTGAGGTCACCCCCCCCCCCCCCCCCACAGAGCAGTTACACATTCAAAGCCGTAAAATTTCACTGATCTCCACCCTCCTCTCCTGACCCACAACAAGCACATAAACCTGACGGGATCAATAAACCAAATGGATTTAGGGAGGTTTTCCTTGCCAAGAAGGTCTGTAAGGTCCATTTTGGGGTCTCAGTAATTTTTGTTTATTCCAGAAACTGGCAATAAGCACAATCTGCTAGAAATTTTCCCATGTCAGCTGAAATCTCTCCACGAGAACCATTAGATGAAACACTCATAATATGCAAATAACGTTGCAAGCAGAACTAGAGGTGGCACTGATTCTAGAGGAACACTGTGTCCTTTTTTTCCAGTGATGAAAACGCAGTTGCAGCACTGCGATGTTGCAAACAGCCAGTCTCTACTGTTTCCAGCATGGTTAACCATGGCCTCGCCTTTGTGGACGCTGGCCCTTTAACAGTGCTCCACAATTACTGTCTTTTGGTCTGTGTTTTGTCGCCACTTTCTTCTAATTGTTAATGCTTGCTTGCGTTACAGTTTCTACAACTTATTGCCATTTTTGTTGGGCTGGGACAGTCGGGGAGTCCCACATTTACCATAGTAATGTGGAGAACTTGAGGGCATTGCTAAGAAGGTTATTTCGTTGCATTTTTTTTACTAACTTACAAGAGAGAAAAGTATATATATCCCTTGTAAAATGAAAGCAATACAGTTAGTTTCAGCTGTGTAATTTATAGCTCCGCCCACCAGCAAATTATCACCCTCGGGAATGAGGTTTTCGTAATTAGCCTACAGGCCAGTGTTTTTCTTCGAGGGCAAAGGAAGTTTTACAGGCGACTGTGTTAGATGATGAAACGCACATGGCTGAAGCAGGTATGCGAGCGACACCCTGGCAAAACATGCGCAACGCGGCTTTGAAGTGGTTAGACAGAGTTTAACGCTTGTTTTTGATCGACTGCTTTTGTGAGAGCTCCCTCCCCCTTCACCAGACGGTGAAAACAAAAAAAAAAAGGTTTTGTTGTTTCCGTCCCGTCGCTCAAGCTGCTACAAGAAGGCTATGAGACTACGTGAAAGTTTATCCTTTGGAGTAAGAGGGCAGTAAATTACATAATAATAACACGATGGAAACAGAACCCAAAGGCCCGGGAACCCTGAGAGGGTATGGTGGAAAGTCTGTTTTTTTTTTTGTTTTTTTACGAGGCTTTGAATTCGACAAGGGGAAGGATGTGAGATGTCTGGAATGGACTGGTCTGTAAGCCAAGGGAGAGAGAGGACTTGAAGAGTCCCGTCTGATCCAAACAGACAAGCCATGAAGCAGATTAAATAGCAATATTCAAACTTTTATTTGCACGTATCAGGATTGTCTATCAATGTAGTACTGATACAACACTGATGGCTGAAAGTGTCATCTTGGAAGCGGGGTGATTCTTGGTCAGACCCACGGTGACTCGTGTAGCCAAAATCATACTTTGCTCGAACATGCTCTGGGCTGACACAGGTCTCTTGTGTCTTTCTGCCTTCAGGAATGGGTCCCGTCCACATGAACGAGGTGGAGTGCTCAGGGTTCGAGAAGTCCATCACCGAGTGCTTCTTCAACAAGGACGCTCTGGGCTGCAGCCACGAGGAAGACGCTGCCGTCAGGTGCAACGTGCCAGCCATGGGCTTCAAGGATAGGGTGAGGAACCATGAAGACACACTGCGTATTTTAGCACATATAGTGATATCTGGGGTAGCTGAATTTCTGCATTTGACTTTTTTAGCAGATGCACGCTGCCCCCAAAACTTAATAGTTATAAGTTTCTCTTGGCTTCCTCTTCTGGGTAAATCTCACAGTGTTCCTTCACGGTTGAAGTCCTTCAAGGGTACAACAGCACTGACCCTTTGTATGACCTGAATCTGCATCTCTGTGATGACGGGTCTAGACACGCTTCCCCTGCCCCACCCTCCACTGAGGGTGACGCCCCGGTCATGTGCTTCTCCCCCCAGGTTCGGCTGGGCGGGGGCCGGAACCCCTATGAGGGCCGGGTGGAGGTCCTGGTGGAGCGGAACGGCTCGCTGGCGTGGGGCACTGTGTGCAGTGACAGCTGGGGGACACTGGAGGCGATGGTGGTCTGCCGGCAGCTGGGCCTGGGATACGCCAGTCACGCCTTCCAGGTAACGTCCAACGGCATCCTTCCCTGTTACTGTCCACAGGGAACTTCTAACACTTTTGCTTAGAGATACTAAAACTGGACTGTGGACGGGACACAAATACATCACATGTCTGCATGCCTTAGGGCTTTGAGAGGAATCCCATACAACACAGGGAGTACAAGCAAACTCCCCACACAGACACTGGGTGAATATGAAGTACCAGCCCTTGGGGTATAACAGTTCTACTGTGCATTCAGCTATTATGCTGTCCCACACTTTATATCGCATCCTAGAGTCTGATACCCCATTACAGAGTAATTACCCCATCTCAGAGTATCTTTACAGCTAAAACAACAGAAATGTAGAGCTTGTAAACTGTCTGCATTTTCTAAATAATAGGCGTCTTTGATTCAGTTGGTAAGTTTATCCTGGAGTTTTGCTTGGTAGCTCGGATGAGAATTGGGTGTCTCTGGAGAGGAGGCCACGTGATTCAGGTCGCCGAGGTTTCAGGACACGGCAGGTCTGCAGAGAAGCACACAGAGAGCTGCTTTCACTGGCCGCCTGCTACGTGCCGTGATTCAGGTCCTGCGAATGCAGGGATTTCCATTACTGCCTGATCTCATCAGAGCACATCGGAGTGGGTGGGTGGTGGAGAACGGCTCCTGGAATGTGTGTCATAAAAGGAAATGACAGAATATTTCAGCAAGCAGTCACTGTCCTTATCATGACGTCTGGTCTGTGGTCTTAGGAACTACATTCTAAAGGAAAGCAATCTCAATTAATTTTGGTATGGAAGATTATTATAGCCAGAGAAAATTATGGTTTTTAATGTTGCAGAAGTTCAGTGTTTTGGTCTCAAGCAGTATAATTCACTTCACTTTTCACCTGTAGTCATTATTCATTGTGTGTTAATAATAGATACATATGGACTAATTTTAACACAAATAGATTAAAATTTGTGTTATTTTATTGAAAAGCTTACATTCATAAAAAGTCTTTTCAGCAAAATTTTCTATTATAAATGCAAGACACAAAGATCTGTTGATTTTAGTTTGGTAATGCTAATACCCACTAGCTCAGTCTTCAGAAAAAGTTGGGGGATTTTAGCTGGACAGTTCGAAACTGAAAGCTTTAATAGGATGGTTGAGTAACACCGCTATCATGATGCCAGTTAAGTGGATTAAACAAAGGCATTTTTTTTTCTCAAAGAAACACATTAGGGACTGTCAAATATAGTTAGGGCCTAACGTAGCTAATAGGATCAGATTCCTGGTTCTTCCCTGTATTCTGAAGGCCTATCAGATGATGTCTGTGCATGGAGAGACTTCCTCAGACCTTCCATTGCTCAGAACTTCCAGTAACTCAGGTGTAATTCCCCACTGATCTATGATCACATTTACCCATCAAAATAAGAAAAAAGCGATAAAGTGCTGGTTTCCAGGGCAGCGTGGCCAGGATGCAACCACAAACACAATTCCAGATGTGGGGGTACGTAATTAGCGGAGTTCCTCAGTGGCACGGCCGTGCGCGCGGCTGAACGGTTAAGCAGGCTGCAAGGCGCTTGGAAACTTTTACGCGGAGCGAGACCCGGACCCTCGCTGTGTTCGCGATACGGGGGAGTAATGCAGGGGCACACGAAGTGCCGGGCTGTCATCCAGCTGGGAGACGACCACTTTACGCAGCAAGGGACTAACTGGCCGTAAAAAAGACTAAACCTCTCTGTCGGTGGCCATGCACTATGACGTTGGAGTAAAAGAAGAGAGCTGGGGGGTGGGATCAATCAAGTGATTTAAAATTGGGTGGCACTGTGCGTTTGAATTCTGCTTCCCTTTGTGTGTGTAGAGTCTGTGCTTTCTCTAGTGTGGCACAGAATTCCACAAGTACTACGCTTTCTTCCCATTGCCCAAAGACATTCTGTTAGGCTTACTGCTGTCTGAATTGCCCGATGGGCTGGAATTCCATCCATGGTGTAACCCAGCCATGTGTCGTGTTGGCTGGGATGGGATCCTGTCCAGGATAAGCAGTGAAATGGATGAATGGTTAAACAAAGTGGTCAGCTTGGATAATGCAATAATGCACTGTTTAAACGGTGATGTGACAAACTCTCTACACATGTACCAGCTGGGTCCTCCACGTGCTGATGTTACAGTTAAGCCTTAATGTGAAGCGCCCTCTTGTGGCAGAATAGTGGAATATTAGTCGGTGTCTGTAGTGGAGAAAGGTGCTCAGTGCTCCTTCCCCTGACTTCCCGCAGGAAACCTGGTACTGGCCGGGAGACACAAGCGCAGATGACGTCGTCATGAGTGGGGTGCGCTGCTCGGGCACAGAGATGTCACTGTCACACTGTCTGCACCATGGGAAGCACATCCACTGCCCCCGGGGAGGGGGTCGCTTTGCCGCCGGAGTCTCCTGTTCAGAATGTAAGGATTCACTTCCCTCTGGCATCGAGCTAAATCTCACCTCACGTTGCACTAACATACCTGTACTGTGACTCAGGGGTGCAGGAGAGATTTTTGAAGTGGGGGGGGGGGGGGGGGACCAAACAGTGAGCAAAAGGTCTCCGCTCTTAAGCTTATGCAGCCACACCTGATGAAGCATTTGGCGTGATTTAATATCAAACCAGAGCAGATGGACTCCTACATGATGAGTTCAAACATCATGGTACCCAACCCTGGTGGACATCGATCTCAGGATCTGGTTGGTTATTCTGCAGTTTTGGGCACATCTTTATCTTCATAATTCCGTGGTGACACACGATCGCCCAGCTTTTCGCCGTCCAGCTGAAACATGCAGTAAATAGTAAATTTTAAAAATCTCAGCTGCCCATTCTCTAATATGGGAAGGAAATGAATGGTAGATATAGATGGCGGGACACAAGGCCCTTATGCTCATGCCCTATACAGGCCCTGTCAGGTCTATGTCTTATTTATGAATGGCTGTTGGAAAGTAACCAGGACCACTGTCCCCCCGTGACCTCTGACCTCCCCCCCATCCCCAGCCGCCCCGGACCTGGTCCTGAATGCACAGGTGGTGGAGCAGACCACCTACCTGGAGGACCGGCCGATGTTCATGCTGCAGTGCGCCCAGGAGGAGAACTGCCTGTCCAGCACGGCCAGTGCAACAACGGCCAGCGGCTACCGGCGCCTCCTGCGCTTCTCCTCCCAGATTCACAACAACGGACAGGCGGACTTCCGACCCCGCGCCACCCAGCACTCCTGGATCTGGCACGAGTGTCACAGGTGAGCGATGAGCCAGCGCCGCCCCCCCGGTCACGCCTGGAGGAGAGGGGCAGGGCTGGGGGTGCAGTGGGGCACGCCACCTCTCTGTACTGACTCTGTCAGTACTCTAGGCTCATCCCTGGAAAGTGGGTTTTAGTGGTTTTATTTGTACGTTTATTATGGTCTGTTTGTGACGTTTTCCAAAGGTTCAGCACTTATTGCCACAATCCACTGTGTGTATATTCAGTTTTATACCTTACCAACCACAAAGCTGTCCTTCAGATATTATCATCAACTGGCAGCTTCTGCCACCCAAAACAAGGCAATAATAAAAAAGGAAACTGTGTTCTTGGTTTGATGTATAGAAGAGTCCACTCAGTGTTAGTCTAATGCAATCAATGATGCACTAATGGTGCAGGTGTGTTTCGGTCAAGACTGTGCAATTCTTGAAGCAGGAGTGTCGCCCCCTACAGGCACTACCACAGCATGGAGGTGTTCACACACTACGACCTCTTCAGCCTCAATGGCACCAAGGTGGCGGAGGGGCACAAGGCCAGCTTCTGTCTGGAGGACACAGACTGTGACGAGGGTAAGAGTCCCACCCACCCAATACACTATAACTTTCATATGATTCTTCCTGGTGGCTATGAACCTAGAGTGCCCTCTAGTGGAAGCTTTGTGGAAGCACTTTTCTTTGGGAAGCTGAGTACCTATTAATAATGTGGGTGAGAGTACTGTGCGGTTTTACAGAAAGTAAATGGAAACCACTCAGTGAGTAACTGCAGAATAATACCACATTTCTAACACCCACCTCCCACCTGAAAGGGGACTCTGCATCACTGCACCCTTACAGTTGGTACGTTTCATGTTGTGTCCAACAGGCATTGAAAAGAGGTACGCCTGCGCCAACTTTGGCGCTCAGGGCATCACCGTGGGCTGCTGGGATTCATACCGGCACGACATCGACTGCCAGTGGATAGATGTGACGGACGTCAAGCCCGGGGATTACATATTCCAGGTTACCTCCTGGTCTTTTTCGAAATCCAGACCAATATGGCACTGGTCATTTCCTTTCCTTTAGGGGGCGGCATGGTGATGCAGTGATTAGCGCCGTTGCCTCACGCAAGTCTCTGCCAGGGTTCCACGTGTGTGGAGTTTGCATGTTCTCCCCATGTCCTCGTGGGGTTTTCTCGGGGTAACCATCCAAAATCATGCTGAGACTAATTGGAGTTGCCAAATTGCCCATAGGTGTGTAAATGTGTCCTGCGATGGGTTGGTAGCCAATCCTGGGTTGTTCCCTGTCTTGCACCCATAGCCTCTGGGATAGACTCCGGTTCCCCCACAACCCTGAATGACAGAAAATGAATGGATGGCATTTCCTTTATGAAAACACAGCCTGTAGCTTAACTGGGCAGGGGTCCTGAGAACTAAAAATAATAATTTTACCCCACAGGTAGTAATTAATCCCACATACGAGGTGGCGGAGTCTGACTACACGAACAACATCATGAAGTGTCGATGTCGCTACGACGGTTACCGGATATGGACATACAGCTGTCATATAGGTGAGGCCCATTCCCTCAGGCCAAAGCGACCATTTTCCCTCTTATTGATCAATTAACTGCCTACTGAGAAACCGATTAAAGGACCTCCTTCAAAATAACCCAAAAACTAGTGGTGAGATGGAAAAACACTCCTGTGACAATTTATTGATACAAACACTGTATATTGAATATATAAGCAGAGGGCTTCATAAACAAACTAGGCTTTAATTTATGTCTTTACAAATAATACACCTTTTACAAAGGGGTTGAATGAATTTAAGGCGTTACTGATGTAAAAAAAAAAACAAACACATTTTTAAAAGCAAACACCACATGAACTACATGGTAAAACAACTAAAAAACAGGCTTATTTAATGACGTAAAAACACCAAAGTCCTTTCCCTTAGTTCCGGGTTCCAGCTTCAGTTTCCAATCGATGTCTGTGCACTTTCAATCTCCAGTGACTCCATATAAATAACAGATTTGCTTTGTATAAAGATACTGGAAGATGGTGATTTTTCAAACCAGTCTCAGTTAAACCACTGAAAGCAGATTCCAGTTCCTTTCACAGCCCACCAGAATTCCTCTAAAGATGGTTTTCTCTGAAGAAGTTCGCCATCATAACAGGGAGTGACAGATATCATTCATTTCAAAATGACGATTGTGGCCCAATAAACGGATGTACAGTTAAGCTCATCATTGCATACGGGCAACAGGCCAATGATTTATCTGATGGCATAAACCTCAGCTTTTCCATAATGTAGACTGGCCAGTCCAACAGCTAACTCTCTGCTAAACATAAACACCGCTAGCCTGTGCATGGGCTGTAGGACCATCCAAGCTAAACATGCAAGTCTTCTCCAGCACTGACTCATTTCTGATGTCACGCACAAACATCTGCTCGACCACATAACTGCCAGCAACAAGGGAACAGTTACTGGCTGGAACAGTATGTGCTAAGAGACATTTCCCAATCCCATGTGCTGTTCTGTATAGTGGATATCAGTCCATTTGCCATCCAGGGACACTGGTCCTGTCAGGAGAGATCATTCCAGAACATGGTCAGGAACCTTCACATTAGACTAAGATGCTCATAAAAAATGTTGAAACAAACGTTATGCAGCTGCTTTTCCACATGCTAACCCTGTTTCTTTTAAAGGGGGCTCATTAAGCTCTGACGTTGAGGACACCTTCCCAGGACTCCTGAACAACCACCTGTCCTACAGATAAAAGGCAACAGAAGAAGAAATCTGGGTGGACCATTAAGCCAGCAACCCGACATGCCCTCCCCCCAACCACTAAAGCCCCACACCCCTCAATTCACCAGAAGTGCCTGCGCTGTGTGTCATCAAGGTACCCATTATATTAGCACCAATGGCTGACAACATATGATTCCTCTCCTGTTCAGTTTGCGGGTTCAAAAGAGGCTCAACCTACTTTGGGGGGGTCCCTAAATAACCCTGAAGAAAGTAATGCGTTACCAGCAGCATAAATCCTCAAAGCAATGTAACGGTTCAGATATGGGATTGGCGGGACTGGAGGACAAACTGGCCAGATGAATCCCTTTGCTGGGTCACGGTTTTGCATAGAGAGAACATACGGGAATTCTACATGTAATTTTCCTTGAAGGGATTTTAAAAGAATCGTAAACATTTTGCACGAACCACTTCGTACGTGGGGAGTCCTGGACCCTACAAATTGGCTAAAATGGATTTGAAACGTTACTGATAGTTATAAAATTGCCTGGCACTGATACTGACTACAAAGGCCATGGGGGAAAAGGCCATAAATACTGCTTATGTCAGACGTTCAGCTGCAGATGGCAGGCAGCAAGTTCTCCCCATTGCCCAGTTTTAGTTTAAATAATATAAATAAAACATTTAAAAATAATTTCCAAGTCTACTGAAAACTGGTAAATATTCTATGGTTATGGTGGATTAATGTATAGGCTCTCCTAGTTAGCACTGCTACTTGTGGTCAACCAATGGGAATGTTTATTGCTATAAGTCATCCCCCAGTAGTTTCTGATCGAATGAAAAGTGCCAGGTTGGGAACTAAAAACAGGTTCATGAACTACAATTGGGCTGAGTTCCAGTGGTGGGACCATGACAGAAGTTTGTAGTTCCTAAAAAATTTCCCAAAAAAGTTCCTGGCCCCTGAATGGAAAGGGTCTCTCCCCCAGTCCTTGGTAAGTTCTAGGACCGGCACCCTGCACTTAGTATGGATTATCGACGTTGCAATGTTCTTAATTTTCACTTGATTCTATTTCGTTCTCCAAAAAAAATTGCTTAAGTCATGTGAGTCTGGGGCCCCAGAGGGAGTGAACCAGCCCCCGATTACAGTAGCATTTGCAGACCGGAACTGTCTGGACTTTTCTCTGTGAAGTGATTTCTTCCTGTGCACAGTCTTTCCCTGTGGTTCCCTGCAGCCAAGTTAGTCTCAGTGTGGTAATACTATGTAAACCACCACAGCTGTCTTCGTTTTCTTTGGGAGAACAAACACTTCCTCTGATTACAACACTGCCGTCACCATTTGGGCAGAAATGAGGCATCGTACTGAACTGCCTTAACGATAAAAACGGACGAGCGTTTGGTAATGTGGATACTAATGTTACCATAGTTACTTGAGATGTTCTCTTCCAAAGCACATAACCCTCATGCTAGGTGGTGATGTCACGCTGACTGTGACGCCGCTTAACTCAGCTATGGCTGCTCTGTGCCGTTTCAGTCTGTATCTGAACCAATTGTAGAGAGACACTTCTGGTGGACTCGCCAGAGGGCATGGTGGGCAAAGCCTGGTGGGTGACAGTCACGTCACAGGGAAAGGGGACAGTTCTTTGAGGAAGACCTGGGTGCCAGAAATAGCTAATCCGCCAAAGTACCTTCACAGAACTGGTTTATTTTCCATCCAGATGGTTACAGATACACGTGGAATATGGCATGGCACTACGGCCAACACTGATTTAAAAAATGTCTTGTGACAGGTATGGTAAGAGATGTTGAAAGCCAAAAATAATAAATAAATAATTTCCAAAGTTTTATCGTGAAATTTATAGATTTGTCTCTGTGATAATGTGCAATTGATTTTTGTTTTTAATCTATCGTGATGCAATTTGTAAATCTTTTATAGCCATTATTTTAAATAACTTTAAAGAATCAGGGATTTCAAGAATTTTGTGTAACAGTAGCCTCAGCCTATGTGAAGTTTAAGGAGTTTTTATTTCTTTGTATCGGTGCTATCAAATAGGGACCTTCTGTTTTAATGAGGGTACCCAATGCTAGCTGAGTGACTTATGTACGTTTGCTTCAACTTGAAAGGGTCAAATATGTGCTTTTCACCCTTTGTTTGCCAATAAAACTGTACCAGATCAGCTGCCTGACCTTTCTTCTATGCATAAGACCTCCCAAGCAGGGTTCATTCTATTGTGATGTTATGTCATTGACCTTGATGTTATGTCACTGACGGCATTTAACAATAAAAGGGGGTACCTGTAATGGGCACGACGTCAACACCGTTTCCCCCGGACGCCACCCCTCTGCAGGCCCAGAGCCCTGGTCACCAGTCTGCGGGCCACTGCGGTATCAGTGCGAGGTCTCTCCTTCACTGGCTGGATGAACTCTGGGGAAAGACCACGAGTCATCTACCATCAGCTACTGCGGCTACTGTGTTACCGTGGCACAGAGACACTCACTGGGCAGATGCTTAGACTTAAAATATACCACAGAGCTAATCAGGAAGTTATACCTGCAGGAATACCATTTTATTCATTCAGTATGTGCTGCAGTCATTTCCAGTGTTGGGCAATTCCAGTCCAGAAACTACAAATCCAAACCAATATTTTGTTTCTACCAACCTGTTGAGCATGATGAGTCACAGTCACAGAGCACTCAACTGGTTGGTAGAAACAAAAACTTGGCCTGGATTTGTAGTTTCTGGACCTGCAATGCCCAACACTAGGCATGTCTTGGGAATGCTAAAAGCATGCCTTCTACAGCCAATGACAATATCAGCAAAAATGCTGTTAAACTTAAAGGAACGCAGTAGGTTGTGAGTGTCATGGCACTGGAGACTCCCCCGTAGTCCTACCTGCACGCCTGAAGGCCTTCCCCTTGGCTTTCCTGCTGCCTTCAGACAGCCTCCGTGCCTTCAGCAATGGGTGCTGTATAGACAGAGCCTGCTGAGCTGGGGGCAGACAGCGACATAGCGAAATGTGAGGCCAGTCAAGGAGGTTCCTTCTGCATAACCAACCTCCTGCCTTCAGCAGTGCCCAGCGCATCCCAGCGCTTCACTGAGGAATTAAAAACCTTTGAGGAGATAAACACCCCGCAGTCAACTTCAATGATTTTCTGGCGATAATTGCGAGTTAGTCCATTGAATGTTGGGATGCAACTTTGCAGGGTACCAAACTTCGATACTTTTACGGCATCGACCAAATTGATTAGATACTATCAAGTATCGAAAAATGCCCTTGTTGTCCAGTACCAAATTCCAAAGGATACCAAAGGAAGAAATCTCATCAGCATCAGTGAGCCAATAAACTTGCAGTATGCTTGTACCATCTAATAATGTTGATTGTTGGTAACATACACGAATACGTCATAGAGGGACGCAAGAAAAACATCCAGAGACGAGGTTCACGTGTGTGCGTGTTAGGACGCTCTCTCAGTGTGGGTGACAGGTGATAGGTGTGAGCGCACACGCACGCACGCACACACACACACACACACACACAGCCCAGAACACGCGGATATGAAACGTGCATTTTGGCCAAAAATCTTCCATCACATTTGCTCAGTATAATGCATGTTATGTCATGAACAGCCGGCCTGCTTTCATGCTGATTAATAAGAGAATAATTTGGAAAATCGTGATTAACTTATAGCCTAATATATGCAAATATCAGTCATAAACATTCAGGTAGGTTGTTTGAACCAGTTACCCCGTAATGGGCTCCTGGGCTACTCAGCCTCTCAGGTGAAACCAAACCACATTCTGAACTGTAAGCAGTGGTTCTGCTTCTTAAAAGCAGAGCATCTCAGTGAGATGAACCTTATTATTTTTAAAATAACTTCTTTAGCATTTATCCCAAGCACCCAGGCCAGATGATGTTAATCTACATTACAATAAAGATTAATAATTCAATGTTTGTTTTTTCAAACCTAAAAGCAAAGACCTTTGGTTTGAAAGGCTATACCTTATCACCATATTTATGGTGCTGCTCTCCCATGATTTATGCAATTTTGTACTTTAAGTGCATATGCAGGTACTATAAGGTGGTGGGTGAAATGCTGACAGGAAAAAATAAACTCATACTGGGCTTTTCAAGTAGGATAACATATAAGCATAAAAAGTATTTTTTTCTATAGAAAATTCTCAACTGTTTTGGAATAAAACATGTAACTTATAATTACATAATCCGCTCTTTGCATTTGTGACTCTGTCATCCAACTAATGGATGCTGAAGGACCTGGAATCCATGATACATTCATTCATTAGAATTGTGTGCTTTTTGATGTTTTTACCCTGCTAGCATCAGCTCTACCTGTAAGGGTGCAGCCCTGAACCAGTATGAGGGAGGAAATACTGACACACTGGACACCAACTGTATCACTGCACAGGAGATACCCTGGGGCTCGTTCTAATACTGCATTTCTGTGCAGTGACACAAATCGGGTGTGGAATTCAGTAGATATGACAGTTCACTGTGCACTGCTAAGTCTGTGGATTATCTTGAGCAACCGGGTCATGTTTTCTAGCACTTTGATCACAGAAGGAATGCCATTCAGTTCTATTATATTTGAGAGAAGCCCGACATTTCTACACCCGACATCTCCAAAACTAGGTAACTGCCAGCAGACCTAGATGGATAGAGCACTAAATCCCCTCTAAAACATATCTTGTTTCAGATTTGAACTACGCCTTTAAGTTAAATATTGCTTGTTACTCTGTGTTTTAAGAGTGTAAAAATGCCAAGGAACTGAAAAATAAAACAGATTTGTACTGTGATGTGTAATGTCATTTTGTTTTTGCTAAAATTAATTTCATGAAACTGGTATTGAAAAAGTATCATTCCTGGTATTGAAGTTAAAGTATCAATAATGGTATCGAAAATTTTTGAAAGATACCCAACTTTGGATGCAACAAAAGCTGCCGTCTGGCTGAGACCCACTGGTCCGTCCAAAGGGGTAAATTCAGAGCTTCAACAAGAGATCTGAGCTCTTTTAATACTTCGGCTTTAGTCTCATGACTAACAATGGAGTAGCACTGAGTACCAGCAAAGAAGTCAGAGTCAGAAAGTTAAAGACATGAAAGGTCGTACCTGAAGACTCGCTGGAAAACACGCCCAGGGCACAGGTGTCATCCACCCAGGTGATCCTCAAGCCTGCCTCGCTGGGAGAAGCACACATTCACATTTATTTAAGCGGGGGAACACAAAGGATTTACCAGAATTAAAAATGAGATGGCAGAGAATACCAGTAAGTACTTTAGCTGAAAAAGTATCAGATTATGGAGTAAGAATAATTACATTATATCAAACTCTCAACCATCTTGTAACCGCTGATCCATAACAGGATCGTGGTGGGGTGGGGGGATTGGGGGATTGGGGGCTGGTGGTTATTTCAGGCAGCATAGGGTATAAGACAGGGGAACATTCTGCATGGTGTGCCAGTCAATCGCAGGGCATACACTCACACAAATGCACATACACAAAGGGCGAAGCGGACGTAACAGACGCCAAAAGGAAACCCAGACAGCTTAGGGAGAACTCCATACACTCCCCGTGGGTGGGATTCAAACCCACAACCCTAAACACCTTACAAATGCTACCCACTAAGCCACCTCATATCAAACTTTCAACAACCGTCAATTTCTTTTGTTCTCATCCCATTAATGTATTCATTGTCTGGGCCCATTGATTCAATCACATCCTTTGCAATCACAACACAGTACAGCATCTCCACATGGTTATGTAACGCTGTAAGCCGGACCCCAAGTGTCATGTTGATTGCCTGCTTCTGTCTGGCCCTCTGTGTTTGCACCAGTTTTAAATAAACCACTAACTTAAAACAATAAACTTCTCAGCTTGCTCAGGCAGATGAGTCTGGCTCCCTCTCTTCATGCATACAGCACGTAGGACAGAGGTAAGATGAGCAAAGACTCAAACAGCCTATCACTGTCACCCACCACCAGAGCCAAGACACACCAGATGGCCCTTAAAATAAACCAGCTCCATCTGATACCTGAAGTCTGCGAAGGCGTCCTGCAGGTCCTCCGTCTTGAAGAGTTTGGGAAAGTCGTAGATTTCGATGACGTGGGCGAATTCGTCCGAGCTGAACAACATGTTCTGGTAGCAGGAGTAGTCATTGTGGGCGCTCTCGATCAGGACGTCTGCTTCCCTCAGGTTCGCAATGATCTATCCGTTGAAACACAAACATTAAACCATCCGTCCATCTTCCCTAACTGTAGATCCAGGACAATGTGAAAGTGAACCGGGACCCCAAATCCACAATCATCCCCCAGCCCCAAGTTGTTGGTAAAAGATGTCAGGGGGAGGGCGGTTGAGTGGCGACCCCTCAGAAGATGCTCCCATGTTCCTATCTATCCTACATCATCCTTCACTAAGCTCAGTGTATGTACAGGACGCAGGTTAAAGGTGTCCGTTCCCCTAACAGCATGCTTTAGCATTGTAGCATGAAACCGGAGTACCTAGATGAAACCACAATAAATGAAAGGAGGAAATGAAAACTCCAAATATTTAACATATTCAAGTATAACAGGACAATGTAGGGAGTTATTTCACCTTCTAAACCCCTGAATCAAAGAAGCAACAAGACATACTTTTCGTTCATTTTCTATACCCACTTGTCCTATGCAGGGTCGCGGGGGTCCATAACCTACAGATGCAAAGCAGGGAATAACCCACAATGAGGCACCAACACATGGCACACAGAATATACCTCTTGAGTAAAATCCTCCAAGTCTGCTGCGCCCCCTGCTGGTAGCTCCACTGCTGGTGACACAGTCTCATCCAGTTCCTGGTGCTTCAGAGACATAGCCATGAAGTTGGACAAGGTCTGATCCCAGGCCGCCGGCGAGGCCTGGCCGCTGGAGTCGGAGGGGAGCTCGGAGACCTCTGGCTCGCTGGCGGACTCGTTGGTGGCTTTGGAGGCCGTTTCCTGGCTGGCAGGCAGGAATGACTGAGCCTCGAGGTCTGTGCCGATTTCAGGACTGGTCCCCGATGTGCTCTGCTTCAGGCTGCAGCCCGAGCTGTCCGGCGCGAGCTGGGCCTGGGTGGGGTCGGAGGCCGGGGCGGCCTTGTCCCTCATGGCTCGTGGGACATAGATGGCCTTGTCAGGGCGTCGGGGTGCCCTGCTCCGAGTCTGCCGGGGTTCCAGGTGGGGGCGCTCTTTCCGGGCCTCTGTCTCCTGGCTTCGCCCCTGGACGTCCTCATGCTGGCCTTCTTCTGGGTCCCCCTCCTCCTCTGAGGGCAACCTTAGAGAGAGGAAACCGTGTGAGAGCCCAAGCAGAGCACCTGGCTTCATCTCTCATGGGGGGTCTTGGGCTGATTCCGTTATGTAATTAGGGTTAGCAACAATAACCTAAGGCACAGCATTTGTAATAGTTTCTTTTACACTTTTTAAATGACTATTCATAAATTCATTAAATACTCAATTACTATTAATTCACTAGTATTTCTCTTTTTTTGCACATTTGTGCTAATTCACAGCCGTCCCCGTCCCCCCCACTCATTCCTTCTTTCTGTACTTTTCCTCCGTATAGCTTGCTGTGACTCTCCAACCATGTATTTCAGTACTTAAACATATTCTGAGTGTGTGAATGCACTTATGCACTCAAAGAGCAAGTTTAAGTACTGAAGCATGCGATTTGAGACTCACGGCTATGCCTACTACTCATAGAGATATGGAGATGGTACCATAGCCTATAAAGCTACTGCTCTGTTTTTCCAAATTAAACTGTGATGGAGCATTACAAATAAAATAAATGAAAAATGGCCCTCTGATTTATTGAGGCAGGTGCAAACCAGTTAAACTTAAAGATTATTTTTATGTGTGCGCCGTGCAGAGACACTGCGGGGTGGGGAGGGGGCTGCTGCCATTCAACCATAATACCTTGCTGAAGTAAAAAAGGTTGCAAACAACTGAGATGGTAAGAACACGAAACTTGATAGTACAAATTGCTTCTACCTTATTTAGTAACACTTAACACCCAGAAAGGTAAAGGTGTGCCCAGGGAGGCTGTACCTGAGGTGGGCGGGACACACCACCACCCTGCGGCTCCAGCCTTCACCCACAGAGAAGGTGGCCAGGGACGGGCAGGTCTCCACGGTCCTGTGGATCAGGTAGCGCTGCCGGCTCGGCAGCGGCGGGAAGAGCAGGACGCTGGGGAAGAACTTGGCACTGTTATGTCCCCTTTTTCTGCTCATTCTGCCACGTCCCAGGGCAGTTTAGTCCCCGAAAGACAATTATTAGCACCCCCAGCTAATTCCAGAGGCTAACTGTAAAAACCAAACCATCTGTAACAACTCGTAAAACCTGGGGGGGGACTATTACTGACCATATATTAAACTCTAAAAAAACTCTAAATCTCTAAATATGAAGTCCTATGTTCCATGTATGTTCCCTGGTGATCTGAAGGAGCGCCAACACCGGCTTGTCATCATCTCCCTGTTCCCCGGTCGTGACTCATATTTTATGACTTAGACCGTGTGACTTGCCACTTAGCCATCTCTCCCATTTGACTCTCCCTGCCCACCCCAGGAGGATGGGCTCCCCCTTTGAGTCTGGTCCCTCCCAAGGTTTCTTCCTTCTAGGGACTTCTTCCTTGCCACTGTCGCCTATGGCTCACTGACTGGGGGCTTTGGGTGGAGATGCTGTAAAGCGCTTTGAGACATGTTGTGAAAACGCGCTATACAAAAATAAATTTGTTGTTTGCTGTGAAAGTGTTTAGGCTAAAATCTGAGCTTATTCTACGTGGATTGATGTTGCCAGAGTGTATTCATGCACATTGGGCTTGTTGGCACTAGGGGAGTTTCTAGTCATTGACTTGACTTTTTCCGAAGGGAGATGGGCATCGGGGCTAAGCTTAAAATACTCAGGGGTATAGCCCCGAGTGATCGGACCTAAGGACGCCCATGGTCGGGACCAGTCTTATTATCATAAACTAAAACTGAAACAAAAACGGACACTAAATAAAAGAAAATGACTCGAGAACTGAAACAAAAATGAAAACTATATGTTACTATGTTTACAAAAAAAAAGGTGTCAGACTTTAATCGGCAAAAAGTGGCGTCTCACCACCAACATCTTTTTACTTTCTTTATCCACAATATCTCCCACTGTGACAGATGTGCTAGCTAAGCTGTCCCTTTCTTCACCGCCACTTCAGTGCTTATCGCTTCCATAACATATCAAAACAGCAGCATGGGGCGCTGTTTAATCATCATAGGACACGCCGAATTTATACAGAGTACTAACTTTTGGGCGTCACAATACACATCTCATTGATATTTTAGACATACTACTAATTGTATGGAATTGTGGGCGAAAATACCGACCATAGAGTGCCAAATTTCGACGTCCTTTATCTAAAGCCTTGCAATAACAGAGTTTCTTGTTCTCAAAATTAAATTAAAGTAAAAGGTGCAATTTATTTTCTGGAAGAAAATTAATCGTTTAGATTAATGACCAATCGGTAAAATAGTCGATACCATCCATAGAAAAACAGTCGTTACCATCAGCCCTAATTGAACCCAAGTGAAACACATTACATAAAACACATAAATAATTTTCAAACATTAAAGTCAGGACACCAGAAGAGAAAATGTATGAGAGGAATTTCATTCACAGCCAGATAAACGGCGATGAGCATGCAGCGCTCGGCCACCTTCAGGCAGAGCTCACCTCCTCTCTCCGTCCCTCTGAATGAAGGCATCCAGCTCCTCCTGGACCGTATCAACAAACTCATATTCCTGCTGTGGAAGGTAGTATCCATCGAAGCAATTAAAAGCCAGGATGACCAGAGGGTTGTGATGTTTGATCTGCAAGGGAGGTGGGGGAGACACAGCCTCGATCAGAATTAAGAGGCATGGCCAGGAAATACCGTCCCTTTTACATGCCGAATACTAATATTTGTAGGTCTCATTTGAACAGCTGATGAAAATGCTGTAATAAAATCATCTGTCATAAATATATCCCGTAAATTTCAGTCCTTGCACTGATTTCAGCACTTCATTCCCCCTTCATCACAAATCCACTGACAAAATACGGATATTTTAACCATGCAACGTTTCTCCATAATCTTCCTTTAAAGAGAAATACTCGGACCTGCCGTTTCCTTGTCGACGACGGTGAGGAACTCGCTAACTCTGCACCCGATAACTTTTCTATAACGTTTTTATAACGATAACGTTTTTGTTATTGCACAGACACTAGCTACCCCTACACTCGGACATTATCGTTTACCACTTTTTGGTGCTATTTACAATCGTACAGAGCCCAGACGTCAACTTAAGGACCCGGTCTTATTATTACTTATTCCTTCGCGGCACGACCAAGGAAACTCGTCCTCGTCGGTTTGGGTCTCGGCGTGTGATCCAGGCAGGATCTGGGGTGCTGTCGAACAGAGGCAAGGCCATCTGCATTTGGACCCAGACGCGAAATCCCCCCCGCAGCACATAAACAACTACCCCCACCCCCCGGGCTCTGCTCTTCGGCTTCGATTAAACTCGCGAAATAAGCGTTTCGTTAAAGCTTACTCGATTTCTTTCCGCAAAACGGCTTTTTATCCAGCTTGGGACAACAAGTGCGGGATGCAGGGACTTCAAATCGTCCACCAATGAAACACGAACTGCGTAACTTAAGTGGGGTTTCTTGTACGTAGCTTGCGCACTTGCAAATGGGCCTCGCTACGATTCCTGTTTCCAACTCGCAGTTACGTTAACAGCGTGATTAACGGAAAATGTGTAGTTTACTTACGATCTCATTTTACGTGCAACTTTTCAGCCAAAGACCATCGGTGTTACAACAGCCCTTTTGGGCTGTAATATCTAAACGATACAATGATATGGGACGGAAGACAATCCTGTTACATATAGTGCCCCACTGCCCCCATAAATTATTGCAGTTAAAATATGAAATTCTTTTGCTGAAATCGCAAATAAATAAACCTCAAGGTCAATTTAAGTTATTAATTTGAGCAGATGACACCAGTTTTGCAACATCCTTAGGTGCTAGGTACATGCATATAAAAACAGCTGTGTAAGTTACTCACTTCTAGAAAATAGATTTTAAATAAGCACAGTAAGAAGCCTGTTCTATAGAGTAAAAGAACACACTGGGCCATGGGCTTAATCAAGAAGAGTGTTTATTTATGCTACAGTGCACAAGTTATAAGAAATTATACAAATATTTAAAACCACATACTGTCATCCTGGCATCAATAGGCAGAAATATGATATTAAGGTCTGTCTGATGGTTATAAGGTCTCAAAAGCAAAAAAAAAAAAAAAAAAAAAAACTGAAGTTTTGGAAAGTTGCAATACATGAAATTCTATAAGTACTCCAGCGTTCCTGCTGGGTAACTGGTTCTCATTCACACATCTCAGTTATTCTGTTCTGTAGTGTAAAATCCTAAACAGGCTGACAATTCTAATTCTGTTGGATTGTGTCTCCAAACACAGCCAAATTATGGTGAGGCACACAGGATTCAAAAGTGTGTACTGATGTAATCAGATACCATCCCTCGTTAGCGACCACAATAGTTCATGGGAGCGATAGAGAACCAATCCTCCTTGGTTGATAAGACTTCATTTTTCTGCTTGTTGACAGGAGTTAGATGAAGAATCACAGCTGACCAAGCAAATGCACCCAAGTACAAAAAAACCCTCAGAATGCTTCATTCTTTTCAGAATCATGTACATCAAACATAATAACAAGTGGCAAAGTTCAATACACAAGGTTATAGATAATCCGTGATCTGGGGAGAATTAACTATATAAACTATCCATTCATGCCTATTCATGGTCGTGGGGGTTTTAGAGCCTATGCTGGAGGCTATGGGGGCAAGACAGAACTATACTAACTAGAATGGATAAACATAACGATCATAATGACAGACAAGGGCCAGTGTGCCTTTATCACCTTCAGCAGAACATGTGGTCAGTCCATCTCACACAGAGTAGTAATAAATAATCATAATGAACAAGGAGTTTTTTTTAAATGCAATGTGAATACAATGGGAGTGAAGGAAGGGAGACCTGGTGGTCATGGTGGGTTTAGGGGGCAACACTGGGCAGCAGCGAATGGGGCACCAACCAGCCGTCTTGAGAAACATCTTTAGACAAACTAAAAACAAACAGAAAATGATTGTTAAAACAATACAACACTGTAACCCAATATGAGAATTCAGGATCTACTGAGTTAATCACACACACTCATAAATATAGTGCTTACATGTCTAAACATATACAATATAGGACATTTCAAACACACACGAAATCCTGAACTTCTAGAGAAGCACTGAAATACAACCATCCAACATGTCAGATTTCCTTCTGGATATCTCTATCTATCACCAGACATCAGAAAATGGTGCCGTTTTAAAACACCCAAATTAAGTGGGGTACTAATTACAGCAGCAACCTGCATGACATTTGAAACTGGTGGAGGGAATTGTGCCCTGGTGTGAAAACGGGCAGTCGGACTTACCCAAGTCTCATCTTCCGGGTCCAGTACTGCGGTCTTCAAAAACAGTGATTTCGACCTGGTGTGAGGGGGTTAAGGAAGAACCTGGGAGCGAGCAGAAAGTCTGTCCAAAGGTAGAGAAACAACAACGCCTGAACACATCACACAGCCACCCAGATCCACTGTTCTTCAGATGCAAGGATACAACTCTCAACCCCCGCTCAATAGGGTCAATGAGGAGCAGGCCCCTCGGAGCGTAGATTTTGTCATTCTGATCCTGGATATAATTGGCAATCTTCTTCAAAACCTTACAAGGCAACAGAAGAGAAAATAAGATTAAGAAGCCTGTGCAACTAAAGGTTCATGGGGTCGTTCCGACTCTTTCCAGACATCGCATCAATACTGACGATCCAAAGGCAGGGTCCAGCACAGTGGTCTTACCTTCTCATAGTGTGTCTCCATGCACAGGAAGATGGTGTAGGCTGTCAAACAAGCCAGACAGCCCTCCAGGTACGAGCGACCCCCCAGCTTCTCCGCCTCGGCATACAGGCTGTTTAGCTTGCGTATTGTATCCTCAAACTGCTGCTTGTCAATCTGAAATTGGCAAATCCCGAAACAGAGATGCAGTCACTGGACTGTGTCAACCGATGTCAGTGCGGGACAAACTGATTTTACACACATGCTTGTAAATATATCATAATTATTCACAAAATTATGACTGATTTTTGTACTGCTATTTAAAGTTGTATAAGCATTAAAGCATAAGTATTGAGGCAATTAAATGCCTTCATGGTCTACTGTAAGTCAATAACAAATCAGATAAAAATCTTATATCTTCATATCTCCTGTTTGTGCTGCTCTTGTCCTGGGCCGGGAATTTTCTCTGATTCTCGAACAGTTACTTGTATCATGACAACACCAAATACTCCTTTTGCCGACTACGAGCTAACGGAAAAAAGAATGGGGAAGCATCTGCTTTTGTGTATTAAACGCACCCTTGTTTCCAGAGCAGCGGGAAACTTTGTCTGGAACTGGCAAATGGTCCCCGAGGTGTAGTCCCGCTGGACGAACACTTTGGCTGCGACAGGCGCCTGCTGACGCAGATCCTGCAAGCTGTGAGTCTGGAGGAAGGGAAAAAAAAATCTATGTAGTATATGTATCAGTTACCCCATCAGTGTGCTACCACCCTTGACCACTGATTTATAGTACTATTACTCACTACATGCATCTATAAACATCGCCTATTTTAACATACATGATTAACACAAACAATGAAACCAAAAAACAAACAAACAAGAACAACATCCGGGCGAATCACCTAGGTACACTGACATAACTATGGATTCTTTCACTTCTTCAATCTACCATCTTCCGACTTGTAGAGTTAAAAAAAATATATATGAATAACTCAAAATATGCTTTTTCCTTCAATGAAGAAAACACTAACGATGGTAACATTACACAGTAACCGATTTATGATTTTACTAGACGGTATGTTCATAATTCGGCAAAATAATTAGTTAAACAGGAGCAAGCAGGCGGATGGATGGTTTACTGACAAACTAGTTAGCTATTGGTTTTAACCCAGCCGGATTAGTTAGTTCATATAGTGTATTTGTTACTCCCTTTTCACACTGGGAAAACTATCAAGAAATAAACATGTAAGTATACCTAGATAATTGTTTTATATGCCAACATTCAAAAAATAATTTAAAACTACATATTATGGAACACCCATTTACCCAGGTATGTTTTTAATAATCTCAAAATATTATTAACCTACGGTAGAAAAATACAAGGCTCCCTTACCTCCGCCATATTGAAACCAATTCTTCCGTAGTGTTCAGTCTGCAGTGTAATTTCAGAGTAAGAGCCCACTACTGCCACCTATTGTTTGGAGTTGGGATCCCATACAGCTCTGCTATAAAACATTGTATGTTAACACTTCCATCCATCCATTTTCTATACCCGCTTGTCTTGCGCAGGGTATGAAGCCCATCCAAAGCTACTGGCGCAAAGCAGAGAATAACCCAGGTTGGGCGCCAAACCATCGCAGGGCATACACTCAACATACGTATTATGAGTAGTGAAATGATTAGAATGTGATACCAGTTTTTGACAGCAACGCTGTACATATTTAAAGGTACTTTTAAACTGAAGTGTAATCCATTTCACAAAACAGCGATGCGGATTAATATGCAACGTAATCAAGAATCAGTAACAGTGTTACTACTCTCTTTAAAAAAATAGACCAGGACAACTATTTAAACGTTAACAGCTGTTTTCCATTATGAGAGTTATTTTGATATCTATCATCAAATATTATCATTTAACTTAAGCAAATAGTGCTGTGATAATTATTTTTATTCAGGAGAAATTATGTAGATAGAAAACATGCACAGTATTAAGCCAAAAAGGGATGATCTTGTGCAGTAATAAATAAAAACAAACCTCTGCATTCTCATCTGCCAATGTACAGCAGGATATTAGCTGCATAACAAAGGAATATCCAACTTACATTTTTATTCAGTATAGGTTTATATGAGTATAACATGGCCCCGCAATTTCAGTCAACATTTACTATAAGAATATGAGACACGTGTGTGTTTCCTTTATAATTGCATTGATCAAAAACTACAACACATAACTGCTGACAAAATATTCTTTGTCGTTGTTTAATAGGCAAAAGTGGTCCACCCAGGCTAAAAGTCAAACTTACTAGAGCCTCACCTAAATTTAATTGGGTAAAACAAGATCTTACATGTCAATATTTAATTATGTTGGTTAAATTTAAACTAATTATTATATAAAATCACACTGATCAATTAAAATGAATAGTCTTAATAATACTTCGCCTCCCTTTAAATGTGTTCAGTTCAACGCAGTTTTACTTCAAAAAATAAAAACAAGCGTATAATCTAATTATAGTTAGTCATACTCTGCATTATAGCACGGGTATACTAACTATCCAACACTCAAAGAGAAACGGTGATGAGGACACTAAAATTTTATATGGAAAAAATGAATGAGCAGTTGACATTCAACGTCCCCTTTCTGGAACCTAAAACTGATCCGCACGCGCACCATGAACGTGCGCGGAACAGTGCCGCGCGCAAGGCCAAACCCTCCCCGCTCTTGCGTTTTGTTTCTTTGAGAGCACTCCACTCTCATTGGCTACGCAGATACTTTAACACATCCAGGCCAATCGCGAAAGAGTGCGCGTGTTTTCTCTGAAAAATAAGTCAAATTGCTTTCGTCCCCTACCTTGACGTCAGCCAGTTGTTTTTTCCTCTTGAAAGCCCATCCCCCTTTCCGAGTCTGTCCGTAACGCCCCGTTATTTGGGGCCTGCCAATTGGAGGCGAATAACGGGAGCGAGCCGCGGTTTGTAAATCGTCCTCTCGGCGGGAGGAGCTCTTTATTCGATCTCCATTGGAGACGCGCGTGCGCCGGGATCGGGGAAGCGCGTGAGTGAGTGAGCTCGAGCGCTGTGGCTGAGGCTCTGGCGGCGGCGTTGAGTCCGAGTGTGTGCTGAGCCCTCGGGGTTTTTTTTTTAAACAGTGCGAAGAAGAAGCGCAAACACACGCTTTACACTCGCACTTCTCCGGCTGAGGCAGAAACAAGTTTTCTCTTCCTCGCGGAGATCCATCAAAAAGGACATTCTCTGAACGTACTTATCCACGGCCTGCAAAAAAAATCATGTCGGCCTCAACGGCGAAAGTGAGCAGAAAGGAGCAGAACTCGAACCATGACGGAGCGGACGAAACCTCTGGTAAGGAATGGCGGTCTCCACGACACCGCCATTTTCCGCTTGTTTGCGCTTGCCGCGGTGTTGCATTTTAATTGCGAGGCCGGCGGCTTCACGGCGTCTTAGGGCCCCGGCTGAGTGTCCGGTGTGTGAGCGGCTATTACCCAGAGGTCGGGCGTGTGTGTTGCGACTGAGCCTGAGCCTCACTAGTGCTGACTGGCGGTGGCCATGTTTCCTCTGCGTGTAGCCTTATTGTGTCAGACGCGTGCTCGCCGTGGCTTTCAGGACTCTGTTTCCTCCCTGAATGATTTCAATTTACGGGCGCAGGCGTTGTTTAAAACTTTCTCCGCCGCGATCCGTGCTGGGGTGTAGTAGAGAGACATTTCGTCCCGTGAATGGAGATGTCTGAGCGAGGCCCAGCTGCTGTGCATTGTTAGCTAGCAGTGTAACTCCGCCATCATGATGTGTGCACGGCTCTGAAGGTGGTTATTTGACTTTTCTGGTGAGCAGCTTTCCCATCACCGATTTCTCTGCTCACTGCTCTTGATGCGCGCCGTAAGTGCTGAGCGGAGCGCCATATCTGGTTGATCATGCAGGTTGATGTAGGGAAGGATCGGAAGCCCGACCGTGCGGCCTCCATTCAAACCACGCGGCCCGAGACTACAGCAGGAAACTGCATCAGACCGGAGTGTGATGTACAGATCTTTTGCGTTATACTCATTACTGACCATTTTGCTGTAGTTTTACGGGCACTGTATACTTATCCATGCGTCGTTATGTGGTGTTTGTGTTGTATTTGCTCATGAAAAATAACTGTTTATGCAGAGGGTAAATACGAAAGCGTGAACGAAATTTGACATGATTGCTGGCTTAATTCGTGTTTCGAGCAAACGGCGTAAACTTGAACTTGATTTTTTTTTTTAAATCTAAACACGTGCGCTGTAGCTGAGTGAAACCTTACGACTCAAACCATTCTGTTCCGATCACCCTAAAAACAACGAACGCATGTGAAAAATCAAATAAACGCGGGAAACTTTTAAGATCAATAGGCATGTCACAGATAATATATTTGTTAGTCTGTGTAGCTGATCTTATTTTTTTCCCTCCACTTTTTAGAGAAAGAGCAACAGGAAGCTATCGAACATATCGACGAAGTACAGAACGAAATTGACAGGTAACACGTGCTTTCTATGATTATACTGTACTTAGCCACTGTGCATAAATTTTGTGGAAGGATTAAGGCTGTTGGCAATGAATTCGTGTCGTCGTCGTGAATGCTCTGGATTTCTTCTGGTATGGAAACACGAGTGAGACTTAAAATAATGGCGATGATAATCAGAGTAATTAACACTGGCTTCTGGAATATTGTTTAACAGATTGAATGAACAGGCAAGTGAGGAAATCTTGAAGGTAGAACAGAAATACAACAAGCTGCGCCAGCCTTTCTTCCAGAAGCGGTCAGAACTGATAGCCAAAATCCCAAACTTCTGGGTCACAACATTTGTCAACCATCCACAAGGTAAGTAGGCAGGTATATGCCCCGGTTTGCTAATGTCCTGCTCTGGGTCAGTAGTATGGTGTGGCGTTGCTTTCAGTTTCACCTGTGTTCACTGCCCCTGTTTTTTCCCAGTCTCTGCTCTCCTTGGTGAGGAGGACGAGGAAGCACTGCATTATCTGACCCGGGTCGAGGTGACAGAGTTTGAAGACATCAAGTCAGGTTACAGAATAGATTTTGTAAGTAGTCACTGCTGTTTTGCATTTCTGTGCATTGTTTCAGTGTCTTGAGACTTACACTCCTTTCTACCCCTGTTTAGTACTTTGATGAGAATCCCTACTTTGAAAACAAAGTCCTGTCCAAAGAGTTTCATTTGAATGAGAGTGGAGACCCATCCTCAAAGTCAACAGAGATCAAATGGAAAACAGGGAAGGTTTGTGTCGACTGACTCTCTTCATAACTTGCAGATACCATATGCTAGTTTATTGCTTCTGAGTTATTGCATTTGCAAGTATTTTGCATAAGGTAGCCTCTGCCTGGTTAGCGTATACTTCTAGCAGCTTCTGGGAAAATAGCTGTGTAGGATATACAAGTAGTTTCTGTTGGGTTAAATTGGGCAGCCACCCACTATGGGTTTATATGTATCAATGAGTTCCCCTAGCAGATTTCTCTATAGTGTGCTGTAGCAGATCAGGGCATCTTGACTGTCTTTTGATTAATTTTTAGGTGCATGTTGTAAAATCTCTAGTATAACCATTTTCAGGATCTGACAAAGCGTGCCAGCCAGACACAGAATAAGGCTGGAAAGAAGAGGCAACACGAAGAGCCAGAGAGCTTCTTCACCTGGTTCACAGACCACTCTGATGCTGGTGCTGATGAGCTGGGCGAGGTCATCAAGGATGACATCTGGCCAAATCCGTTACAGTACTATCTGGTAAGATGTCAAACTTTGGAGTTCCTGTCCAGGCCAGTCTCCTCCTCTAACCAGTCCCAGGCTGACTTTTAACCTATATATTCATAGGTCCCTGACATGGATGATGAGGAAGGTGAGGGTGAGGATGATGATGACGATGAAGAAGAGGAGGAAGGGTTAGAGGACATTGATGAGGAAGGTGACGAAGATGATGGAGAGGAAGATGATGATGATGATGAGGGAGAGGAAGGCGAGGTAATTTCTTCTGTTTTTGCTAGAAGGTACATACCTCATACTATGTTTAAGAGGCAATAAGTGACATTAAGGATGTTTTTCTTTTGTAGGACGACGGTGAAGATGACTAAACCCGACGACGAAAGATTCCACCTTCATCCTTACCCATTCTTTCCCTTTTAATTTTCCTCTAATCCTTGGGAGCAAGATGCATTGTTGGATTTTTTCTTTGTGTGTGTATGTATGCGAGTGTGTGTGCTGTCCATGTTCTACTGAAGCCTCTCCTGTCAATGCCATGTCTAATACCGCTCTATTCCCAGGATGGACTTGCATCAAAGCTAGTGGAAATATGTCGCTGAGGGTCCCATATGTCATCTCCACTATCCTTCCATCTGAAGACCAATAAAGATTAACAATCTGCACGCCATGTTATGTAGACTACAGTTAAATAGCAATTTATAAATAAATATATATAATTTTTGTTTAAGGTTGTGAATTAAATAAAAGCCATGGTGCAGTGATGACCTGCTAGTTCTAGCATCCCTCTCAATTTTTTTTTTTAATGTATAAATACTTTTCAATACAGGTGTGGCCCCCAGTTTTTCCCATTTTGTGTTCTTTCCCCCTCTGGCCCCATGTGAATAATCAGGCAAATAGAACACACCAGCTTGTTCCTGTCTCTTGTAATGTTTGGGGGAGGGCGGGGTTATTCTAGACTGTTTATTGGGGAGGGGGCTGTGGGAGGCAGATGGGCATTTTGACACATCAACATTTCTGGGTTTATGTTGATATGTTTTTCATTGTAATGTTTTACAGACACCCATGAGGTTTGAAATTACATTTTTAATAAAGGAAAAAAAACAACAAAAAAACTCCTGTAATTTTGAGCCATGCTGCTTTATGGAATATTTAATAAAGCAAATGCATATTCCTGTAGAATTTTACATGGAATCTACATTTAACTCCCTCCCCCTTTTTCCACTGGAAAGATGCTCACGTAAAACGTTTAAAGTGTACAAGTTGCTTTGTTACAATAAAACTAAATGTGTACACACTTTTCTGAGGGGCGTTGTGTCTTAACTGTGACACGTAATGTGCAATTACTTAAAGTAGGCCCAAGTGGGTCTCTGCTTAAATTTGAAAGGTATTCCACATTTTTCCGGCAATTTAGATTTTTTAAATGTAATTTTGATGCAAAACAAACTCGCATGAGCCGTCGACACGTATATACTGTACTTTGTTTCCATTGAATTAAGTGAAGTGATAAATTCCCGACACCGTCGGATACATGACAGTGGAATTGCCCTTCTCCCTTCTTATCAGTTACAACTTGTATGTAACTTTATAGTCATTTTATTGTACTATAAACTCGTTATTTATTTAATCAATGTTACACAAAGAACACCACGAACTTCATGTTCAATGATTATTTCAAGCAATTTAGCAATGCACATATCGTTAGTTATCGTTTTATTTTTTTACGTAATTTCTCAGTGCAATATGTGTATGCACTTTCATGAAAATCAAAAGCAGTAACAAACGCGGTTGCATTTAAGCAAAACGCCGTGCGATTGGTTTCCTAATGCTGTAAAATTGATCATATATTAAGAATATTACAATCACACAAACCCAAGGACAATTAAGGATGAATATTGGTTTCCTAATCTCAGCCCTACACCAAGGTCTACCATGTTCCGGGACTTTGCGACCAATATTTTCTGTACGAGAAGATTGCTAACTAAAAATCGCCTACGTACATATGCAAATTACAATGTTGGAAATGATTGATTTTGTAATATATATTTTGCGACTATTATTCGATATATTAACTTAAGAACGTTAATTGTCTGGTGGACTTTATAATAATAAAAAAATCTAAATTCACGTTTACATAGTGGCTAAAGCAGGATTGGGTTATTCTATCCCTAGATCTTTTTCCTCGAAGTAGCCTGCTCAGTTAGTTGTCATTTTGTCGACTTGGTTGACAGCCATTTTAAATGCTTGCTTCCTCCGCATGCGGATAAATACATTGCAAATTCGACGTGCTAGTTGAATTCTGCACGGAAAACAATCCTCCGTCTCAGATGTGGTCAATATTTTAATTTTATTCGCCAGTGATTTGGTTTAGTGAATTAACTCGTTGAATTACAGAGAAAACTATAGATCGATTATTTAAACAACGCCGCCTACACCAGAAGAGCACATCGATTACACCGATCTCTTCGCTGATTGGCCAGTAACCGAGGATTTCGGGGCTGTGCAAATATCGTGTCCCGGTTGCTCATTGGAAGTTTATGTTTCCAGGGAAACATTCATTTTTATCCGGAAGTGGGATAAGGCTTCACGTATTCCAGAGATGTTCATGTATTTTGCCTTCATACCGTCTCTCTAATCGGTTACCTCCTCAACTAGCTAATGTTCAATGGAAAGGTCCTTAAGATTAAATCTGAACTTGTTGATGAAGCTCACTAACGGTCTGCTTGAGTTTCACAACTTTTTGTCTAATTTGCAAAATTAAATATAAATCAGCATGATGTTCACCGATGAGACTTCGGAGTCGGTAGCTGTGGAATCGCAGTGGAGGAGATCGCACGAGTTGAAGCAGGAGTCGGTATGTGGTGGATAGCCATCATCACAAACATCTTCGGATTGGCAGTGGTGATTATAATATTCAAGAACAGTGGTCAGTTCCATGAAGAGCATGTTTGTTGCCTTGTTAGTTGCTTTGCTAGTATAATGCAAGGAATTGCACACTGTGAAAAACGGCGTTTTAAGACAAAATTTGGCATAACTTTTAAATAAAGTGTGTTATCTTTTGAGAAATGCATTTACATCCATTAACAGGATATTATGTAAAACAATTAATAGACTATTATAAATACTGCTTCGAAATACAGCCAACATTAATGTCAAACATTGTAAAACACTCCCGAAATGTTTGCCTGAATATATTTACTATGAAAATTTATGTGTTTTTGCGTATGATAATGATTTGTCTCATCATTTGTGCAGAAAAGCTGTCAGACAGCGACTCTGAAGTCTGCTGAGGTGGGAGCACAAGCCGTGTACCGCTCAGAAAGCGCCACACAGACCGATCCGCACAGCCAGCTCTCTCAGGATCCTCACCTCACCCGCCACAGTGAGCTGGAATCCCCTGGTCTGGTGGATTTTTTGAACCGGGTCACAGACGTGGTCATCAGAGAGCTGGCGAAGAACTCCAGGAGTCACGCTTTTGATGGGTTTGAAGTGAACTGGGAGGACCAGAATCGAACGGTGAGAGTGACAAGGAAATCTTTAGATGCCATAATGGATGAAGCAAAGTAAAATCTTTATTAAAATGTGTACCTTTGTGTACACACAGGTCTTGTGCATTCATTGTCTGCAGTACTGTGAGGCCCAGCAGAGGAAGCTGCACGTGACCAGCCTGTCCTGGAACTGCACAGGCTCTGTTATTGCGTGTGCTTTTGGCCAGTGAGTCCTACTCTACTTTATGGGCGGCCATTCCTAGTCCTTCAGAAACATCATGTTCTGGTTTTCACTCGGATTCAAGTAATGTCCAAATAATTACTTCAACACTTTGGCTGCCATTTTATCTATATGCCTGACAAGCTCAGCTCCAGCCTGGAATAGGGTCAGCCACAAGATTCTTTGGAAGGGTGGAGGGATGTTTGGCTGTCGAAATTCAATACGTCAGTCTTAAACTTGTTTGTTTCTTTCCTGTTTACGATAACTAAAGTTCTGTGATTGGTTGGCCAGCGGATGGGCCAAGGTTGTGATTGGGTGATCCAGGCCCATCCTGGCCTGCCTATGAAGCCAGGCCTGATGTTTAAGCTATAGTAAAGAAGTGTATTTTCTAAAAACCTGTTGTGTTGACCCATACTCCCCAGCACCGACGACGGTGACTGGACCACAGAGAAGTCTTTTGTGTGCACTTGGAATCTGAACCGCAGAGGTCTGGACCCAAAGCGGCCCGATGTGGTCATAGACGCCGCCACATCAGTCATGTGTGTGTCCTTCCATCCTTCACGGCCCTCCCTGATTGCAGGTAATTTGTCAGACTCTCATCAGGTATGATTAACCTTTGGTTTGAGAAGTTAAAGGTTTATATCCAGAATGTCTTTTTCCACAGGAGATCAGGTGACAAAGATTGTGTGAACTACTGGGTTAAAGGAGTAATTTGTGGTTTGTATACATCTGTGGTGGTCTCTGCCCTGCCCCTCCATGCGTGTTCCTGACCACAGGTGGGCTGTACAACGGGGAGGTGGTGGTCTGGGACACCAGTCAGACACAGGACCCAGTTCTGGCTCAGACGGGCATGTCACCTGACACACATCGAGACCCTGTCTGCCAGGTGGAGTGGCAAATTCTCTCCTTTGTCCATAGTTACCTACCTTCTCTCCTGACCTCCCCCTCTCTCTGAAGGCCATGGAGTAGGATGGAGGGTGTTAACACTTCTGCTGGTCTTTTTAGGTTCACAGTTTATATTCAGCATGGCTGATGTTAATCTCTTTTTCTAACTGGATCAGGCTGTGTGAACCTCCGGGTAGGATGTAGAATTTTTATAGCTATACAATATGGCCAAAAGAGTGTGGACATCAGCTTGTCCAACATCTCATTCCAAAACCATTAATATGAAATTGGCCGCATTTTGTTTGCATGATCGTGCACTTAATTATAGATCCGTGTCAGCAATGGATGTGACTTAATTAGACAATCTTTCTAAATAATACAGGTGTCCACATACTTTTAGCCATATAGTGTATGTTTAAGCAGATGTATGAACCTGATGAAATTCTTTAAATGTGAATGATTTTATGGGTCTGTGTACCTTGTCTGTCTATCTTGTCTGTCTGTCTGTCTATGATGTTGTCAGTGTTGAACATACTTCCCTCCTTTGCAGGTATACTGGGTGCCGACGGGCCGACGGGGTGAGTTTGCTGTCCTAAGTGCTGGTTCTGGGGGCAGGCTACTCCTCTGGACCATTGGTGAGGACTCCAAGCTGGTTCTGAGCTCGGGTTATGCCCTCTCCAGCCAGCAGCTGCCCCAGAGCAGCACGGGGGCCAAGGTGGGTAGCACAGACTGTTTCTGTTTCCGAACGGCCGTTCGTAACTTGAAATGTTCGTAAGTCGCTATTCAACATCATTTTAAGGGTATACACAAGTACAGAGAACTAGCATGCTAGGAGTACGCACGCTACGCTGCTGCGCGGCGGGAGTAGCGGGCAGAAGTCGCACTAGGCAGAATTGGCGCACAGAAAGAAAAAATTGATGTTGCGGACAGGAAACGGGAGCCAAGGAACACAATTTGGACTTACAGTCCTCTTCGTTCGGATTTCTGAAATGTCGTAAATTGAAACTTTGTAAGTAGAGGAGTGTCTGTACATTAATTTTTACACGTGTGCCTATTGGTGTCTGTGAAACCAAGTACTAACAGAATGTCTACATGTATACATTTCTATCTTCTGTCCTCACTGCTGACACAAACCTGGCAAATTTGGCGATCGTGATTTTATGAAAGTATGGGGACAGTGTCTTTTAAGCTACTTGATTATTTTACTGATTGCCGTGGGTGAATTTAAATTCAGTTTTTAGTTTCACCCTCTTTTGACACAGCAGATTAATTGACATAACACATGGAGTGCTTGTGCTGTCCTCCAGGCCAGAGGTGGCAGCACTGTGGGTATATCTTCCCTGGATCTCTCCCCCTGGGACCGGGACGTCTTCCTGGTGGGATCCGAGGGGGGCCTGGTACTCAAGTGCTCCTTCTCGGCGACGGAGGTGGCAGCGGTGACGCCGGATGGCGAGAGCGTGACGTTGCGTGCCCCAGCACAAGTCTCCTACTCGCCACGTTGCGGTCCTGTTCATGACCTCCACTGCTCCCCGTTCCACCGGTAAGCACCCATCACTGGTGAGCTTGTACCTCCTCCAGATAGGTTATTTTCCTGTGTTTTCTCGCCTCAGAAATGTATTAAATAATTTGGACCACATCTTTAATTGATTTTTACTAATATTTTATGTATGACCTAGGTAACTCTGGGTAAGTTTATGGTACTCCCTGATGAGTGGTACTCATGACTCAAAGTTGAGCCAATCAAATGACTCCAAGTGTTTGTTTTTTTTGTCCTTTGGGTGGAAAATCGGGTCCTAGACAAATGGAGGCTAAATCTACATGGTCACATAGATATTGAAGAAATGAACATTTCTACCTCTCTGCTGCTGTCCCCACTGAAGGAACCTCTTCCTGAGTGTGGGGACAGACGGCTTTGCACACCTCCACAGTCTGCTCCAGCCACAGCCTCTGATGTCTCTGCGGGTATCAGACTCGTATGTTTTTGCGGTGCGCTGGTCCCCGACACGCCCTCTGCTCTTCGCTGCTGCCACTGGAGAAGGTAACCTTTCTCTCTCCTGCACAGATGTTCAGCTCTGGTCCTCAGTGCAGGCAGCATTTTGTTCAAAATGAGCTTTCAGCTATTTCTGTCTGTTTGATAAAATGTTTTTTTTTCTCCATTGTTTTAGAGGTATTTTTGTGGTATTACAGATGATAGTAGTGTTTCTCAATAGAAATGAACCATTTTTAATCTTTTTAATCTAATTAACAAATGGTTTGTTCTACCAGGGGAACTGTGTCATTGCTAATTAATGCATGTGTTCTCCTGGTTCAGGGACAGTGCAGATTTTTGACCTAGGCCTGATGTCACTGAGACCCTTGGCCACCATTGGGCAGGATTCTGGGGGCCAGCCCATCTACTGTTTGGAGTTCAACCCCCGGCTGCCCCAGCTCCTGGCAGCGGGGAACAACAACGGCACCGTCAACATCTGGCAACTGAGCACGGAGCTCACCGAGCAGGGGCTCAGGGAGGCGGCACAGCTGGAACAGATAGCCAATGGGGTGGCAGAGTAAACAGCCAAGGACAAACAGCTGGCCAATGGGGTGGCAGAGTAAACAGCCAAGGATATACAGCTGACCAATGAGACACTAGCATGAAGCAAAATGGTGAAAGGTGATGGAGGACGTGCAGTATGTCGTTTGTTAAGGGAAAGGTGATAGTACTGAAAATATTTCCTTTTGTAAAATTAAAAGTTCCCATATATACTAAATCTGTATGATTGATCTTTGAAAACATTTCTGTCCCAGAACAAAGCTATTCAATACACCATTTCCAGTTAGAATCAGTAGCGTTTATTGAAGCACACTGCATTAGTAATAAGGCAAATCACCACACCTCAACAGCTAAGAGAGCCAAAGCATAGGAAACAACTCGAATGCTATCAGAAGGCAGGCAGAGACATGGACCTATAAAGAGCCTGGTCATGCAGCTTGGCTAAGGAAAAATGGCTCCTGATTGGTCACTGGCCGGTGGCGGCGTAGGGTCAGTTGACAAAGAGAGAGCGCGTGAACTCCACGAAGTCGTAGGCCGAGGGCAGCTCGCGGCCCTTGCTGTCCATGTAGGGCTTCATGTGGGACACGCAATAGTCTGCCTGCTCCTTGGTCAGGTTCTGGGGGTGGCCAGAGAGAACGGCACGGGTTAGGTGGTTTATGAGGTACAATGCAACTTTGAGTATGTTTGGGGGGGTACCTGGTAGAGCTCCTCCTTGGTGACGTAAGGCTTGTTCTCGGTACTGAGGGCCCGGAACGCGCTCTCAATCTCCTCGCTGGACTTCACATTCTCAGTCTCACGGCTGATCATGAAGGCCATGTACTCCTGCAGAGAGACGTAGCCGTCCCTGGAAATGAACGACAGCGTGTGAGTGTGCAGAATATCCTGGAACAGGTCTCCCAACACTTCGAAACACAATAAATCACTCGTCAAATAAGTTAGACAGTTAATAGGGATTATTACAGTTGGTCATTATAATTTTCAAAATGATCATTTCAGGACATTGCTATTAACCACTGATGGACCATCTTTTCTTGTAGTCAACTAAAGAAAAATAAAACAGGGTAAAGTGTGTTCAGTCTTCATGCTTAAATAGTCAAGGTCAAGAGTAACTTCCTATCTTTTAAATCAAGAGTTCTTAATGGAGCAAAGTGGGTGGTCTCTGACCTGTTGGGGTCCACCACATTTAGTATGGACTCAAACTCATGGTCAACCTCCCCCTCCTCCACCATGGGCAGGTCGTAGCCCAGCGAACGCAGGCAGGACTTGAACTCCTGGTGGTTCAGACGGCCAAACTTGTCCTTGTCGAAATGCCTATTAGTTGGGCAATAGGGTGCAGATACGGTGAGGTTAAGGCTACTGCGATGAAGACACATGCATGCAGTCGCACAAGACTAGCAGGGTTGTGTGATGTCCCATTAAAAGCCTGCAGGGGGACTCACTTGAACATCATGCTGAACTCCTTCAGGGCTTCCTCCGTCACACCTGTGGTGTTCCTATTGGGCAGAAAACACCTTTGATCACCTGACCCACGGAAAACCTTCCTGTAACTTGTGTGCAAGAATGTACCTTTGTGAATTTCACTAGTAGAAAATGAGTGCGAACGTATGTGTGCGTGCATGTGTGTGCATGTGACAGACCTGGCCTGGATCTGCTGCTCCAAGTTGTGTTGCATCCTCATGCCCAGCTGGTCCAGCTGGTCCCACTGCTGCGCCAGCCCCACCGTGCTGTGCTCTGTGTACTTGTTGTCCAGGATCAGGGCCTCCTCCATGGCTGCCCCAAGGTCCTCGATCTTCTTCAGCTGGCTGCGCATGGCTCGGATCTCCTGGTGCTTGCGCTGCGGGGCAAAAACACCATCAGGAGGCAAGATTTACAAAAAAAACTGCAACTGCAAGTTATACTCAAATGATCTCATCTTCAGAAAGAACGATACACTCTATATCTTAGTTCATAAGCTGCATAAACCTCTAAAGTACTGCAGGATCGTCTTTTCATCAGGTAGTATGTCAAACGTGAATTCTGAGGCAAGTAGCCTTTGTCAAGCATCATGCCTTAAATCATGGAAATATTCCCACCCCTTGCCACCGTAAATTTACAGAGTTAGTAAACTAGTAAAGGAGAAACTCCGAATGTTATAATGTTTTATGGCTACTGTGTGTTACAGTACATACCTTAGTGGCCTCCAACTGAGATTCAAGTGTTCCCGATTCTTCCACCATGCAAGACCTGAACAGGAGCGAGTAACAATGAGCGGGGTTACTGGGGGAGGGGGGGGGCAAGGGCTTTCATCCATCACACACAAGCCACACCCCAGCTACAGCAGCATATTTTCCACCCTCTTAAATAACGGATAACAGCCCTGAATATGGAATTGCTGGAGAAAGAACTCAGACTTCAGCCAATGGGCAGTCAGATTGTATTCAGAGGTGGCGAATGGACACCCACAGAACTCAATACTTGATGGGAAAGATCACTGAGAAAGACCTTTCTGTGCAAATAATAACTTAACTAGCAAGTCTGTGTCCAATTGAAGATTTAGTGCTCCATACATGTCTACTATGAACGGTGAGGATTTTTGGATGTCACACTCTGCTAAAAACGGGGTGTTGACTATGTTTTCATGAAAATCAACGAAAAAGGCAAAAATTCAAAACAACTCATAGGGAAATAAAAAAAATGGAACAAAACATAGTAATTGATTTGGAAGCCAAGTGCCGTTTTTCTGGAAAGCATTCTATGTATGAATTTTGCATATGCTACAGCCAAGCCTCTTAGAAAACGCCTAAATATCACAGAATAGAAAGTAAGTCGGCAGATTATTTTTGGTTATTGGCTTTAATTAATCTACTTCCTTAGACATATTTCCATACAAGTTTCTAAATAATTGAATAACTTAATACCATTTCTTCCAAACAGTCTAGCAATGACCACAAATGCAATGTTTCCCAGAATGCACTTGCCCCCATAGTCTGTGTGGTTCAGTGCATGCCAAAGAAGCCCACCTGTAACCATGGTAGCCGATACCATGCCAGTTTAAGCTTTAGCATTCAGGGGTGGAAAATGCATGCATTTAGACAAACCTTTACATTATACTTTTATGCTACCATCATTTTGGCCAACTGGGTGACTGCTGAAAACTACAACATTGATATAGACATAAGTATGTCATCCAGAGTGTATAAATTAGTTTTGCTGCCATCAATAAAAACTGAAGGGATGAGATCATGTGTAACCCACACATTAAGAGTCCAATGCAACCATAATATAATATATATTAGTAAGAACGAGAAATAATAGCAGTTTCCACCCTTGTAAATGTGGTGTATTGAAATCCTCAAAAGTAAAACCAACAGCATAAACTCCTGAGAGGTGTATTATATGTAAGCAGGCCTTGGGGAAAGAGCAGGTCAATCGGGACGTGGAGCCAAATCTTACGAAGCCACAGAGCCGCATTAGTCAAGCTGAAGGGGGAGCTGCAAATGGGACTCGGGGACACGAGGAGAGGCCACTCAGTGTGTGTTTGGGGGAAGCATGAGGGGGGGTGGGGGGGGTGGGTGTGAGGTAGGCAGCAAATCGGCTGAGCAAAAGGGAGGGGGTGCGAATGGAACCAGAAATAGCAGAAGAGAACCTTCCGGAAAGGTCATCATCGACTTCGTACTGATAGACACGGATAACCCGGCGATAGGCTATGCTATTTGGAAACAGGAGGGGGGTTGAGAGACAGTGTAAATACCAGGGAAAAGGGAAGAAAAACAGAATCACAGAGACAAATGATGTCAAAACAGGTAAAGAGCACCACTGTTCTGCAGTCAGCTGAAACAGAGAGAAAGCAGACAGACACACTGAGTGGGGCCTTAATTCTAGAACTATTTGCACTAAAGAATGAAAATACAAGGGCAGTAAAACTTAAGGTAAAAGCTGGAGAAGTGGTAGTTACCAGCAGGCAGACAAACCCCATTTCCCATCCTGCTGACACACAGACCCCAACTTAACGCCACGGTTCCCCATTTCCCATCCTGCTGACACACAGACCCCAACTTAACGCCACGGTTCCCCATTTCCCATCCTGCTGACACACAGACCCCAACTTAACGCCACGGTTCCCCATTTCCCATCCTGCTGACACACAGACCCCAACTTAACGCCACGGTTCCCCATTTCCCATCCTGCTGACACACAGACCCCAACTTAACGCCACGGTTCCCCATTTCCCATCCTGCTGACACACAGACCCCAACTTAACGCCACGGTTCCCCATTTCCCATCCTGCTGACACACAGACCCCAACTTAACGCCACGGTTCCCCATTTCCCATCCTGCTGACACACAGACCCCAACTTAACGCCACGGTTCCCCATTTCCCATCCTGCTGACACACAGACCCCAACTTAACGCCACGGTTCCCCATTTCCCATCCTGCTGATACACAGACCCCAACTTAACGCCACGGTTCCCCATTTCCCATCCTGCTGACACACAGACCCCAACTTAACGCCACGGTTCCCCATTTCCCATCCTGCTGACACACAGACCCCAACTTAACGCCACGGTTCCCCATTTCCCATCCTGCTGACACACAGACCCCAACTTAACGCCACGGTTCCCCATTTCCCATCCTGCTGACACACAGACCCCAACTTAACGCCACGGTTCCCCATTTCCCATCCTGCTGACACACAGACCCCAACTTAACGCCACGGTTCCCCATTTCCTTTGCAATCAGCCACAAACGACACATTTTCTCAGCAGTACGTCCATTTTCATACAGACAATGCAACATACAGGGTTATGACTCTCACAATATAAGAAGGGGCACATTAAACAACTCAAACCAAACAGGAAGAGGGAAAAAAAAATGTGATATTTACCCGTCCAGAAGATATGTCCTGATTCGGAAAAGTGGTCCAAGGAAGCAGGGAAGGTTGCAGGAAGGGTTGGGGGAGTGGATGGGAAGAAAAACAAGAGAAAGAACAATGATTAGAAACAAAGCAGTGACGACATTGGCAATGAATGTGCAACTGCACAGGGGACACACACACACACACACACACACACACACACACACGTTTGAATTCACATCTTTGTGGAGACTACACATTCATTTCTATGGGAAAAACCCGAATCCCAACAACGACAATGACAACCTTAACCATAAATAACCAAGCAAAATACAAGACACTTGGCATCTTTGTTTTTTTTTTTTGATTGAATTTTTATAAAATTGAGTTTCCCCTTATGGTGACTGAAAAATGGTCCCCACAAGGTCAAAATAACAGGTTTTTATCACTTTGTGGACACACACACACACACACACACACACACACACACACACACACACACACACACACACACACACACACACAGGCCACCTAGTGTAGTGAACTACAGCTACTGAGGGCTGATTCCCCACAATATCATAGACATGGTTAACATGAAAGACACTAGAAGTAAGAGGACCTCACAAGCAAAGCCACAGTAGGTACAGCAGTGGGGGGGGGGGGTTACCGCGTCTCCTGCAGCCACTGGTGGAAGGCATTGGCGTGCTGCGCGAACTCCTGTCGCAGTTTGTCGTTTTCCTCCTGCCGTCGCTGCTCTTTCTGCAGCTCCAACTCCCGCTCCTGAAAAGAAATGGAAATAATTTTAAAAACCAGTAATCGTTTATTAACAACAAAAAAAATCTTATGTATGCGTTTGCACTACAAATGACACACCTTCTACATGCGATGCTGGGTTAAACTGGACTGAGTTAATTCATATGCTAGATGGAAACAGTTTGTTATTTTTTCCATAACACTCAAGGAGTGTCAAAGTCTAAGCCATGGACAACTGTTAGGCCCAACCCGCTGACCTTGATTATCTTCTGCAGGTTCCTCCAGGTGTCCTCCAGAGCTTCCATGGTAAACCAGGTGTAGGGGTTGGACACCACCTGGTAGCTCTTGATCTGTCTGTCCAGTTCAGCCAGCTGGCTGAAGTCGGCCTCGGCGGAGCTGAGCGAGGATCGGAAGGCCTCGTGGGCGTCGCGTAGAGCCCGGATTTCTTCCAGGGAGTTGCAGCGCACCGGGTCAGTCAGGTCCTCCTCGGCATTTTCAAACCAGCTGTTAAAGGCTGATGCCTTCTTGGCGAAGGTCAGGAAGAGGTCTTCAACCTAGGTAGGGGAAGCTTGTAAGTGCATGGATTACTACACTGGAAGACAAGCCAGTGCTGTACAATTAACGTAAAACAATTCAACAGACAGGTTATACCATGGGCCAGAGCATCTGTAGCGATTCTTCAGAATGAGATAACAATACCCACTTTACTCGCCCTAAATCCTGAAGTGTCTGAGATCAAACAGGCAACTCTGAAATGGTGCATTTCCCATGAAAGCCTCATGAAGCTGGCAGACAAGGAGGACCCCCACCCTTCGGAAGTGCTCCTGGGCATCCATCAGTCTCTTATTGCGGTCGGCAGAGTCGGCCAGCAGCTGGTTCCAGCGCTTCATGAGTGCGGCGTGACGAGCCTCGATGGCGCGAGACTGCACGTGCTCGGCCGCCAGCAGCTGGTCCTTCAGCATGGTGATGTTGGAGATGCCCTCCTGCTGGAAGGCCTGCAGGCCGGCATCAAACGTCTCCTGCAAAGGTGGGACCAGAGAACAGGTCAAGACGGTGCATGAGGAGCACACTAAAATCAACCAGAACACATGAGCTTGCTGGATGGTCCAAATTCAGCAGTGATTTTATTGGATGTGATTTAGATCACTTTAATGTGTGTTGAAGTGTCCAATTTTTGAACTTTTTTTTTTTTTAAATCACTGTATTGATTTTGTGCTACAACCACCTGAGACTCTAGGTAACTAAAGCTGATCATGAAGTCTTAACATGAAAAGCATTACAACAATATGCTGTTGATGCAACAGGTCTGTTGAATTGTGGTGGTTTTATGGGTTTTTGGTAGATTTCCTTCTACATTTGAGCCAGATTTGGGGATTTATATCATTCCAACCGTGTCATAGTCTTGGACCAGATTTCTGTTTCAAATTGGTTTTTGGTTACATCCATAATTCTAACCTAAACAACCCATCATCTCACCAATAAAATGGCGAGACCTTCAGAGATGACTGACTAAATAACAGAGACCATCAGAAAAAAAAGGCCCACCTGCTTAGTGAGGAGTGTCTGCACAGAGGAGAGATCACGGCCATAATCGTCTGTCTTCAGGCTCTTCTCTTTCTCACCTGAAAGAACATCAGCTCCATGTTTCCTTCTGGTTCTAGTGGCTGCTTTTCTCTAATAAAACTTTTTAAAGAGTGTTTAGGATCAAGACAAACATTAGTATTTAGGTCTAATAACTGCAATAGACTGTCCAACGTGTTGTTTTAACCCAAATCCGTGTCAATCTGCATGTACAGCATTGCACAGAGAGTGGAGTCATGATTCAGTGTCTCGTGTGTTTTATTTCTCCCATCTTATCCCACCAAATCTGGTAGATCTCCTCTGACTATTGTTCTGCTCTGCTTAACCCATTTGTCCCCAAAAAGAAATTCCAAAGAGCCCCAGGGCCTGTATCACAAAGCCGGATTCCATGCTTAGCCAGATAACTTTGAGGATAAGTAGCAGTAACTCTGCCTTTTCGATATCATGATGCTGGTTCTCTTCTTACCACGATACATCACCACGACAACTCACGTTACAGGGCAAACCTGCTCTGGAGCAGGGACCGGTATCACAAAGCCGGCTTCTTTGCTTAGCTAGATAACTTTGTGGATAAGTAGTGGTAACTGGCTTTTTGGTATCACAATGTAGGATCTCTTCTTTGCATGATATATCACTGCGGTAACTCATGTTACTGAGCCAAATTGCTCCAGAGCAAGTTAGCTGTCAAAAGGCTTGCACCAATCAAAGAGAAGTAGTCACTATATTGTCTGACATAACAAATGGGCTTTCCAATCACTCAAAATGGCTTGTCCATGAGAATCCCATTAGTTAGCCATATATTCAATCTTCTGGCTAAAATATGTTTCAACAAGCAAGCCAAGTAGCTTTTAATCATAGACCTTCGATATCCACAGGCAGACACACAAAATAATTTTTACATTTTGAGTTCTTTAGCTATGTGTGCTAAATCATATTAACATCTATGAAAAGAGGCAATCTCTGCTGTAACGATATACTGGTTCAGCATTTTGAGTTGATAGCGACCTTTACACACTCCCTGGTAGTCCAGATTACCTTACGGGCAAATTTTATTTAGTATTTGAATGCTTGCATATGCACTTCATGTTCAATAACTGATGGGGAATTGACACTGCAATTACTAATAAAGATGTATGGAAATACATAATCTGAGAATTAAGTGGTGTCCATTGTCCCTCACAGTCCATTGCTTAAAATATACAGTACTTTAATATAGCTTACGGTTACCAATTCTAGCTCTAGCCACGTGCTCACTCCCAGTTAGACCTATAGTATGAGGTGTAGAGCTGGGTGGGGATCGGTGCCATTGGCTTTGGATGAACTGAGCTGTCAGTGCTGTCACTCTAGCTTCACACCCCCCTGTGGAATTGGAGTGCAGATGTTCAGGGACCCCCCATGCCTGCATTCCCACCTGCCTCTCCCTCCTACTTATGCTGCCATAGCCATATCTGCCAGAGCTTATACACTGCACTTCGTATTGCACTCACCTAACTGTTTGCACGGACTCTAGTCTTCTCTGCTTTGGCTAATGCACTTTTTATCCCCCCACCCCTCCTGGGCTGTGCTACCTGGAGACCCAAGAAAACAAGAAATCCAATCTACTTTGCCGCTTGCAATGTTCCTACTACCTGTGACGTCCTGCTTGCCTGCCCTCCTGCCTTAATGTCTCTCATGCCTGCCCTGCTGCCAGTGATTCTGCATTTACACCTGGACTTAAACTGGAGTGTATAAATCAGGACTTTGTTCATTTGACTTCCTCTGCAGTTTCCTCTCCCAAGTTTTCTTCCTACTAAAAAGTTTCTCCTTGCCACTGTCCCCTTTGGCTTGCTCACTGGGGGCTTTGGGCAGGGATAATGCGAAGCATTGAGACAGTGTAATGTGAAAATGTGTTACACGAATAAAATTGAATTGAATAAAAATTGAACTGAACTGAACTTTTTCTTTTGTCGAAACAGCTTTGTGATGCAGGCACCTGTTTGGTTATAAAGTCCCCATCTCATGTGGTTCTGTCCAGCAAGCCTCCCACACAGAGCAATTAGCAGGAATTTAGTGTCTCCTGAGACTCCCTACACACCGATCCAGGATTCCACTACATCGGCCTTCCAGTTGAACTGCAGGAAAGCAGAGTTCTCGTCCAGCTTGGCCTTCCTCTGTGCGGCTGCTCTTTCCAGCTCAGACACCTTCCCCTGCAGCGCGTTCACTTTTGTGCTGATGTTTTCAGCATGGTGATTGTTCTGCAGGACACAAGAGGCTCAAAATACACTGATCTTCACAAACAACAAAGTTCTTAAAGACAGGACCCACGCAGTTTTGTTCACAGCTGTTTAAATGACAGGTTTGGTTTTCACCTTGGAGCACTTTCTTATGCTGAACCCGAGTACTCGTGTCCATACATGACGTACCTTCTTAATGAGCTCTTCGCCGTTCAAACACACATCATTCACCCGGTCCCTGTGTACTGTGAAGTCCGTCTCAAACGCCTCGTGCTTCTTCAGTAATCCCTGGATAAGGAGAACGCCAAGACTTTTCGCAAAACATCAACCTCCCTGATCTCTCGTCTGAAGTTAAAGACGAGCAAGTTCAAAGTAGCGGCATGCTGGGACTGAAATGTACACAGTTTGAATAAAAATGACTTGAGGAAACAGCAGGACATATAGAAGCCCCCCCCCCCCCCCCGCCGCCCCTTACCTGCACTGCCGCCAGCGTGTCTCCATAGTCCTCACTCGCCACTAAATTCAGTTTCTCATTAATCCAGGCCTCCTCTTCCTCCACGTTCGCCACAAACTGCTGGTATTCCAGCGACTCCTCCAGCCTCTGCCCTCTGCGGACACAGACACGCTTATCACAGCGATCCCTGGAAACGCTCTCTCTTACTGGGAACCGACCGCTACTGCGTGGGATTATAGAGGGCCGTCCATCAGCACCAGGCCCACTGCACCTTCTCTTTAAAATTGCCTCTCATTGGCTCTCGCTAAAAGTTCCAAAAGCCCCCGTACGTAAACACCCCCATGATTGCGAATAATGAAATGTATGGCCCAGAATGCCTGTCCACTCTAACAGATTCTAACACTGATTCAGGGTTTCTAGGGGGAGGGAGGGAGCGACCAAACTAAAGTCCCGCCTTCACAAATGTTCAGAATGTACCGGAGGCTTAAATGGTGTGAAAAGAAGCAGTTGACAAAAGGGGAGGCGTAGGCCGTACCGTGCTGCTGTCAGCTCCTTCAGTTCCATCCAGTGCTCCACAAACTGGGCCAGCCTCTGCTGGATCTCCTCCAGCCCCATGGTGTCATCCTCAGAAAGCTTCTTCCCGGCCTCCAGCACAGACTTTCAGGGAGGAGGGAGGTAGGATGAAGGAGGCAGAGGCAAAAGACAAGAAGAAGACGTCACTGGGAGGCACTAGACGAGGGTGGGGAGCTATGGGCCAATCTAGGTTGCATGTACAGCAAGTTTGAGCAGTAAGTGAGAAAAATGGACGAGGCGCTAATCATGCTAACATGGAGGTAACACAGTGCTAATGTCAGGCTAATGCTCTGTGCTCCTGTTTGGAATCCCGTACCTGTATTGCTGGGTCGTGTGCTACCAGCTCAGCCTCCAGCCTCTTGTGCTTCTTTCTCAAATTCTGCACTCCTGTCAAGTCACGTCCGTAACCCTCCGAACTCACTAGTAGCTTCTTCTCTCTGTGTGTGAAAGGATGGAGGTTTGTAGGGCCGGTGAAGACTAGGGCTGGGGTCTGAAATATGGTTGTTCTCTGATCTCGGCTTCTAAGTTTTCATAAAATTTGTGTTTGAGAGATAAAACTTTGACATAATGGGGGGGGGAAAGTAGTGATCCTTATGAAATATCAAAGGAGTGGGGGCTGTCTGGGTGTCTAAAAGTTTGAGTCAAACCCAGGATGGGAGGCATGAACTAAACCCAGGTTGGCCAACCTTATCCGCAAAGGGCCGGTGTGTATGCAGGTTTATGGGGTAACCTACGTCAGCTGTTCAAACCCAGGTGTGTGAACTCTTGAGCCAATCAGTGGTCCTCGTCCTCTGGGAGCTGGAGGTACAGCCGGCAGCGGACCGCTAATACGCCGACGCAAGGCGACTGTCCACAGTGTCCACGCTTGCATTTGCAACAATCGGTTGCTGCCCGACTGTTGTCGCTTCTGACAAAGTTCCGATGGTCTCTACTGAGGCCAATATGCTGCTTAATAAGGCTGCTCCTTCTGTCAGGCTACCCGTGGAATGTGGAGCCGACATCGGTCTAGTGATAAACGCCCACTCTTTAAAAACAACTTCCTGTTTAAGTGAAATGCCTTCCTGTTTAATTGAAATGCCTTCCTGTTTGAGTGAAATGCCTTCCTGTTTGAGTGAAATGCCTTGCACATATTGACATTCACATATACTGCTGAAACCGTCTCATACAAACAACTGAAAATCTCACAAAAACTAGTTAAAACTTTTACACACACTATTGAAAAGCATTCACACACACTAGGCAGTAGTATGTGTGGAAGGTTTCACTAGTGTTTGTGAGAACTTTTCAGTTGCGTATGTGAATGTATACATTTTCAGTTGTTTATATGAGAGTGTTTCAGTTGATTATGTGAGTACTTTCAGTAGTGTACGTAAATGCTTTCACTTGTGTGTGCAATTTTCAGTGTACTATGTGAAGGATTTTGGTTTCATATACGTTTATGCATGGTTCCACATATGTATATGCATGATAATTCTGAATGAAGTCCCTAACTGCCCCTCATACCCAACAGCCCTTTCTGGTTAGGATTAGCCGCCCCCGAATTTTACATAAGGAGCTTTGAAGTCAAAATTAAGAATGCTGTAAAGTCCAATTGTTCACACTAACTTAATCCAAGACTCTTCATCATCCAGGTCCCTGAAGAACTGGTGCAGGCGGTGCGACTCGTTGAGCTTGGCGCGGCGTCCGGCCGCCATGCTCTTGATCTTGGCGAAGCGGCCATTCACAGCATCTCGCTTGTCCCGGACCTGCGAGGTGTCGAAGGCCTGGCTGGACATCAGGCTGTCAGCCTGGCTGTTCAGGTCCTTCAGACGGTCCTGCAGAGGAGACAGAAGTGACAGTGTAGGTCCCTGGTTAAGGTCAATCTTGACAACATCAATGCAAAATCATGTTTGCCTCCCAAATTCAAATATAGACCCCAGTTTCGCATAATTTCTAGATCACATCCAAAAACTGAAAATTAGTTTGGACTGAATTCAAAGTCTCCTTGTCACCTCATGGGCAGAGATGTCAGCTTCCAGAAGCTGGTGCTTCTTCAGTAGGTTGTTCACAGAGGCCAGGTCTTTCCCATAATCCTCAGAGGCAAGTAGAGCATCAACCTGAAAGCAGAGAAACAAAAGAACCGGGAAGAGAAGCCAGACAGAGGATTATTTCTTATGAATGATCTCATGCTCATTCTCACCGCAATGGAAACATTTCAACGGTCATAAAGGTGAGATTTTGGAGAGCTCCCAATGGAAGGTGATTGAGCTGTTGGCTTTTCACCTCAGACAGCCAGAAGTCGAAGTCCTTGATGCCCGTATTGAAGTTCTGCTGCTTATTGGCCTCCTTCAGTTTCTGGCTCTTCTCTGACGATTTGCTCACCAGGAACTTCCACTGGTCATCCAGGGTGTTGAGACGGGTCTGGAGGTGCCACACGCAGGTTATACCACAGCAGAGACGAGATCTCAGCAGTCACCCAATTTGAACTCAATGACTTTCAGACAAATTTCATGCCAGCTTATGCTTTACCCTGATTTTAAAATCAGAGAGTTAAGGTCCAGTTCTTATTTACAATGGCAATCTGGGTCTCACTCTCTAACAGATGTACACAGTATATATGCACCCTTGTGTGGACTCACTAATGTGACCAGTGACTAACCCAATTCATGCAAATTTTCTCACAGCTGTATCTATAGACTGTGGGAGGAAATGACAGGAAAACTAGGCAAACACAGGGACAAGAACACAGTCTTTGACAAATACACACATTAAAGGGTTCTTGTTTGTATGTTAAAGGCAGTGCAGGCCGGGGTCAGAGGTCGCTACCTTGACGGCGTCCTCGCTCCCGGCACAGGCACCCCGGTTGATGAGCGAGTTGCCCATGTCAATCACACCGCGGATGCGGTCGGCGTTGGCGTGCAGCTCCGCCTCGAAGGCCTGGTGCTTCTGGTGTTTGCTCTGGGGGGCGTGATGAGGCGAGGCAGAAAGACAGCGACAGAGTCAGAGCCTCAGAGTCAGAGCCTCAGAGTACGTTGGATGACCCAACATCCAGCGCCTCCTCGCAGTCCGAATTCTTCCGTACTGGCAGTCTAGGTCTGGCAGCATTTATGGTTCTGTACCGAAGTCAGTTGCCAGGGGCAGAATAATTCTCCCCAAAGAAGTGAAACTTCCTGCATCTCAGTAACTCCTAGACTGAGAAGCCGCTGCTCTCGGTGCAGAACCAATATGCAGTAATAAACTGAAGGGCAAGGCGGAAACTGACGATGCGAATAAAGCGGGACGCCACTGACACAGGGAGCAATGCAGTCTCTGCAGACGAAGATGGACCACAGATGATAAACCAGCAAGACATTTTTTTGGGGGGGGAGGGGTGCTTTTGGAGAGCAAACAACACCTAGGTTTTCTGATAACATCATTCCACACATTATGACTGAGCATGAGAAGAAAAAGGGCATAAATGAAGACTGGCTCGGCTATCAACTGGAATGGCCTGCTACGGGGGAGATCTTCAGAGATGTAGAGTGTCTGCATTTAGCAGACATTACTAGCAGATCAAAAAAATGCTGCAATTTCCTCTTATCTTGCTTAAATTTCCAACAAAATAAAACTTTTAAGTCATGGTTATTTAAAAAAAATTAAGCCAATGTGTGGAATGATTTAAAACTTGCACATAAAAACACCCAGAGAAGAGCTGCAATGGTCACACACAACACACGGTATGGGCACACGATCTCTAAACATACAGGTGCCCGTAATTAATACTAAAGGAATCAAACAGGCAAAAAAGCAAGCAAGCGTCTGACTGTAGGTGCATGTGGGGCGTCCCGGGTGGGACCCCAGCGGAGCAGCACCACTACAGGCTCGCCAGGGACATGGGGACGCAACAGGAATCCTACGCGGGTTAGTCAGCACTGTCACACTACTTGACTTACCAGCAGTTTCGACAGCTAAAACCAACAGAAACAAAGAAGAAATTAAATGTTTTAATTAGGAGGGGCAGCACAAGATGGAAATTGGAGTGTATTAATATAAAAACAGGGAATAAAGGAACATTTTTAGTTTTTATTAAAATAACTTTTATAAAAAAAAACACCAGAAAGCCACATATATGCCACAAATACATATATTCCATACGTGAAGTAGGAAATTAGTAAATTAATAATAATAAAAAAAACTTAAAGGAGATATAATAGATGCACATATTTTAAAAGAGAATGGGAACAGCACTGCAGGGTATTCAGGGCGCCGTACCTGGATGTTGGTGGGGTCCTTGTAGGACTCATCCATGGCGGTCTGCAGCTTCTCGCTGATCCAGGCCTCGATCTCGTCCACATCGCGGCTGAACTGCTGCAGGGTCTGTGACTCGCCCAGCTTGGAGCGCTTCTCGATCATCTGGGCCTTCAGACGGAGCCACCTGCCGCCGCGGGCGGCAACGGACACGTAAGCCGAGCCGAGACGCCGGCAGGGAAACCACAGATCCGCAAAGGGGGGGGGGGGGGGGCGCTCACCGGTCCAGGACGCTGTCACGACGCTTGGAGATCTCCGGCTTGGCGTAGTGGTCAGCCACGACGAGCTGCTCCGCAAAGGACTGCAGGGCGGCGATCTTTTCCTCCTGTGGGACGGCGAAAAAGCAGAGGTGAGCTCAGAACAAGCAAGCATCAGTCAGGGGCTACAGGTGAAGGAGCCTACATGTATCTACTCTGAACAAAAGAGGACAAGATAGTTACATGTACTTTATTTATTTAGTTGACACTTATGTTCAAAGTGTCATACAGGTGAGGACATTAGAACAGGGTTTACCAGACCCTGGGATAAATGGGGATAAGGGCTTTGCTCAAGGGCCCAACAGTGATAAGACTACTCTGCCAGCCACGGGATTCGAACCAGTGAGCTTCTAGACATGGGCACAGATCCCTTAACCTGCTGAGCTGCACACTACCTTACATGTTTAATTCATGGTTAAGCTTTATATCGCAGATAAGGAGAAGTGTTGGGGACGGGGAGGGGGACAGAGCACAGGACAGACCTGCACGTTGATGGCCTTGTCAAAGTCCTCATGCTTCTTGATGAGCGCCTCCACGCTGTCCAGGGAGTCGCCTTTGTCGTCACCGGCCAGGAAAGCTTCCCGGGCTGCCATCCACGTCTCTGCCTGCTCGCAGTCACGGTTGAAGAGCTGTGGGAGGCGAAGAGGGGGTGAATGCACAGATGTGCAATGCAGGGCCCACGTCCGACTGAGCAAACCAGACGGGTTTATAGCACAATAATCAGCTCCTGTTTCGTCAGTGTCATCCGCTTTTCTTAATGAAATTAGGTTACAGTAGACGCGTGTGTGTAGCGACAGGGCTAATGCTACTCAGATGCGCCACCACGGCGACATGGCCCACCTGCAGCTCCAGGCACTGGTCGAGCATCATGCGCCTCTGCACCCAGGCCTTCTCCAGGTCGGCCCGCTCGCGCTCCAGCGTCGCCATCTTCTCCTGAATCTCGGGGCTGGCGTAGTGGCCATGTTCCAGCAGCTGCTTCCCGAACTGCTCGAAGGCCTGGAAAGTCCCGGCACGGGCGTCGATTTCCGTGCGGTGCTCCTGCGGGAGGCAAAGGATGTGACATCACAGGCCCGAAGAGCAGAGCCAAGGTCCAGGCTGCCCAGAAATGAGTACATCCCAAATAATACTGAACTAAAGCAGGCAGGCATGTATAACTCAAAATAGTACAATAACGAAGCATCTACAACAGGGTTCTTCAACTCTGGACCTCGATTCCAAATCCAGGCCGTGTTTTCAGTTCTCCCAGGTAGTTGTTTAATAATCACTGATTCTGATTGGTCAGAGGCTTCACACCTGACTGACAGGTAAAGGAAGGCTGGAAAACCAGCAGTGCTCGGACCTCGAGGACCGTGAGTTGAATAACCCTGATCTACAAATTAAACAATACAAGACCTGACGGCCTGAATAATTCACCACACAATAAGTTCAAACAGTATGTGTGCTGCACATGGTGGCTTACATTGTGTATTAGCAAAACATTACCAGGCTCACCTGTAGCTCCTGGGGAGCCAGAATAAGTTGTAGGTGTGTACCAAGAGGATGGTACCTACGGTACGGTGTTTCTCAGTCCGGTTGTCAGGGACCCATGGCCGGTGCATGTTTTTGCTCCCTCCGAGCTCCCTGCCAGGCAGTTCACATTTTTGCTCCCTCCCGGCTCCCGGAGTTGGGAGGGAGCAAAAACGCGGACTGTCTGTGGGTTCCTGAGGACCACATTGGGAAACACTACTATTGGGTGTAGGCAAGCCTCAGCCTCAGGTGTGTTCTGAATAGTACCTGATGCCTCTCCAGCAGGGCCTCGGCTCCAGTTACATCCTTCGCCAGCTCCTCTGAGGACACCAGCCCATGGATGCCGTTGACCCAGGACTGGAGATCCCTGTGTAGGTCAGCAAAGAGCAGCTTTCATATAAGGTGACAGACACATGATCCCACTTCCCTGTCACCTCACCTGTCCCTTTCACCTTTTACACTCTCAGAGTTTGCCCTTTCCTCCCTATACTAAGCTGGCCTTTGCATACCTACCTGCATTAGCCATTTTAACATGGCAACTCACCCATGGGGAATTCGAAAGATGTGGAGCGAAAAAAGAACAGCGAAATGTACTTCCATTTAAATATTAATTCTTCTTGGGAGGAAGTTCACTCTCACATAATTGTCTGGCCTTCCTACAACCAATCAGGTACATCCACACGCTCATAGGAGTTTTACTTACGTAAAAATGTACTGAGGGCAGAAGGAAAAACGATTGGTTCAGAGAGAGAACCAATCAGATTGTAGAGGAGGAGGGCTTAAGCAACTAGAGGAGGCGGGATAAAGACATGTTTGGTAGCTCCTACCTCCTCTAGTTGCTTGACTCCCACGAGCCATCCATATATGCATTGCTACCAGAAGACAAATAATCCCTCCACACCTGAAGTCGCTCAGGAAACGCTGCAGGTCGTGGGAGCTGCCCAGCTTCTCCTTGCGCCGGTCGGCCCGGTCCACCAGGCTGCTCCAGGCCATGTTCAGTTCGGCACACTTCTCATGGATGTCGTCCATAGACTCCGGGTGCACCTGGATGAGTCGCTCCGCTGTTTCCTCCAGGGAGTTCACCTGGCAAGAGCAGAAAGAGGAGGCTGGAATGAGACCCAGGCCACAGGCACCCATACACAAGCACAAGGGGTATTTATAGGGACTGGGAAATTACGTCTGCTCTCCTGTCACCTTGGTGTACATTAATACCACTAGATTCTGATTTTTTATTGACAATTTAGAGCAATTAGATGAAAGACATTCATCTGGGCCAGAGTATGCAGGATGACGAACTTGTGTCAAGAAATCAAATTATACTTTAAAGCAGATAATAGTCTTTCTATCCTGAAACAAGAACTACAGCCGTACAGATAATGCTTGGAACTCATCTTATGGCTGTTACATTTATATTATGCTTTCTCTTGTGAATTAGGTAACTAGTGTCTAATAAGGACTTTTTTGGGGGACAAAAGGGTCATTATACACCATGCTTCAAAAGAAAAGGGGTCAGTGCTTTCACAGGTCAGGGATCACCTTGTCTCCTAGGGCTGCTAAGTCTCTCTCAAAGCCCTCATGTTTTCGCTGCAGTGCCTGCACGCTGGCCAGGTCGTGCCCATAATTGTCCGTGTTCAGAGCTTGGTCCTTCTCCTCGATCCACTCCTTGGTCTCATCAGCATCCCTGTAGTGAAGCAGAAACCCCCAACACCGTCATCAAGGTTATGAAGTTCGAGACCCAAGCTTTTGGATGCGTGAGGACCAGCGAGCGCACCTGTGGAACCTCTGCACCTCATGGGCACTGCCCAGCAGGTTGGCCCTGTCCTCCACCAGCTGCTGAAGGGATCTCCAGCGGTCATTCATCTCCTGGCAAGCACCACACATCAGTCACCAATTAGAGACCCACATCGCTGTGCCAACACTTCAGACACACTGGCGTTCAGCCAGCACTGGCACTGTCAGCTGTCATAAAAACAATTTGACAAAATACAACTGGACACTTTTTTTTTTAATAAATATTCAACTATTTAGTTAATCATCTAGCTAGTAATTTAAGATGCTCATGGCTTAAAAAAATAGAGAATACTAATGAAGGAAGGAGTATTTTTCATTTTGACACAAAGGGTTTGTGATGACATGGTCCAATGAGAAGGATGAGGGTCAAAGCAGAGATGGAGATGCAGGTTTTTGGGATGAAGGTGAATCATGCAGGCATGATAAGACATCTGACTGGCCAACAACAGCAGGGTTATGAGGCTTAAATCCCAAAGTCCTACAGAAGGAAACTGTAACAAAAGGACCCAAGTCACAAAACAGAGTGTGAGAACCAAAACTCCTGGAAGAGCACAACAACAACAACAACAACAACAACAACAACAACAACGACAACGACGACTGCCATGGGAGGATGGAGGGACACCAAACAGGCGGCCTGGGGGAGGGTTAGTGGGCTCCACAGAGTGACCTAGACGCGGGGGGGGGGGGGCTTGTCTCACATTGAGAAGGAAGGAGAGTTGGGGACCAGGATGAAAAGGAGTGATGATGGGGAAACAGTGGAGGTAAAATTTACCTTGAAATCATTAAAGTTTGCCACTGTCTGCACAGCCAACCGTACAGACTACAACAAATAAAATGAAAATTACAGAAGGAACCGTGAGGAAAGAATGAAGACAGAATATACATCCAGCAGAACTGTTGACAGTTCAAGGTACCAAACCACCAAAAGAACATTCAGAATCCACCGAAAAAACTGGGAATGAAAGATGAACCATACAAGACTGAGATGTAAGAATAAAGTTCTGGGCAACGCGCATGTATGTACTGGTGTATATACACGCGAGTGGCCATGTGAACAGGAAGGATGGGGGTTTTCCATCCTGGGATGAGGAACGGGATGCAGGAGGGTGGATCAGAATATTGAAACAAAGTAAGAAGGTGAAGAACCAGGCCTATTTCAGAAAACGTTAAAGGAACCGTCAAGAATTTTGGGAAATGTCATTCTGTACTTAATGAATGGGTCACCTGGAGACAGATCTCACTTTTTTAGCTGATTGAAGATACTATGAATGGGGGGTAGAGAACAGGCAAGTCGGGAAACTGTGTCTAGTCAAGCCCCCTGGGCTTTTGTGTTCACCACAAACTGTGCCCCCTAATATTCTCTTAGGGCATGTTGGCCCAGTGTAAAACAATACTGATCGATTTCATCCTTAAACAATTTCATGCTTCACAAGGGGAAAAAAAGGAAAAAAAATAATTAACAATCAATGATTTCTTCAAAATGAGCAAATGTAAAATCAGTTAAACTGGCACGGTTAAACTTCTTTACCTTCCAAGGGGAAGCACTCTTTCTGTCTGTCTCATCCTGTTACACACAAAAAAGACATCAGATTAAAGAAAGAATTAAACAGCTCTGATGTGGGTATAGGCAGAGAAAATGCACACATGCCGATCATTAACTACGGGCATGCAGGGCTGAAAACTTACATTTCCAGCTCCTGGGGTAGAGCCCAGTAACTCTTGTTGCTGAATGAGAAATAAAACAGATCAAAGCTGTGTTTTAAAACTAGATTAGGCACCTCAGCTTACTTTCACACTGTCCTTTTCTATCCATTCTTATTATCTATTTATCATCGGCCTATAGAAATAATTACTACAAGGATTACTATAAGGTCCAGCAATGTGATAGCTCACAGATGTGGGCAGCGTGTGGCTCAGTGGGCTAAGCCTGTGTGCCTGTAATCAGAAGGTCGCCGGTTCAAGCCTCAGCACATCTGCGGGTCCTTCAGCAAGGCGCCCAAGGGACCCAGTTCCCTGGGTGCCGCTACGGGTGGCTGCCCTTTGCGGACAGCTTGCTTACAAAGAGCAAGCTGAGGGAGGCGTAAAAACAGTTTCCTCACAGGGATTAATAAAGTGATGTCACCAACTGCACACAGTTGGTGACACGGTTATCAAGATTCAAGATGGCTTATTGTCATTCCGAGAACATGAGGGTAGCATGTTAGAGAACAAAATGAGGTCCTGTGCTCAGCACTATAAATATTAGAAATATTACACATAACCTCTCATGGGTATGTAGCAGAGGTGCAAAGTACAGCTTTCCAGACCAAGATTTTGATTCAACCAACCAGTTGAGTACTCTGTGACTGTGACTCTTCAAACTCAACAAGTTGGTTGAAACTCAGACTTTCCACCTCTGGTATGTAGCCATGCCTCTTCACCACCACCGTACCCACACCGTCTCACCTGGGCCTGCAAGAGTTGTGGTTCCTCCACCATCAGGCCCTCAGCCTCCAGCTCTGAAGCCACGTTGTTAATTTCCTTCAGGCGGGACTCATTTGCCTTCAGGTCCTGTTTAATAAAAAGAGAAGAATCAGCAGCCGCAACAGGAGTCACACATTCCCATTGACCAATAAAGAGAGGGATGCACCTTCTGGAAGTCGTCGATCTTCTTCTGCAGCACCTCCACCTGCTCCAGGTCAGAGGCCTCCTCCTGGCCGGTGAGGGAACCCTCCTTATCCCCGATCCACTGCAGCAGCTCGCTGGCCTCGCGGTACACCATGAACTTCTTGCAGCTTTTCATCAGCTTGTCCTTGCGATTCTCCCCCAGTTCCAGTATAGCACCGTACCTGAAGGGAGGCCAAGTTGTCAGTTTCTGGTGCAATAAGGTGAGGGATATAGGAGTTAAACGTATCAGCACATACTCTGACGTTAAGACACCCATACACAATGTTTGAATGATATGTAGCAGTTGATAAACGGCATACAGGGTAATGCAAGGACTCGTACTGGTTCTCAATCTGCTCCTGCCGCAGGCCAATGCTGCCTTGCTCCTCCAGGAGGTTCTCCTGGGATGAGGACTGGGTAGGGTCCAGCTTCTTCACGTAAGCCGCCGGCACGAAGCCCTGACGGTCATTCACCTCCACCTTCCACCAGTCCTGCAGGGAGGGGACCAAGGAGGTAAGAAGCCCAGTCCAGCTAGGTCAGTCATGTCCAGTGTTACAGATTTCCTTTTTCCTTCTTCATCCATTTTGACTCCACTAAAACTGATCCAAAGCAGTAGAAAAAGCAGCTCTTTGAGAACTTGGGAGTTTACAAATCAGATTGTGGTGTGCTCACAACCCAACTAACACCACACATGGAGATGTTCTCAAAGGCCACCTTGTTGGAGCTGTTCAGCAGGGTGAGGATGTCGCCCTTCTTCATGGTGACCTCACGGGGGCTTTTCTCCTGGTAATCGTACAGGGCCAGCACCAGCTCCTTCCCGGTCTCATCATCTGTGGGGGCCACTTGTTGCTTTTGGGAAAGACATGGACGTTTCAGGACAGATCTGGTTCTGAAACACCAGCATCATTGTTTTATTTAGCAGATTCACGGGTCACGGGTTTGAGGGATCAGACTCACCCTGCACGCCTCGGCCTGCTCCCTGAGGGCCTCAATGGTGCTCCTGTAGGCGCTCAGGTCTGACATCAGCGCTTCATGCTTTTTCAGGAGGGCCTGGTTTGGAGGATAGGAGGACATTGTTGAAGGTAGATTCCAAGACCAAGAACATAGACTGAAAATCTGTACCTGGCTCTTCAAAGTGATCTGAAGTAGACTAGATACTTATAAGACCTGGCTTGCATAAAATTTCTCCAAAAGGTCCCCAACTTCCTTATTTGAAAGATGCAGACATTCATGACACCTTCATCTACTATATTTGCCCATCTCGTTTAACATCAGTTACTGTCGGCTGCCTGAATGGTGCCCAGTAAATGAGTTTTATAAATGGGTTTTATAAGCATTAGCAGACTTTCTGGGACAGGCCTTTACCCGTTGTGGGCAGGTGCTAATCTCCTCCCTAAAAATATAGCAAATAGTCTTAGGTCACCAGAGACAAGTCCAGGCTTATAAGACCAGCTTAACCAACTCTTTGATTGTAGATGCATAGATTTGTCACCAATATTTGTGGCGAACAAACAAGTATAAAGGCACAAGTTACCATAAAATATGCTTTGAAGACTTAATTAATATTATTTGGACCCTGTAACATGAAAATAGAAATATAAAAGTTGGCTTATTGAATGTAAGCTCATTAGCTACTAAGGCACTGCTTACAAATGATCTCATTACTGACCACTGTCTTGACATTTTGTACTTGAAAGAAACTTGGCTTAAGCAAGATGACTACATTCCTTAAAATGAATCGGCTCTTCCCGGTTATGCTTATAAGCCTAAATCCAGAGTGATATTTTGAGATGGTGGTGTTGCTGTTCTCTTTGTATATAAACTAGGTATCGCAGAGAGATTCGGATACGAATTCACCACATTTGAATTCATGGTTTTTAAATGTAACTGGCGTGGTTAAAACAGCTTTCTTCCATCTGAGAAATATTGTAAAAAGTATAACAATGGTCTCACTTCAGGATGCAGAAATGTTAGTACACACCTTCATAACTTCTACACTGGCCTACGGCAATGCCCTATTGTTTGGGAATGCCTCTGCATCATTAAACAAACTCCGGTTGGTGCACAATGCTGCAGCAAGTGGCCTAACATGGACTAGGAAACGTGCATATCAGTCCTGTACTGGCCTCACTCCTCTGGCTCCCAGTTAGGTCTCGTATCGACTACAAGGTACTACTGCTTACCTATAAGGCACTGAATGGTCTAGCACCAGAGTATATTAGCAGTTAACTCGTTTTATATAACCCCCTTCGTTTGCTTCACTGTAAAGGAGGGGCTACCTGGTGGTGCCTAGAGTGGAACCATCATCATTTGGCTGCAGAGGACTCCAATGTTATTAAATAGTCTACCAGCAAACATCTGAGATTCACAATCACTGCTGATATTTAAGTCAAGGCTAAAAAGTCATTTGTTTAGTGTAGCATGTGGTGACAAAGCTGTTCTCATCCCTGGCTGGGGTTACAGTCTGTGAAGCAGAGATGGTTGGAGATCAGTGTCATTGATTGTGGATGAACTGGGTGTCCAGTGCATCTCCGCATCTCCCATGTGTTGTTGGAGTGCTGGTGCTCAGGGATTCCTCATGCCTCCCCTCCACCCCCCCCCCCTCCTGCCTGGTTAAGCTGCCAGTTAATTAAACCTGCCGGAGCTTCCCCATCTCCATACCACACTACACAATACCTTATATAATATCTGTCATACAGTGTTATTAATGCCCTGTTCAGCTCTCTGTCTTGGAGCTCCTGGTGGTGGGCAGTTCCCTGCCCACCCACCCAACCTAACTACACATCTTCTGCCCTCCCCTGCTCAAGTATATATCGCTGCAGCCAGGAGCTGAGTGGGAGGGGCAATGTTGAGTAGGAAGGGTTTATCATGAGGGATAGGAGAGCTTCATAACGAGGGTTACGGTTAGGGTATCAGACAACTCATTTCCTCTAACCCCACCCTCTCGCAGACCTCCGCCCCTCACCTCAGCAGAGTCTTCATCCTTGCCATAGTCGTTGCTCCCCACGATGGGCTCCTTCTCCCGCATCCAGGACTCGGCCTCGTTGGCGTCGGCGAAGTACTGCTGAGCCTGCAGCGAGTCCTCCAGGTCCTGGCACCGCTGGGTGGCCTTGCTCTTCAGTCCCTCCCAGCGCCTGCCCAGCTCTTCCAGCCGTGCGAGGACCTCATCCTTGGCAAAGTGCCCTGGGGACACGACAAGCAGTATGACCCATAATGTACGCCGACATCACAATATAAAACTGCCCATTTCACTTTCATCAATTATTGTCAAAACGGGGTAAGTGAGGCCAGGAAAAAAACGACAGCGGCCTACCATTTTCCACCGCAGCCTGGCCCTTCTGTATGACGGCCTTGATCCGGGGCTCATGTCCAGTTATCTCAGCCTGCAAAGCTTTGTGCTTCTTCAGCAGGTTCTGGACCCCAATGAGATCCTTACCTGGGTGGGAGAGAGACCGAAGACTAATGGGCACCTAAGAACACCAATCAAATCAATTGTAATAAGCGAAGGACAAATCAAATCTGTCTGGCGTGTCATCAAGAATCAAAGCTTGTCTGTCACAGGCAGGGCCGGGGGGGGGGGGGGGTGAACCTGCAGTCTACCATAGAGAGCACAGGGAGCAGGGTTGGGATACACCATCACTGCAAAAATGGCCTTTCAAATTTAAGAGAAACTGTGTCTGAGACCAGATGGCCTAAAACTAGCAAAATTATCTGCCAGTACAGTAAGAAAATCATACATGGCAAGATTTCCTAAAATAAGACAAAATGCCTAAATGCAAATAAATTAATCTAATTCAAATTCAGAACATTATACTTGCTTAGATTTTCATTTTTTGCAGTGCAGGATGGGGTGCCAGTCCATCACAGAACACACATACAATCACACAATAATGGCAGTGCCTTAGTAGCTAGAGATGCCAGTTAGTCTAACTGCATGTCTTTGAACTGCAGGCAGAAACCCACATGGGTAAATCCAGTATTCCTGGTGACAGAGGTAACAGTGCTACCCACTCAGAAACCACACTGCCCCTTTTCACTAACACTTTTTGTGAGGATATCCTCAAAACATTACTTTTCCAAGAACACAACAGCACATGCATACACGAACAACTCCAACAATACTCCACACTGACCCCTGTTGGTGGAGGAAGCAATTGGTTCCTTCTCTCGGATCCAGGTCTCCTCATCCTCTATGTCACGGAAGAGCTGCTGCAGACACAGTGAGTCGGCCAGCTTCTCCTTGCGTATCGTCATGGGCTCCTTCAGCGCCTCGTATCGGCCCACCAGCGCCCCCTGCTTCTCGCGGATGCTGTCCGCATCAAAGTGACCCGCCTCTTGGAACTGCCGGGCCTGGATAGTGATGCCATCAATGCGGTCCTGTTCCACAGAAGAGAGGAAGGAGAACAGGTTAGAAATATGCTCTTTAACACTGTTATACATATTTATCTCATAATTAAGCTGATAACCAAATAGTCAATTTTATATAGTGCAGGATGGGTCAAAGTAGGTTGAATTTTCATTTTACGAATATCTGTGTAGAATGGTATTTACAATGGTAAATGTTCAGATTTGACATTCAAAAATTCCTGCCATAATGGCGTTTTACAAATCTGAAAAACAGAGAATTAAACTGGGAACATAAGTTATGAAACTTTGTGAAATGTATCCCTGTATAAAGGCACGGCAACACGTAGGGAAACGTGTCGGATTGGCGCCACCTGGTGGGCGGCCACGTCAGCCTCCAGCAGCGCATGTCTCTTCTGCAGGTTTTGCACTCCAGTCAAGTCCTTGCCGTAGTCGTCGGAGACTAGGTGGCCCTCGACCTCATACAGCCAGAGCTCCACGTCCTCCACGTTGCGGTTGAACTGCTGCTGCTGGTTGGCCTCGCGGAGCTTGATGCCTGTGAAATCGACGGGATCGTCCAGATGAGAGAAAAGCCGCCCCCCCAAGCCCACCCCCATCCATCCAGCCGTCAGCCTTCCCCACCTTTCAGCTCGGCAGCCTCCAGCAGCTGCTTCCACATGGTGCCGACCTCCTCCATGCGGACGGACACCTCGCCAGAGGCGTAGTGCTGCCTGTCGATCAGCTGCCGGCCGGATGTCTGCAGGGCGTCCACGCGGCTCTGATTGGCCGACAGCTCGGCCTCGAAGGCTTGGTGTTTCTGCACCTTCCCCTGCAAGTTGGAGGGGTCCTGTGCAAAGGGAAGGGAGGGGGGAGAAGAGGGTCAAAGGTCACAATGTCTACAGCGCGCCATTCCTGGCTAAGCGAAGCCAAGGGCAGCCCCCACCCCGCCAAGCCGTCACCTTATAGGCCTCGTCGGTGGCGGTCTTCATCTTTTCATTGATCCAGCTCTTTAGCTCATCTGAGTCCCGGAAGAACTGATGCAGGTAGAAGGCATCCTCCAGGGCAGTGCGCCGCGACCGAGCGCGCTCGTGCAGGGCGTTGCGTCGGCTCAGCAGCTGAACATGGCATGCAGGCATGTGACACATCGCTCATTCCGACACACTATATGCAGTACAGAGAGGACTAAGGGGAACCCATGCGGCATGGGCACAATGTGGAAGCACTACAGACACATAGAGGCAAAATCCACATCCCCAACCCCTGAGGTATGGGGCAACAGTGCCACCTACTGAGCCACCCCATGGATTACACTATTAAGCTATAAAAATTTATACAAATATTTGCCTTATTTATTAATTTTCATACACAAAACTCAAGTCCCCACTACAGGCGGCCAGAGTCCCGTGATGGCTGGCCGTGTCATAACGAGAATGCTGCCCTCCTCTGCGCCTCTTACCGCGTCTCTGCGTGCAGCCACGTCGCTCTTGGAGTAGTGATTGTTCTGGATCAGCTTGGTGGCGAATTCGTCCAGGGCCTGCAGGTTCCACAGGAGGAAGGGATGGGGCAGACAGAGGGTCACGGTCACATCTCAAAAACACGGACTCTTTAAACCCCGGACAGACGGAAGCAGGAAACGAGGGTCCTCACCGTGATCTTCTCCTCCTGGGCGCTGAGTGATTTCTCAAAGTCCTCGTGCTTCTTCAGCAGAGCCTCCACGCTGTCCAGCGAGTCACCCAGGTCCTCATTCAGAAGGAAGGCCTGGCATCCAGAAGGAAAGACCTCAGAATCATCACAAAGGGAGACGGAACCAACATGCAGCCGACTTGAGCGTTTCTTACTGCGTCTCAAATTGGCCGCTGTTACCACCCTCCCCCCCCGAACTCGGCCCCAGCCCACCTCCTGCTTGCTCATCCAGTTGTCCACCTGCTCGGTGTCCCTGTAGAAGAGCTGCAGGTCCATGCACTGCTCGTACTGCTGCCTGCGCAGCTCCCACAGCTCCAGCAGGGCCTCCCGCTCCTCACACAGGATAGCCAGCTGCAGGCGCAGACGCATACAGACATCAGCTTGCGTTTAAACCCCTCTGGAGACTTTCAGCAGGCTCATTAATGCAACTCGCAATTCACTTAGATCAGATAAACCACGAGATCAGACCCCTACTCTTACCCCCCATTACGACTGCCAGTACGTGACACATTACCTTTTCCCTGACATCCTCAGATGCATAGTGTCCTGTGTTCACCAGGGCCTGGCCGGCCTCGTCCGTGCCTTTGAAGCTGTCCTCATGGGCATCGATCTCACCCTGTGGACACATGGAGACATCAGTTCCACGTGACGGACCCATTCAGTTGAATTCCTATTTAATTCCATATTACGATCAAATTAAAAAATCCAACATATGTCCGATTGATTTGGTCCCTTTGCCGTGCTCCATTTCCTGCTCTCCTTTGCATAAAACACAAACTGCAAGCTGGTGGCAATTTAAAAACCACAACAAGAATCAGAAATCTGTTCGAGACACAAGTTTTGTTTATAAAGGGAAGAAACATCAATCTTAAGTTAATTACACTGAAAAGAGTAAAGAGTGTGAGTGAACATGACAGGTAGGGAGCTGGTTTCATGCAGCGACCTTGTGCTCCTGGTGGCGGTCCAGAAGAGCTTCGGCACCAGCGACGTCGTTGGCCAGCTCGTCGGCGTTGATCAGAGCCTTCATCTCAGTCACCCAGCTAGTCAGGTCACGGAAGTCCGCCAAGAAGCGCTGCAGCCTGCAGGGGGCAGCATGGAGCACTGAGTTTGGCAAAAAAAAACAACACTTCCTCTATTATAGACAGAAGTAAAGACGCACCTGTAAGAGTCGTTGAGGCGAGCGTGCCGTTCTGCTGCCAGGGTGCGAATCTGCTCCCAGTTGGTGATGAGCTCGTCCCTCTTCAGGTGGATCTGGGTGGCGTTCTGGGGGTGGGATTCCTGGAGACGCTCCGCCTCGACGCCTAGGGTGTTCACCTGGGAGGGGCACAGTGCAGAGCAAGAATCAGTACCCTGTCTGGGAGTGCGTGGCGGTCTCTGGAAACCCGTGCGGTGAGTACAACCGTAACCCATGCGGTGAGTACAACCGTAACCCATGCGGTGAGTACAACCGTAACCCATGCGGTGAGTACAACCGTAACCCATGCGGTGAGTACAACCCTAACCCATGCGGTGAGTACAACCGTAACCCATGCGGTGAGTACAACCCTAACCCATGCGGTGAGTACAACCGTAACCCATGCGGTGAGTACAACCCTAACCCATGCGGTGAGTACAACCGTAACCCATGCGGTGAGTACAACCCTAACCCATGCGGTGAGTACAACCGTAACCCATGCGGTGAGTACAACCGTAACCCATGCGGTGAGTACAACCGTAACCCATGCGGTGAGTATAACCGTAACCCATGCGGTGAGTATAACCATAACCCATGCGGTGAGTACAACCGTAACCCATGCGGTGAGTAGAAGTGTGTGCCGGACCAGGCGAGTGTGAGCGTGTCACAGCGGCCGCACACCTTGTCCTCCAGGGCGGCCAGGTCCCTCTCCAGGCCCTCGTGTTTCCGCAGCAGGGCCTGCACGCTGGCCAGGGCGCGCCCAAAGTCATCCGAAGCCATCAGCTGCTCCTTCTCCCTGATCCAACCGATGGTCTCGTCCACGTCCCTGCGGAGCAGAACTAGGGCGTCTCACAGAGCGTGCCGGAGTCTCCCAGGTGACACCCCACAAGCTCACACTGCCCCATGCCAGACCTCAAAGACTAACATTACTCACTAACAGTGTGTTAGTAATATATGTAAAAAATAACACTGTTGGCATTTAAGGTACATTACAGTAAAATCCAGTAAAATCTTCAAGGGACCTGGCAAAACAGTCCGTTATATCCGGAATTGCTGTTTGCCCAGAACACAACTACAGGACACCATTTACTCATGCCACACCTCAGCAGACACACTTGTGGTATAGATTATTATATTGTACATGTAGTAATCCAACTATACCTGACTAGATGCGTGACTATTAATAATCCCGACTACGTACGTATCTGCGCTGGATATCACCGGCACGCCACACGCCTTGTAGGCGGAGCCTGTATGTCCGTTATAGCCGAACAAAACTACAGCTAAAAGCGGCCCTGGGGACCAAATTGTTTGTCCGTTATAAGCGAAATTCCGTTATATGCGAGTCCGCTATATCTGATGCTTTTTCTGCATGTTCTTAAAGCCGTACGGCCAGGACCAGTGGACCTCGTCCATTATAGACGATATTCCATTATAAGCCAGTCCACTATAATGGGATTTTACTGTACTATTTTTCATAAGGCTTGCAGACACTACAATGAGATTAATATACGGCAACATAACGATGTAAACACACTAAAGGATGATAGCAAACTGCATCTAATGGGTTCCCTTGCTGGCTGCCCACAGCTAAGTGAATTATTTATCCTGAAAGCCATTCCTCTTCAGGATATCCTGTGTGAGGACCAATCAGTGGACAATCATGTGACCCATCAAGGCACTGGTGCTTTCTGCCCTACAGAGAGGAAGAGCACTGCTCACCTGTTGAACCTCTGTACCTCGGACGCCCCGAACAGCTTCCCCTGGCGCTGCTGGGCCAGGCCCTTGAGGCGCTGCCAGGCCACGTTGACCTCCTCCCTCTTCCGCGCGATCAGCTCCATCTCCGGGTGGCTCTCCTGCTCCAGCTTCGCCGCCAGCCCGTTCACCTCGTTCACCCGCTCCTCATGGGCCGCCAGGTCCGCCTGGAACTCCTCAAACTTCTTCTGCAGCACCTCCACATGCTCCAGGTCCTGACCCAGTTCCTCAGACGTCACAATGGCCTCCTGTGGGTAGGATGTAGGTGCAGTCAGACCATAATAAATAAAGTGGTTCGACTGCACATATCCAAGATTTATCTGTGACTGTGAGAATCCTCTTCTGTCAGTAAGAACTATGTATCATATGGTTCCACCACATTAGACCAGGAAATTTTTGTTTATTATGGGACAGGGTTGACATTGAACATCATACCCAAGCAAAAATAAAGTGTTTCAGGTATAAACATCTAACCCACAAAACTCCCCCCCACCCAAACAGATGATACACTGGTAAATATTTTTAGAGTGAGAGGTGAGGGAACCAGTCTAATGGCCACCTAATTCTTCCTGTGACAGCCACCAGCCTTAACACACCCCCTCCTAAGGTTACTTGGTACACAGCCCAGATGCACAGCCTAGTTAGCAGTGCAACCAGCCCTGGCCGGCCTGTTGCCCCCAGGCTGCGGCCCGCCTGACGGTCATGCTCACTTTGTCGCTGATCCAGCTCAGCGTCTCGTCGCAGTCGCGCAGGTACTGCAGCAGCTTCTGCGCCTGCATCAGTCGCTCGCCCTTCTCCCGGGTCTTCAGAAGCAGCAGCTCCCACAGCCGGTGCAGCTCCTCCAGGCGGGTCTGTGGGCGGGGCATGGTCGTGAGGCGAGGATACAGCGAAGAGGGGCAGGCTGAAGGGGCGGGGCTTAGGAGGGAGTAGAGGCGGGGCACAAGGAAAGGGACAAGGTGCCGGAAAGATCCAGGGCAACACCACTGGTTAGAAGGAATTCAGACGGAGAAGAGAAACTAAATACAACAAAAAGATCAGTTTCATACTGTAAATCACATCTGTATTTAAAACAGAATCATTGAATCCGTAGATCCTATAACTAACCAATCAAACTGTCCTAGATTATATTGTCACAGACTAGAAGCTTCCAAAAAGCTGTAAAAGATTAATAGCATGCAATCAGAGCAGGCTGACCATTTGTCAAATGAGAAGAGAGCAAACAAAGATCTGTGAAGAACACAGGAGAGATCCCACGTCAGGACAGATCCAGGATGTTCACAGCAACCAGGGCACCTACTTGTATGTAATGACCGACATTGACACTTTTTACTATGGGCCGCTGGGCTGTCCGGTAGGGCGTAAAGGACTGAACCAAACAGAAGGTGGTGGGGTCAAATCTTTTGCTTTTACACTTAAGTTTACTTTATCATCATCATCATAGACCTTAGCTCATCTAGCTGTGCTGTTTCCCAAAGTTAGACATCTGGCTACATTACAGGAACCTACTGGGATCCAGGAGAGCTGAAGGCTTTTCATAATAAATTTATATTTAAAGTTGATTTATCTCCGAAATACGAGGTGAAGCGGTTAGCTTCCCAAATATAATTACTTTCAAAAAGTAATCCAGAGCTGGCTTTGTGTGAAAACCAGCACAAATGCGGCTCACAAATCAGAGTTGCCCAGTCTGGAACTAAGTGATGTATGGATATGTGATGAGAACTGTAATCAATATGGTATGAGAGATGGGCTAAGTGGCTGTACTCAATGAACAGGATTATATGGTCGGACATATCAGCAGCACATCAACTGAAAGTCGGAGGAATAAGCACAAGGCTTTCAGATGCATGCAGTCTGAGATCCCCGGTCCAGAGAATGGTCCGTGCTTCATGGTGCGTTTATGTTAGTGTGACAGGCTTTGAGGAGGGGGCTTACGCGGATGGTCTCAGAGGCAAAGTGGCCCTCGGCAATCATCTGGTTGCCCATCTCATCCAGCCTGACAATGGCACCCGAGTTGGCCTGCACCTCTGCCTCGAAGGCCTGGTGCTTCTGTAGTTTCCCCTGTAGGAGACAGACAAATATTCTAAAAACTCATTTGTTTTTTTTGTTTAAAACGCAACAACTTTAGTATTTAAATTCTTAAAACCCCCCAAAACCAACAAATGGTATGACCCTGTCTTCCTCCGCCCACCTGCAGGTTGGTAGGGTCCTTGTAGTTCTCATCGGAGGCGACCTGCAGCTTCTCCTGGATCCACTTCTCCAGCTCGTCGGCATCGCGCCGGAAGCACTGGAAGTGGTAGGAGTCCTCCAGCTTCTGGCGGCGAACCACCGACAGCTCCCTGAAGCGCTGGTACCGGTCCAGAACCTGTTGCCGGCGCTCCTGGATGTCGTCGGCTGTCTCCAGCACCTTGACCCCACCGGTGTCCATTTTCTGGTCATGTATGAAGGAGTGGTGAGAGAGAAGATTAAAAACACCAAACGTCACTAAAATAACCCTCTACAACAGAGAACTGAAAAGACTGTAGCCCTCCAACTTCCATGACTGCTCACCCAGAACAACACGATATTAAAGAAACATTTCATTTTTTAAATATAACTTCAAAAACATTTCGTAAAGAGGTATTAAGAAATTTCAAGACAGGGTTCATTCAATCAACAGCAGAATTAATCATGAATAACAGAACGCTCATTCCATAGCTAATCCAGAACATAAAGGACAACTCCCCGAACCAGGTCTGACCACCGGTATATTAAAGCCGACAGCTCAATTAAACTACACAGCTTTTAGATAACATCACCTTTTTTAGAAATGTAAATGGGTCACATTCAACAAAGAAAAAAGGACTAACTTTAAACAAATGGCACAGCCCTATTCTACTTTGAGTACATTGAGAACACCCCCCGATACAGACAGCCAAGTTCATGATACACCATGGGGGAGCGGCTGAAACGGAAAATCCCCACAGCTCCCATGAGCGGTTGCCAGGCACTGGGCACAATGACCCCAGCCATTCAGCCTGCCCCCCCACCCCCAGGCCAGGCTCCACATGGCAGCCCATTGCTGTCACCCCAGCCCAGCCCCAGCAGCCACTGCCCACGTGACACCAAGGCAATATGACAAGTGGCTGAGGATTTTGGCACCTCAAGCGAACTCCTAGTGGAAGCACCAGGGTGTAGCGTTACACCTAGCAAATGGGGCTCCAGGATCCACCAGGGGCGGGATTACTCTGCCCTGCCAATCACTGTCTTTTCTAAATCCATACACCCAATAGGGTACCCCGGCACAAGATAATCCCACCCACAGTTGTTAGCCACAGCTAGTGGCTAACAAGTGTCCCTGTTTTAAAGGGGAATAAATCAAATGGGGGGGGGGGTTAGCTAGGAAACAGAAATAGTATGAGGGTAATAAGACCGCTCTCTTGGCTTGCCGAAGTCTTCAGGCCATTTCAGCAGTCATGCTGAACCTCCTAATCAAGTAAAACGATTTCGTGGGAAACAAATTAGCAATAGCGACTGCCTTACTGTCTAAATAGCGCTGCCCTACAGAGACACAACACAGGAACTACGCCTCAGTTTTATTCTGTAGTGTATTCTGCAGTTACTGTAATTTTCACTCTGTCTTCGGCAAAAAACGGGCATGGTTCAACGACGATATTTTCCCACAAGATAAAACAACCTAAGAGACCTGATTGGGTCATAACTCACTTTTGACAAAAATTGCTGTTCCGGTGCTTTCCATTTGTGGGGCGGAGCTGCCGCCCAAGCAGGTGCCCTGTGCGTCAGAGTGAACACGCGTGCGTGGCCCCCATTTTCAGGGCATGAAGCGAGGGATGAAAAGCGCGAGAATAAAGGGCAAAGCGGCTGTTTGGCAGCGAAAGAAATGGTGAATGCAGCTTACTGACAGCAGGGCCGGGGGAAATAAAGCAGCCCTTTGTCTGGGGGCCTTTCAGCCCCCCCCTCCAAACTCGGATGGATATCAGCTGATACAGCAGCAGCATTCCACTGCCCCCCCCCGCTCCATCCCATTCTGGGCACAGCATGGCATGCCATCCAAAAGAGGGACAACACCCGCAGAGAGCAGGCGGGTGTGTCGTCTGCAGGGGGTTGAGATCCAACACCCACTGCATCCAGCGCAGTGACCTCCTGTTTCCACATAAACACAAGGAGCAACATGCAAACTCTGCACCAAGCAGGGATTCCAACCCACTACTGCTCGTCTGTTTTTTTCTTTGACGCAAATAAAAATAAAAATATCTCAGCCTTTTCCCTGAGACACTAAACAAGAGCTCAGAGCTCATTGGCCAATTCATGCGTGCAGGGCAGGGAGTGACTAAACACCTAGTCTGGACGCAGAACCGGCCTGAAATCAGCCAAGGAGTCCAGCCGGCCTCCCCCTCCAGGAAACGGAAGCGTAGGGCAGTGTTTCTCAAACCAGTCCTCGGGGGGGGGGGGGGGGGGGGGCAAAAAGACGGACCATCTGGGGCTCCCCATAGACCAGGGTGGGAAATGCCGGCCTACGGGCCACACTGGGTTCACACCGAAAGGCCTTGGCTCTGGGAAAAGCACGCAGCAGAGCTCAGGAGCAAAAGCTGATATCCAAGGCACTCCATATAAACGCACGAGCGAAAACGAAGGAGGTGCACAGCGATGGCAGGGCCTGAGATAACGATATTATTAGTCAGTAGAGGGTCAGTCACTTTAGCTGATCTTGGAAAATTATCAGCAATGGATAAAAATGGAAAAAAGAACAAATACTACATTTTAAAGTTTGTGTGGGTGTCATCATCACACTGAGCTCCTGATAAGGCCCAGCCCAGCCCAGCGCTGCATGCGGGAGATAAGAGGGGGGCAGCCAGCCTCCGACACACACTCACGTCTGCATTCCACTCGCTCAGCAGGCTGCACTTCACAGCACTAATGTAATAGCCCGAATTCTATATACACAGCGCTCACAGAAAGTCTTGGGACACTTGCATAATTCAGCAAAAATGCTGCAAATTTATTGTTTCATAACAAAAGTCTTAATAAAAAATGTCTAAAATATCAGCCCATATCTTCCGCAATTTTCTTTCTATTAAGTCTTTTTTTTTTATTAATTCTTTCATTTCTGTTAATTGCAATTGTGGTTATTGGTTCCCAAAGGGACACTAAACACAGATGTTTGGTGTATTATGTTATTGCGAAGGTGTTACTAATTAAACAGCACCCAATGAGACTACTTGTCAAAAGAACTTTTTAAACTCCGAACAGCTCTTTTAAAAATTTTACACAATTTATTACTACTGGAAATGATTTCTAATTTAATATATTTCTCATAAGCAAATAATGTAATAATTTTTGTTATAAAACCAATAAATTTGCAATTCTTTTGCTGAATTAAGCAGGCGTCCCAAGACTTTCTATGAGCACTGTATATACTACATATGATTGCAATTAGTGTTGAAAGAGAAGTCTTAAAACTAAACTGTTAACATTTTTTTAGCGGATTTTCAATATTAGTCCATGCAGACTTCAGAAGGGGCATACACCCTCTCTCTCTCACACACACACGCACACACACACACACACACACACACACACACACACTCACACTGCTGCGGGGCTGAACTTCCCACAGCCCCCGGCTCCCAGGCAGCCCTGAATTCGATATGGACTGGCCATACTGCACCCCGCCCTCCCGATTAAGGCATTGCTGAGCCATCCAGCCACACAACACAGGCCCCCACAACGAAGCAGCTCACTCAATGCTCTTGCGGTTCAACACGGGGGCCTTCTGCCATGGCTCAGCCAAAGCCTAAAGGCTCGGACCCTCACCCTCCTGTAGCACCGCATTGACCCCCCGCCCCCACTCCTCCGTTGGGAATTCCGAAGCATTCCAACAAGGGCTTCTAGAAGAAGCTACCACTGAGTCGACCAGCCAGGGACTAGAGAAGGGAGTTCTCCTCCCAGTGTTGGGGCTGTGCTCATCTCTAAAGTTTTGGGTCTTTTACACTGATATTATTCTCCATAATGGATTTGCATGTTAATGCTAATGATTAATGCCAATAGCACAATCGATTCAAGCAGAGCAAATGAACAACATTGTTACTGCCATAGCTTATTTGCCACTTTACCTTCAGCGCTGATGTGCGCTTGTACATGGACATGCATGATGTGTAAGGGAAGAAAGCATAAAATATATGCAAAGAAGAGATCAAGTATGAACGGCTGATTTCCAGGGTGCAAAAGGCACGGTTCTGTGGATAGCCCAGTGCGGGGCCCCATAATCGGAACAACACTCTTCCTTTGGGGGGGGGGAGGGGGTTGGCGTGCGACTCAGGATAGGATGCTGTTTCCAGAACAGGACTGCGTGGGAGGGAAGTGGATGAGGTCATACAATGATTTCCCAGGAATCCATTCTTCTCACAGACCATAGTGCATCAGGAGTTCTTGCCAGGAATCAGTGGTTAAGGGGGGCATCTTCATCCCCACAGCAGTTAGCCGCTTCCAGAAATGCACTTAAGATGACGAAGGAGACCCACCCAGCTAGGCGGATGGGGGACAGCTGGCTGCTAACGCATGCATGCATATGAAACATCCACCACCACGAAACACACAGCACAAACACAAAAGCGAACCAAAACACTTTTAGCTTTGCCCAGTTTCACAGGAAATCAAAATATTGGCCGCTGGCAAATTACTTACTAAAGCAGCTCATTAGATGAATTGTTATAATAGGAGTTAGAGCCAAAAGTAAACTAGCCAAAAGCCGAAAAATTTCGTTTAATTGTTTTCCCTAAATTACCAGGCACTAAAATGTTTTTGATAATTTAAACAAGCACATCATCATGCAGAAACAAAACAGTCATGCAGAAATGACTTCATTCAATAAAAAACCATTTTATTCCAGCAGTTTGTACTGAAATAAAATGAATGTGCCCATCATCATCATCATCATCATCATCAACACAGAGGGTGTTTCTCAATACCAAGAACACAAAGATCATACTTGTGGTCTTGGCAAGAGCGGTCTTGCCAATTTGCCTCCCAAGAATGAACTTGGGAAGCAATGAATCATGGGATTGTTCTCGTTTGGCAAGGATGCAATCGATGCATCCTTGATATCCGGGGCGAGGCAAGAGCAACATTTGGGGATTTTAACCGTACTTTTGTTTTTAGTATTGGAACGGGTCTTCGGCATTGACGTAAATCGGGCACTCCAGAACACAAGTACAGTCAAGTATGCATACTGAGAAACACCCAGAGGAGTTCTTCACCACACACACATACACACACACACACACACACCAGGGTTCCATAGTAAATAGGGTCTCAGGATCAGATTCATATCTTCCATTACCTGTTACTATGTACCAGGGTCACCACACCAAGAGATGCGAAAGGAGAAATAACCAGAGCTTGTACTGGAAACTCCAAAAAAAGGGAGGAAAACCACATGGCAAAACACAAAACAGGAGGACTGAGGCTCAAACAGCCTTCGCCACAGGAGGGCGGCAACAGTGCCTGTGCAACCAAGGACACCAGGACAGCGACCACCCCTCCTCCCAGACAAGTGGTTCCTTCCTGTTCCCAGAGTTCCAGGAGGTTCACAACCTCACATTCCTCAGCCCACACCCAAAATGCATACCCTACATACACACACACAAAAATAAAGCTCTGTACCTTCAATTTGGGTTTAATGAATTTGGACATGATGACAGGTATTGGCGCTAGATGAAGGATACAAAGTTAAGTTACATTACGAGAGGCAAACAACACAGAAGAACATGTGTATCATGACTCAAAACAGGACCATTAGGGGCATTGAACAAGGCATTAACAAAGGCACTGCCATTAAATAAAGATGCAGCATGAGATGAAACCTAAAACCTTTCATCGCCTACATTAACCCTTCCGGAAGTCAACCATCGTCAATCGCTTTAAAAGCCTGATAGTGCTTCCACTGCAACACGGAGAGGCACGGCGGAGTGCAGGAACGGAGAAACCTGACGCTGCTTTGCTGAGAGCTTCGTAGAGACACGGAGGACGCGGTACGGCCCTCCTTAAGAAGGGGAAGGGGATACATGTCAGGGTTCCAGCAGAGTGAAGGCAACACCGCTCCTTCCCTATTGTGGCAACCGCACCGTCCCCACGGAGCCCTCGTGTGTCACCAAGCAACGCATCATTATCTACGAGAATCTGATTACCAGAACGGTAGACTGATCAGCCATAATGAAGCAGGTGAATTTCCCTCCCTCAGAAGTTCAGACGTGTAAAATACAACAGACACTGGCCTGGAGTCTGAAGAAATTAACAGAAAAAGAGAAAGACAACTGCAACGTGCTGGCGGGAAGCAGCCTTCTCACAGAGACGAGCAGCTTAATCGAGATTGTTTAAACACCCCTACGAGTTTGCGACACCGGGTCCCGCACAGCATCTCTGGAGAGAAAACTTTGAAGCGGAGATCCAGAAATTCAGAGCCAAAAACAGCGCCCCGGTCTTGGGAGGAATGGTATTTGCATCAGCAACCCCTGAAAACTGAAGAAGCAGGTCGCTTCAGCGCTACAGGAAGGGGGGGCCACACCCATCATGGCCCCCTATCACAGAGAAACCAAACACTCCCTCAACCATGAAACCAGACAGAGGGGTGAAAAACAAGAGCACTATCATTCACTAAACCCAACATGGGCAAAAGGTCACCATACTAAATAGGCGTTAGCTAGCAAGCCACGGTTTGGGGCCGCCTTATTGTATGCAGAGTCCCTGCAGCAGTAGGAAACAGCAAAGCAGAAATGCTCCCTGGATTATATTTGATTAGGAAGCGGATGGGGAAAGGCTTGTTAGGGTGAGAAGGGAACACCATCTCCATGTGCAAGGCAGCAACTATAGGATTGAGAATGCTGCCTCAGTACAGCTGATAAACCGTCAAGGACTTCAGAGAGTCACACCTGCTCAGTGACGAAACGGTCTTTAGAAAGTCATCCAAACAAAGAAAGCAAACAGGGAATTCTTGCGTGCCTGTGTATGGGGGGTGGGGGGGGTGATTTTACATTGGTGCAGCTGTTATACGAGGGGTGTGAGGAACACAGCGGGGAGGAAACCGTACAACAAATGGAGGACAGATGGGAATATCAAACCCAAAAGCCCATCCTTTCGAACCGTCCATAGTGCCATAACATCACTTCAGCGCAGAAACATCTGGTGACATCATGTACCTCGCTGGCCCTATGTTTTTTAAAGGCACGGAGACAAAAAAAAAAAAACCCTTGAGCAATGATGGGTGGGGGTACAGGAGGAGTAAATGCAGAACAGAATACATCGGTACTGATCACAGCGCATACGGAAACATTTATTGAAGACTTAAAAAAGGCGCTGGTTACTGCTTTCCTTCGGATTCATGACAGGGTCTTACTTTACTACATACTTGTCCTAACCTTTCATTCTGGTTGCTTTGGCTTCACCGGGACGTCACCTATGAACTGTAGCGGTCACACAAACTTTTTTAAACAGAACCACTACAGATAACAGTAATCAATAGGTTTTCTAACATAATCACTTAGCAAACTGCGACTAATGACCACTGCGATTTTTGTTTAAGCAGAAAAACGATCGGGGCACTGAAAAGATCCTAAAAATCGCAAATAAATTCCGTATCCGTTCCTAACTACGGTTGGGCGGATCCTCTAACTGTCGTGAAAAGAGACATGGTATTATCATACAATCTTGTCACAAATACATGCCACTAAACCAGGGAGGACTGTTATATAACCTGCTGAAATTTTTAGTTAAGAGACTGTGTTACAGCAGGAACACATTATCGGTCTTATACCAGTTTTCCGCTTCTTCTTAAATACTTAATGAATCGTAACGGTACAGAAGATCCCGATATGATCTCAGATCCCTAGTCTGATGTTATTTCTTTGTCCGACGACAGCAAGTGAAACCGTATTTATAACAGGAAGATAAATGAAAGTAATTTTGCTAAAAACGTGTCGCACAGCCGCCAGCTCGCTGCTAGATAGGAAGCAAGGGGCAGTGGAGAGCAGAAAAAAAGTTAAACTTGCTTTTGCGTTATTACGTTCATTTTTTATTTCTATTGAGGAATACTACATTTTTCTGGATTCTGTGACAAAAAATGTTTAATATTGAGCACTAAGTACTACATACATCCCTGAAACACGTATACAAGTTAAATAAATAATAAACAAGAAAATATTTTTCGTCTCCTCTCCGTAAAACATGCACTTTCCAGACCTGAAGATTTCGTTGAAACGTGCAAGAAATACTTCTTACCTTCTCTTCAAAGTTTGTGTTAATTTTGCCTGTACGAAAAGGAACGACACGCCACCGAATGGAGCCGCTGTGTCAAGCGGACCTCTATAATACCCGGCGGCGCGGTGACATCACGACCGAAGCAACCCGAAAGAGGCCGAAGTCTAACGGGAAGCAACGAAGTTAAGCGATCGTTCATGGCAGTGGCTCTGAAATTGAGGGGCGCGGGCCCCGTGGGGTCTCCCTAGTGTTGGAGAGGGGAGGCTACATG